>NC_090440.1:752987087-753290117 GCF_031143425.1 Pleurodeles waltl | reverse complement strand
GCTTGCAGGTCTATCTAGATCAAAAAAAAGTTCTGTTTTAGTATTCATTTTAGCAGTGCTTGCAGTTCCTACATTTTGTAAGAAATGTTTTTGTTTTGTAATCAGTTGACATTCTGTGAAAGCGTCATTACCAGTAATGTACGTATTAGATTGTCATCGTGTCCCTTTGCTTCATGTTAGAGAAGAAAAGAATGTGAACATGTCAGGCATTTTGGTATGATATTGCTGATCTAAGTTTGCACACACAATATAATGCTTAGGAACATATCCATGTCAGGATTTCTCCACGGACAATAACATGGGCCGTATAAAAAAACACACTATAAGGACAAGGGGCCAGATGTAGCAAAAAAGCAATTTGCGACTTGCAAATTGCGAGTCCCTGCGACTCGCAATTTGCAAGTCGCAAATTGCTATGCAGTACGATGTCTCAGACACCGACTGCAACTCGCAATGGGGTCGCAATGACCCACCTCATGAATATTCATGAGGTGGGTCGCAAATTGCGGCCCCATTGCGAGTATAGGCACTCGCTAACATGGAGGCCTGCTGACGTCAGCAGACCTCCATGTTAGCGACCTGCTTTTAAATAAAGCAGTTTTTTTTTTGAAGTGTAGCCCGTTTTCCTTAAGGGAAAACGAGCTGCACTTCAAAAAAAAACCGAAACCTTTAGTTTCGGTTTTTTTTCAGGGCAGGGAGTGGTCCCTTGGACCACTTCTCGCCCTGAAAAAATATTTTGGGGTCCAGTCACGAACTGGAAGGGGTCCCATGGGGACCCCTTCCAATTTGCGATTGGGTTACCATCCACTTGAAGTGGATGGTAACTGCGATGCCATTTGCGACCGCATATGCGGTCGCAAATGGTATTGCATCCCAATGCGATTTTCGCCGTTTGCGACTCGCAAACGGGTTGCTACATCTGGCCCAAGGTCATTAGAGAGGGTTCCACCCAGGATATTCAATCCATACTGCATGTCACTTTGCAGCAGACCTCAGCCTTCGTGTCTCTGCACTGCCTGATTTGGAGACTGGAGGCCGTCCTTGTTTTAAGGTAACAGGGGTTGGGGCTGGGGCGCTTCTTATGGATTGGGCAAATTAGCTTTATCACTCCTTGCTGTCTTTAGAGTAGAAAATACACTTTCTATCCTACAAATACAGAGGAATTTACATATTCATGTTTATTGTAATATGTTGGGGCTGTTCATAATTACATCGGTCATTTTCACAATCCTGATTTTGTTACTTGTCATTATCCTAATCATTGCAGCTCATGCATTTTATCATAGATTGCAGTCTTTTCAATAAACATATCGAACACCGTTCTGCATCTTCTTTCTTGCCTGGTGTGCGTAAGAGACTGATTTCTAATGAGAGAAAATAGCAAGACTTGTTCCACCACGATTTGCCTGAGAGGATTCCAGAGTCCATGTGCTAGGCTGCCAGAAATCACATTTTCTATTTGGGTTTTGATGAGGTGCTGCTAGAAAGCTGGAACGTTTGGGCCAACAGCTGCCAACTGATGTAGGTGTAACTCAGTCGCCTAGAAACAGATGTGCCACCGCCCCTAATCCAGCAGTCCCATAGAGATACAAGAGTCCTTATAACAGCCCCACTTGACAAATCTCCACAAACTTTTCCAAAAAACATGCAACTTTTTGACTACTTTTTGCATGGGACTTTTCAGATTGACCCATCAAGTGGGGATTAAGAAAAATGGCGAGCGCTTTGATTGCTGGGTTGTTGGAGGTTTAGAAATGAAATGGCTGCCACTATTCTTCTCTATGAAAAATTTCAGGTATTGTGAGAATTAACTAAAAATCTATTTAAGTGGGGAGACGAAAGGCATCCTGTCTCACCAAGTATTGAGAGGATGTCTTTAAGAGATATATACCATGATGAAAAAAATATAAGTTTAAAAAAAAGAAAATATTTTGATCTTGTGGGACTCTTGCAGGATTGTGGAAAGTAGAAAGGAGTAGGCTATGTCTCGATACACTGTACTAGGAGAAAGGAACTTTGTCCCCCTAGTTATTGAGAGGAGGCTTGTAAGGATGAAAAAAATGTAAACTATTTTTTTTTAATGTTACAATCTCGCAGAGACAATCCCTGAAAACACTCTGTGATACACATCTGTCACTGTAAAAAGCAGTCTTACTGGAGATGGTATTTGTTAACCAGAGCCTACTATTCATTCTTTTCACCTTGGCAAGAGATCTGATTGGTGGGGGCCCCATACCCTACTGTGCACATCTGTCATCAAGAGAGAGTTATCAGTGGAGAAAGTACTCATCCCCCACATCCTACTATGCACAATTGTCATCCCAGAGAGTGATCTCAGCAGAGAGGCCATTCCCTCCCCATTCCTAGTACACACGCCCATCACCCTGGAGAGAAGTATCAGCAGAGAGGTCACTCCCTCTGCACACCCTACTGTGCATGTCTGTTACCATGAGGAGAGAAATCAGTGAGAGTTCAGTCCACCCCCTTATTCAACTATGCACAACTGTCATAGAAGACAGAGTTAAGAGAGAGGGCAGTCCCTCTCACACCATATATTTACAATAAACATGAATATGCAAATTCCTCCATATTTTTAGGATAGAAATTGTATTTTCTACCCTAAAGAGAGCAAGGAGTGATAAACCTAATATTAACCTAATAAAGAACCTAATCTGCCCAATCCATGTCCATGAGAAGTGCCCCAACCCACACCCTGACAACGTTTGTCACCCTGGGGGAGCCATCAGCAGAGAAGCCATTCAGACCCTACAGCCAGCTATGCATATCTGTCACCCAAGAGAGGTGTGTCAGCAGAGAGGTCAGTCTCTCCCTATACGCTACTATGCAGACCCATCAACCCAGAGAAAGGTCTCACCTATGGGGAGTGCTATCAGTGGAGAGGACACCCAATATGCACACCCCACTATGCATGCCTGTCCTCATGGGGAGAGGTCTCAGTGAGAGATCAGTACCTCCCCGCACTGAACTATACAAACCAATCATACAAGATAGAGGTATCAACAGAGGAGGCAGTTACTTCTCACACACTACTACACAAACTCATCATTCAAAAGAGAGTTTTTACCTATAAGGCCAGCCCCTCCCTACCCCCTACTACACATACCCATCACCCGGGGAAGAGGTCTCTGCAGAGAGGTCAGTCTACACTCCACAGTTGTATAGGAGAGAGCACTCAGTGGAGAAGGTAGCCCCCCAAACTCTACTACACACCCAATGTTGCCTGTGTGAGAAGTGCCAGTGGAGAGGCTAGTCCCTCCCACATCCTATTATTATGCACGCCTGTCATTCTAGGGAGAGGTATCAGTGTAGAGGCCAGTCTGTCCATACAGCCTGTTACCCTACTATGCACACATGTCACCCTGAGGAGAGATCTCCGCAGAGGAGCCATTCCCTCCCCATACCCTACTATGCACACCTGTGTCCATGAGTAGAGGTCTCAGGTGGAGGTTAGTCCTTCCTCTGTGAAACCTCAACTATGCAAACCTGTCATCTAATACAGACGTCCAAGCAGAGGGGCCAGTTAGTTCTAAACCCTACTACTCACACTCATCACCTAAGAGAGACATTTGAGCAGAGAAGTCAGTTCCTCCTTACACCCTATATGCACACCTGTAATCCAGGAGAGAGGACTCAGCAGACAGGTCAGTCCCTGTCTATACCCTACCACACAAACTGGACAATCAAGACAGAGGTGTCAGCAGGGAAGCCAGTCTAGTTCCATTTCCTACTATGCACACCTGTCATCCAAGAGAGAGGTCCCAGCTATGAGGCTAGTCCTTCCTAAAATGTACTACTCACACCTGTCATGTAATAGATAGGTGTGAGGGGAGAGGCCAGTTCCTCTCCATACCATAATATGTACCCCTTTCATCTAAGAGAACTCCTAGTGGAAAGGCCAGTCCCGACCCACACAGTACTATGCACACTAGTCAATCAAGAGGGGCCTCTGTGCAGAGGTCACTCCCTTCCACATTCTGTTATGTATGCTTCTTATGCAAGAGAGAGGTCTCAGCGAAGAGGCTGTCACCTTCTCACACACTGCTATGCACGTTTGTCACCCTGTGGAGGTGTGTTCTTGGAGAACCAGACCATGTGTCCTGTCTTCTATGCAAACCTGTTAATGAAGAGAGCGGTCTCAATGTAGAGGCTAATCCCTCACAAACACTACTATACACACCCAGCATCTAAGAGAGGGGTGTCAACACAGAGGTCAGGCCCTCCAAAACATTTTTACTCATACTTGTCATCCAAGAGAGAGGACTCAGTGGACTACATTCTACCACGTGTTGCTATTAAGAGAGATGTAAATGGACAGGACAGTGTCTCCTCACTCCTGGGGGGAAATCTTAGCAGAGAGACCACTCCCTCCTCACACCCTAGTACACAGTTGTTCTGAGAAACTGTGTCAGAAGATAAGTAGTGTCTCTTCATAGCCTGCCACTGACAGACATTGCACAGGGGAGATATGTCAGTAGAGAGAGCAGTTTCTCCACACACCCTAGTACAGATGTCTGTCGTCTTGGGGATAGGTGTCAGTTGGGAGGCCACAATCTACTATAGACAACTGTTATCCAAGAGTGGGGTGTTCTTGGAGAAGTGAGTGCTTACCCTGACTCTAGTATGCATGTTTGTGAATCAGGAAGAGATGTCAGAATGGAGGCCACTCTTTTCACATATTCTAGCACACAAGCCTATTTCATTGTTTGGAGGTCAGAGCTATGTCTCTAGGTTCCTGTGAGCTTCTTGTGAGTGGCTTGCGAGACTCTCACAAGAGTAGAGACACACTCATAAAAATAAATTTAATTGGTTAGTACTAATGTCATACATTATTGAAAGAAATGATTGCCCTTCTTTTCTCATCACAATCAACTCTTTGATTTAGAAAATATCAACACAGCCCTGGGAGGATCTTCATTTAAATTATGAGGAAGCTTGGTGAGAAAATGTCTTCATGTGACAGTGACAGAGTGAACATGGACAACATCCACCAAAATATCTCAACATCAGTCAATACAGAGCTTTCAGCAAACAGTGCAATTTCTTCCTATATGATAAAATACAAAGCCATTCCCCTTGGGAGTTATGTGTGCACACAGGATTGATCTGTTACTTATCCTATCATATGTACATTGAAAAGAAAATATTACTTTACATTTTAAAAAAACCTAGAAATTAACTGAAAAAACAGCAAGTAGAGTAATGTTATAGATAGGTGTTATAAAAAATATCTGTTTTTGTTGAAAAATAACCTTAAAAATTCCCTGAGAGAAACAAAACAAAGGTTGAAGTAACGGTATAATGAGGTGAATATGTCAGTGACATCAGTAATGTTTTTATCTCAAACAACCACATAAATTTACCACTTATAATTAGCAAAGCTAAATATAACTTCTGCCCCCGCTTCTGAGCTCACATATTACATCGCTCGTGCAATGTACTATGACATAATTTATGACATCACTGATGTCATCTGAGTACATCTCAAAAAACTTTATTGATGATGGCCACTGATGCCTCGGAGGATGTTTTGCCTGATAAATCTACCTCTCAACATCTTCCAAAGGCAGCTATGTGCAGTCCATCATCTGGCACTGCCCCAGAGCCATTCACTGCGACGGGCAAGGTCAACGCCCCACCATCCCTTAAGAAGACAACCACAGGGTGCCACTGAGATCCCCAGATCCCTTGGAACTTAAACACATGACTGATAGTATATCCAGTAGTGAATGAGCTAATACTAAACATCCCATCGAATTTGGCACTTATCAAGGAGCTCTGCTCAACTTATGTACAAGAGCACAATATATCAGAAATCTAACCCACAACACCATTCTCCTCTTGCAAACTAAAGCACCTGGGGTTCTCGAAATTGCCAGTTCGAATCTCCAGAACCTAACAAGCTGATCCTGAAAGCAGAGTACAAACTAAGGGGGCTTCATGTCATCTTAAAAAGGGTAACCATAATCTTGCAACTTCAACCAATCCCTGATGTGAAAATGTAAAGTCAAACTACATTTTGTAAATAGAGTTTTGACAACCCTGTGGGGACCAAGGATCAGACCCCACTCTGGTTATCTTTGCCTCACACTCATGAATGGAAGGAATCCTGGCAAAAGCAGCACTGTTAGAAGGCTGGGGAATCACACCCAAAAGAGTGAAGGCAAAAGGATATGTAAACATGCTTATTTGCAGGTCAGTCCTCTTATATACTCAGTATTAAAAAATGCACAAGAAGTGCAAGGAACTAGAACTCGTTGCCAACCCTCTCCTGGCCAAAAACAGTTTTTGAAAAAATTGACAAGTTTCCTAGCAGCTAACATACATCCAAGGAAGAGATGAAAATGTGTTCATAAAATATTCATGGCCTCGTGCAAAAACTTAAAGATGATGACATTGTGACATTTTGGAGGAACGTTGAGATCCTTATGTTTCAGGAAACCTGGGCCCAAAGAACTGTCCCTCTGATGGGCTATTTAGAATGACAGATGCCAGCCATCAAAGTCAGCAATTACAGACTTCCAAAGGGTGGCCTAATGATTTACACCTCTTCATGTTTGCACTGAACAGCGGAAGGGATCCCCCTGAAAGAACCACAAGTGCAAGTAAAGATTTTTAGTACATCCTTTAGCAATGGGAAACACTCCCTCCTTATCATTAGTGCTTACATAAGTCTCTGAAGACCAGAAAAAAGGGCCAAACTGAAAAAAACTGGTATCAATCATAACTGAGCTCAGGATAAAATTTCTGATGACAAACTTCTTACTATCCGGCAATTTTAACACAAACCTGTTTGGAGACACAAAGGGCAGGGAAGCTAATGATTTTGACATCACATGTGATATACCATTGCAAATAGTGTCCGGGAAAACCTGCTGGAACAAACTGACTGAATCTTTCTTGTCGGACTGTGAAATTCTGGGCATCAGGCTCCTAAAAGGTCAATTTAGCAGAGACACACCAACCGCCTAAACACAAGCAATAGACAAGTTAATCTCCTATATTGACTTCACCCTATAAAGAGCATCCATATTTAGGTACATTAATAACTTCTTCTTTGGGGACTGCTATGGTAGTGACCACAGACCGCAGAGACTTTTTTGCTTAGGAGTCTGAACCTGCCGTCAGGCTGTAATCGCTAGCATAAACCCAGAGAATACTACACATGTCAAAACAGTTGAATTCTTCCAGATGGTCACAGCAAAGCTGGGCTTTGTAATCATCATCCTTGCTGTAGAACTTGGTCCTCAAAACAGTTCACCTTATTGCACAGCTGCTATTCAACATCTGAGGCATCCCTGGGATAATCCATTGCTCCCTTTGCACTTTGGTCTGTCTACTCGCCCTTGCCCCTAAAATGAACACCATTCGAAACATCTTTGCACAACTGCTATTTTACATCTGCAGCAACCTTGGGACAATTCTGTGCTGCGTTGCACCTGCACTTTCCACATAGGCTCTGGTCTCTAGAACAAATGTTTTATGGAACCCTCAGAGACAACATCTGAAGCAACCATGAAATAATCCATGGTTGGCTTTGGATTCTGCACTTTCCAAATCTGCTCTGGCATCTAAAGATGAATGTCATTTGGAATGCTTGGGCCAATTATAACGACCTTGATACTGTTTAACATGCTGCTTCTGCACTTTGCACTTTCTCCTGCACTCGTTTTATGGTTGAACCTGCGACTGCATGCTCTTGCCCATGAGTCTCGCATGCAAGACACTGTTGTGTTCAGTAAAGGACTTTGAGTCTGCATGTCTGGCATTATTTCCGTTCCTCTGTGTAGATCAGGGATCAAGCCTAATTGATTTCAACTTAATTAGTGCCCGTCAGCTGCTCCAGTCGTGATCGAGGTACTATTTTGTTACTTTTTAACTTCCCGTGCCCTTCAAACAGAAGGCTTTTGATTGGAAAAAAACGTGCCCTGCAGGGCAAACAAAATTGGAAAGTTTTATTTTTTTAAACTACCTTTCTTTTTTTTAATTAAGTTGTCTTTTTCAGTTTCCACTCATGTTTTCTTTTGTTTTTGCTAGTGGGCGCTGTTGTCAAAAGATGACAATTAAGTTGTTCGAAATATGTAAGACCTATGGTATTGCAAATGCTTGTTCTAATCCTTTGCCTACAGATGTTAACAGCATCTTTCTGTAATGAAGGCTAAAGACAACGCTAATAGGTTTAGCACAGCCCTTCGACACCTCTGTTCTCTGCACTTTCTCTGACTCTGCTACTACATATCAAACTAATAAGGATAGCTTCTTTTGCTTTGCTGTGACTACAAATGATCACCTGAATTGCACATGTGTCTTTTTAAGGTCTCACCTAACTCCTTTGGGAGCCCAGCGTTTTTTGTTTTATAGTGCTGTTCTGAATCTACGCCTGCTTGATATGGTTTTACTTAACTTTACATTAATTTGTCAATATTATTACTTACACTTCTTAGTATCTACTACATAGAATTATTGCCCTGTTGGAAACTTTTTCTGCAGAACCGGAAGAGTTGTACTGAACATACTGGACACCAGTTGTATCTGCACACAGAGTTACTGTTCAATATAAAGATTTATAGTGCACTCAATACCTCTACACACCTATGCTGGATACACCATTAGCTGGACACAGGCTGTAACAAATGAGATGAAAAGTAATATGGTACTATTCTACCTAATTTTGTACAGCCTCTGTCCAGCTGATGGGTGTAAGTGTTGACAAAACACATGTGCTCCTAATGCACCATAGGTGTGTAGAGGTATTGAGGGTGTTTTAAATCTTTTACAACCATATCTCAGTTTTATTCAAAACTGCCAGCATAGGTTTGTGTTAACTCGCTTCAGGCTGAACATATTCCATCAACTTGTTAGTTTTCCTGTTATTAATGATTGGTCGAATGATCTGATCAACTGCCCCTGTGCTAATGTTTCCAGACAAGGGACTTTGCATCTTGCCTTTGTCTGTGTCTTCTATGATACACCTCGTAGACATTTCATTTTACCTATTCTCCGTGAACTAAATTTTAATCAAGTTGTCCTGCCCTTTTGTTTTGACAACCCCCCACTGCTGTTATTGACTGCAGGATGTCTAGCTTTTTTTATGGTCAGTGACATGCAGCAGGAAATCAAGGAATGGTTAGCAAACGGACACCACTTTCTGTTCCTCATCCACTAATTTGATTTCAAGTGTTTACTTATTTTGATCATGCTTATGAGACATGCTTTGCACTTTAAAGCTTTATAGCTGTTTTTATAACATACTGTTTTGCATTTTTATATTTGTACTGTATGCTTTTACATTCTTTTAGTCATGAAAATCAAATAAAGTTTCCTTTGATTTGATTTGATTTGAATATGGTACCTATCTGCCAATATGTAAACTATAAAAAAAAAGTACACACTCATTAGATGGTGTCATCAGTGATGTTATAAATGATGTCATTAGTAATGGGGCGTGGCCACGGAGCCGAGCATGGCGCACACTTAACGGATCGGCTCCGGAGGGGCCGACTTTAAATTGGTGCCTGGACGCGCTGAGGCGGGCGGTCCTGTGTCCAGAGCGGAGTGGGACGACTGCTGTGGACGGGGGGACCGCGGAGGTGCAGTCTTGCCCCCCTGGAGCGGGCCCCCGAGTGACTGTGGCTTTTCGGGGCTGCGAGGAGGCCGCGGCCTGGCCGGCGGGCGGGGCCGAGGCGCGCTGTGCCGGGGGGCTTCCCGTGTTGGTGCATTGCAGGTGAGCGGCCGACGCAACCGGAGCGGCTTGAGTGCGGCCGCGGCCCCGGGGGCGGCCTCCGGCGGACTCGTGCGCCCTGGTGCGGGCCTGGACCCACGTGGTTCGCCGCCGGGTTGCGGCCGCGGCCCCAGATTGAGCGGTACGCAGCGCCCGGCGCTGGCCTTGAATGCGGCCCACCCTGGAGGGGGGGTGCAGGCTGGAGCGTCTGCTGGGGGCACCTGCCGGCGGCGGATCGGCCTTCTGCTCGGGAGGCGGAGCCTGATGCCCCCTGGCTGAGGGACTACGCACAACGGAGAGACGCGGAGACGGGGGGCCCCCCGGAGCTGCCCGGTGAGGAGTCCACTTTGGGTGCGCCCCCCTGGAGAACGCATGACCGGAGCCCTGGTGTCTGCTGCCCGGGAGCCCCCGGATGCCGACGACGGGACTTACTACGCTCAGGGTGCCCCAAGATGAGTACTGATTGTCCTTTGTGGGGCGAGACAACGGGGAATCGCCTTGCACCATCTGCTGTCATCTACCAGTGTTGGGGGCCGGGTGCCCTTGTTCCCGGGTGCAGAGCCCCCTTTGGTTGACCGGACCAATCCCGACCGGAAGGCCTTGCTGAACCAATCACTTATACGCACAACAACGCAAATCTACAAAAGCATGCCAGCCCCGGTTTAGCCCAAAACTGGTTTCTTGCCTATGGAGTAGATGTGGCTCGACCGGGGGACTGAGCACGGCGCACTCACGATCGTTCGGTCCGCGGGGGGCCACTGGTGGATCTGGGCCTAAGCGCACTGGGCGCTAGCCTCATTGAGTCGCCCCCTACCTGCCTGGCCAATGCCCCCCAAGGGCAAACATAAGAGCAAAACCATGGACCCTCCGGCACATGCACCACTGGGGGAAAATGAACCGACCACGCAAAGCCAGTCGCAAAGCAAAATGCAAGACACTCTTGACAAAATACTGGGTGCCATTGAGGACACCAAATCCACATTACAGCGCGACATCAATCAGGTGGCGATAGAGGTGGGCCTCCTGAGAGCTGATCATCACAAATTGGCTGACAGAGTAAAAGAAGCGGAGGCAACGCTAGCGGAAGTAGTCCCAAAACAAGATGATGTATCAGCGGAGGTGACCTCCTTGTTTGGCAGAGTGGCGAAGCTTGAACAGCGAGCTGAAGACGCAGAAGGCAGAAATAGGAGGAATAACATTCGCATGGTGGGCCTCCCTGAAGGGGCCGAGGGGCCGAATATGGTGGAGTTTCTGGAGAAATGGCTAAGCACAGTTGTCGCACCAGGATGTCTGACCCCCTTCTACTCACTGGAGCGAGCACACTGTGTACCGGCTAGACCACTGGCTCCTGGCAGGCCACCGCGAGCAGTAATAGCTAGACTCCTGCACTACAGGGACAGAGACATCCTCTTGCAGAAAGCCAGGGAAACGGGCCCGTTTAAAGTAGCCAATGGCGAAGCGACATTATTCACTGACTTCACCTTGGAGGTCCAAAACAAGCGCGCCTCCTTCCTAGCCGTTAAAAGAACCTTGCGAGAAGAGGGGATACAGTACTCGCTGCTCTACCCAGCAAGACTACGAGTGATTGCGGAGGGGAAGACCACGTTTTTCCAAACTCCAGAGGAGGCATGGGAATGGCTCGAAAGATCGGGGACACGGCCGACGCGACCAGTACCGGAGAACCGCGGGGCGAGCGGGACCCGGCGGGCCTCGAAGGGGAAAAGACTCAGAGACCGGCAGAGACTAACACCAACGCGGACACAGAGGGAAACTGGCAAGAGAGAGGCCCTGGAGGCAGCGGCCAAGGTGGGTGGAGAGTCGCCTCCCCGGGGGATCTCTGAAGAAGAATCAGATGATACGGTTGTGTCCTCGCCCGACGGCTCTGGGGACTCGACCTACGCGCCAAGAGTGACCCCGCAGACCGCTGACGAACTTGCATAGATTGTGCCCGCACCAGCGCTGAAAGGTGAGACAAGATAAGAAGCGAAATGGCCCCTCCGGACCTGGCCGCTCCCCCGGACCTGACTCTTGCCTGTCACTCCTGACTGGCGAGTATTGCAGTGATGTGTTTGAATAATTTGCAGTGTTGCAGAACTTATTGGGCAGCCTACAGTTCCGGAGGTGCCCTGGGGATGGGGAGTTGGGGTTTGCAGTTACTAGTTATATCGGCTACACGTGCGAAATGGTACGAGCATGAGGAAGGTACAAACTTGTGGGGGAATCGATCGGGGCCTTGGGCGTGCCGACCCTTCATACAACAGGCCTTGAGAATAGGATGGCGAACTACAATATCATAACTTGGAATGTCAGGGGGATGGGTACTCCTGCTAAGAGACATAGAATCCTTTCCTTTCTAAAAAGGAGAGGGGTGCAGATAGCTATGCTACAGGAAACCCACCTCGCATTCGGAGAGGGAGAGAAACTAAGGCGGAGATGGAGGGGACAGGTGTTTGCCACAGAATATTCAGCTTACGCAAGGGGAGTCCTGATTTGGATTAGGGCGGGGGTCCCCTTCACAATTGATTCCTCCAACATTGACAATGAGGGAAGGTTTGTCATATTAGAAGGGAGATTACAGGGGCTCCAGTTGACCCTGAGTTGTATATACGCCCCCAACCAGGACCAAACAACATTTATGACAAACCTGTCTAGGCACCTTATTCGTCAACACACGGGGGAAGTACTAATAGGTGGAGACTTCAACGCAGTGCTCGACACTGACCTAGATAGATCTACCCCCCACTACAGGGAGCAACATCAACCAAAACAGCAAAAAAATTAGTTGGGTGGCTAGATGCCTGGGGGCTGGTAGATTCTTGGCGGTTACAACACCCAGCGACCAGGGACTATTCGTTTTATTCGGGTCTTCACCAGGTACACACCAGAATCAATAGGATAGTTTGCACTGCGGGACTGGCTCGTAGAGTGACCCATGCTGAATACCTTGCCCGCACAATATCAGATCACAACCCTCTATTACTTACATTGAGAGTATCACAGGACAGACCCCCCATACCGTCATGGAGAATGCTCCCGACAGCGCTTGAAGATCAGGCATACAGGGAGGAATTAAGATGCTACCTAAGAGAACATATAGAAACTAACCAGGGATCCACTTCCTCCAGAGGCATAGAGTGGGAGACACTCAAAGTGGGGACGCGGGGTCACTGTCTTGGACAGTCAGTGGGGATAAAACGTACACTTGAGAGAGAATTAAACGCGCTGGAGAGGGTCATACATGAGGGGGAGCTGAGACAGGGCTCTGCAGGGCAAGTGGATGAAGAGTACGATCGTGCACGTAGAGAGTACTCCAAGGCTGAAGAGCGACTTAGATGCCATAGTATGCAAAGATACTTGGCAGAGATAGTGACCCTATTGCAAGTGTATTAGACAGGGGAGGAACACGCAGACTTAGCCCAGAATCCATTAACGACGCATTTAGAGATTAATATACACACCAATATAGGAGGCCCACAGACATGGAGAGGGGGACCCTCGACAATTTCCTAACTCGGATACCTTTACCGGTATTGAGCTCAGAGGGAAGGGTCGGCTTGGGGGGCCCAGTGACTGCGGATGAGACGGTTGAGGCAATTGCACAGTTGGCCCCTGGGAAGACCCCTGGTACAGATGGTCTTCCTATGGACTTTTATAAAAAGTATAAAACCTTACTAGTCCCCAGACTGATAGAAATGTATACGGAATCGGCAAAGAACGGAGAACTCCCACGCACATTGCATGAGGCATTGGTAGTGCCACTTCCTAAAACAAATAGCAAGAAGGCATCAGTGACAGACTATCGCCCACTATCAATGCTAAATAGCGACTTTAAGATCCTCAGTAAGATCCTGGCCTACCGGCTGTTGCCCCTTATGCCCACCCTGATACATCCTGACCAGAACGGTTTCATGCCTGGTCGCAGCACCTCCCTAAACCTTAGGCGTATTTTCTCTATCATACATATGCCCAGTGAATCGAAGCCGCCAACCGGGACCCTGCTAGCAGTGGACTTTGAAAAGGCCTTCGACTCAATTAGGTGGGACTACCTGAGGGCGACAATGCTAAAGATGGGTCTGGGTGAGGGCTGGGTCGAATGGGTGGACCTGTTATACTCATCCCCGCTGGCAAGGGTCAAGACAGGTAGGACAATCTCTGGTGCCTACCCAGTGCACCGAGGAACCAGGCAGGGATGCCCCCTATCCCCATTGTTGTTCGCTCTGGCGATGGAGCCCCTGGCGGCCTGGGTACGAGGGGAGGGAGCTGATAGAGGGATTCAGTGGGGACCAACTGATCACATTATATCGCTATATGCAGATGACATCTTGATCTATCTTAGAGATGGGGCGAGTGGTCTCCCCTGGGCCCTGAACGCCCTGGAGGAGTTTGGAGAAGTGTCAGGATTACGACTTAACTGTAATAAAACATATGTGTTCCCCCTGGTGCCTGGATATAGTTGTCCTGCAACATGCCCAACAGACCTGAAATGGGCCCCACGGACATTTAGATACCTGGGGATCCAGATCAATCATGACGTGGGAGACTTAAGAGAGGGCAACCTTGGTAATGCGCTCCGATCCCTGAGACCCTCGGTAGAATTTTGGCGCTCTCTGAAGCTGTCGGTGATGGCCAGGGTGGCGCTCTCCAAGATGATCATGCTCCCCCGACTTCTCTACTACTTTGCCAACTTG
Organism: Pleurodeles waltl; assembly: GCF_031143425.1. Taxonomy (NCBI): domain Eukaryota; kingdom Metazoa; phylum Chordata; class Amphibia; order Caudata; family Salamandridae; genus Pleurodeles; species Pleurodeles waltl. Next base: position 753,275,690 of record NC_090440.1, on the reverse strand, counting down.
CCACTGCTAATACCCCGAACATGGTTCTGCGACCTGAACGCAATACTCAGAGAACTAATATGGGACAATGGGCGCAGGTGAACTACACTTACAACTATCTGCAGACCACCCAACGCGGGTGGCCTGGGAGCCCCCGACTTTGAGGCATACTATTTTGCATCACAATTACAGTGGATACCCGGCTGGCTTGCGGGCCAGGGCCAACTGGATTTATATACAGCCCAAGGAGCAATAGACACGGCGTGGATTGCGACATGCATGACAAACAGAAAGATAACCCCCCCTGGGAACAATATAATGATAAAAGTGGCGCTGGCATGCTGGAAAAGATGCATGAAGAGGGCGGGAGTGGGCCCCCCATATTCCCCAGCTTTGCCACTGGCGGTGCTTGCCATAGAACCCAGGGGGAGAGGGCCGGGAAACACCGGACTTGGCCCCTGGTTGTTAACTGGGATAGAAGTAGTGGGAGGACTCTTCAAGGAGGGAGTGCTGAGGGGATTTGCTGAATTAATGGAAGAGGGGGTTCCCGGGGGGCAGTTCCTGCTTTATGGGAGGCTAATACATACTCTTAAGACCCACTGGGGCACAGTGAACGCGGAGCCTACCATACACGAGGTCCTGCACTCGCTGTTGACATTAGGGGAGGAATCACATCTGATCACTAAAATATATCGGGCCTAAGTTGAGGCAGCCTTGGATCCATTACGGTCGCTGAGAGGAAGTTGGGAGGGCACAATTGGACGGGAACTAACTGACTCAGAATGGAGGAGAACACTGGCCTACCCCTGGAAAATATCACGTAATACACGGCTAAGATACATTCAGTATAATTATTTGCACAGAACCTACCTCACGCCTCACAGACTGTTCCGTATATATGGAGGGGTTTGGGGGAATTGCCCGAGATGTGGAGGAGGAGGGGCAGATTTTGACCACATGGTTTGGACTTGCCCAGCGATCCAGACGGGCTGGAGGGAAATATTGCCCACCCTGTCTGAATTGTTTGAAACTGAGTTGAGACCCACCCCTGAACTGTGCCTGCTGGGCCTCAGACCAGCTGCGCTCTGCGGAAAAGTGGAGGGGCGCTTTTTGGACCTTTCCTTGGCCCTTTATAAGAGACTAATCTCGAGGGGCTGGAAGGCCACGGATCACCCTCCACTGTCTGACTGGAAAAGGGATATATCAACATGGTCTAGAGCTGAACTGCAGGTCCTAAAAGCAGAAGAAGCCAGAAATATTCGCCAGGTTCCTATAGCCCCGGGGTGGGAGAATTTAATGACGAACTGGGAGAGTATAAATAGGAGACTGGCAAGCCCAGTAGGAGAAACCAGTGCAACTCAAGCCACACCGAGGATGGAACCAAATGGTGGAAACACAGAGACAGGCACCCAAAATCAGACCCAAACCACACATAGATCGCACCAAGAGTAAAGGTGGGAGGATAGTTGGATCCCTGACCCCTGAACCACTGACAATAATAGTAAGCAACGTGAGTGACCCGCCACCTTCACGGTGCGCCGGTGCGCCCTGTATTGTCATCTTCCCTCACCCAAAAATGAGCACATTACAGTACCTTCAAGCTAGCAACCACAAAAGCCATTCGCACGAAGCCGTAAAGTTGACCGTTTGTGGTCCTTTGATTTTCTTTTTTCTCCCCTTCCTCCTTTCCCTACCTCCAACTAGCTCAATACGATTGTCAACAGAAATTGTACATCGCACACCTCAGGTTTCCCTCCCCCTAACCTTCCGCTTCCCCTCCCACCACCCTTACCTTCCTGTATCTAGCCCCGAGCACCACTCTCCCAAGTTACAAGGAAGAAGGGGTCCAAGTTTGTTGGTTGATTGTTGAATACACAGCATAGCGAATTACAGAAAGGAAATATACTTTAACAAAGTAAATGTGCACAATTTATGGAATAAAAATCATTAAGACCAACGATATTAAAGAGTGCAAACAATGAGCAAAAAGAAGAATATAACAATATAAGCAAAAAAAGCATGTAAAATGAACAAATATGAAACCGTGTAAAAACAAAATGTTAATAAAAATATATTTAAAAAATAAAATAAAAAATGATGTCATTAGTGATGTTATAAATGATGTCATAGAACATGTCATGAGTGATGTAATATGTGAGGTCATAAGCAGTGCATGGCAGGGGCAAAAGTCAAAGTTAGCTCTGCTAACTTCAACTGGTGCATTTCTGTGTTTTTGAGTTCAAAACATTACTGTTAACACATCTATCTATCTATCTATCTATCTATCTATCTATTTATCTATCTATCTATCTATCTATTTATCCACCCATCCATCTATGTGAGTGTAAGACTTTTTTGAAGGAAATGAATATGGAGTGAGACTGTCCTCAAGCATCTCAGCACCCGCTGTGTTGGAGAGTGGCAGCACTGGTGGGATTGTAAAGGGACTATCTATCTATCTATCTATCTATCTATCTATCTATCTATCTATCTATCTATCTATCTATCTATCTATCTATCTATCTATCTATCCATCCTAAATGTTTACTGCTGTGTAGTCAAGGGGGTGCGAAGAAAAAAGGAGGGGGGCACAATAGGCTCAAAATCCAATGCATTTTACATAGACTGTTGTATTTCGGGTAGAGCGAAAACAGACATATTTTGCTGAAATTTGGCAACAATAGTTATTAGGGAGCACTGATGATTTCTTTCTGCAGGGTCATCCCCAAACATTTTGCCTTTTGACCTCATGACCTTGTTTTTGTTGGTTTAAGACTCTGGACACTTTATCACTGTGCTCTCTGCTTAAAACATGGTAATATTGGCTTATCCACAATTGGTATAATATATTTACTTATATAAGTCCCTAGTAAAGGGCACTCCATGTGCCCAGGGCCTGCAAATTATATGCTACTAGTTGAACTGCAGCACTGTTTGTGCCATACACTCAAGTAGCCCTTAAACACGCTTCAGGCCTGCAATTGCAGAGCCTGTGTGTGCAGTTTTAAACTGCCATGTCGACCTGGCAAGTTAACCCTTCTGCCAGGTCCAAACCTTCCTTTTTAACAATTATAAGTCAACCCTAAGGTAGACCCTGGACAGTGCTGAGGGCAGGATGCAGTGTATTTAAAAAGTGTGACATGTACTTTTAAAGGTTTGCATGTTCAGGTAATGAAAAACCCTTAACTTTGTTTTTCACTACTGCAAGAGTAGTTTCAGATTGGGAAGAGATGGGACCCCCAGGTTTGGCATCCCTGGAATCACAATTTAAAATCACACCTTATGGTGAAGTCGGGTTTTAATTGTAATCCTGAAAATGCCACTTTTAGAAAGATGGCATTTTTTGGTACCTTCAGCCTGTCTCTGAATACACATATGGGTGGGTGACAGCTGGGCCCTTGTGCATTCCTACCAGGCAGCCACACACAAAGGGACCTTAGGTGTGACTGAGCGGTCATCTGCATGTTGATGGCCCATCCTGGGCAGGATGGGAGGGAGGAGCTGACACTTACACCTGAATGGGCTGGTTCCTTAGCCCTCACAAAGGGCAGTATAACCTCTTGTAGTGTGTCTGGAACTAGGGCAGGGAGGGCAGGGACTTTGCACACTTCAAAGTCTCCCTCAGTACAAAGGCACCACTGGGTATATGAACTGGACTTCTCATCCTACCAAATCAGTATACTTCTGGACCTGAGAATATTCTGCCAGGAAGAAGGACTGCTGTGCTGCTGAAGGGTCTATCACTCTGCAGGAACTCGGCTGGACTTTGCTGGACTACTAGCCCTCCTTGCCTGGGAATGAAAAGAACTGGACCTGCATCTCCACAACCAAAGTTACTCCAAGGACTTGCTGGCTTAGCTCCTGTACTGAAGTCTCAGGGACATCATCCAACTCTGCTACAGCTTCTGAATCCTGCCAACTTTGAGCCCTACCCTGCCAAGTGGTGCCAATCCAGTCCTGGTCCCTTGGAAGTGGGTACCTCAGCTGTCTTCTACAGAAATCCACGTATCATTGTCACTGCGCCGATCGGAACCACTGAATCTCTCCTCGACACCAACACATTGCCAAAGAGGACGAGGACATCACAGCACCAACTGCGTGGCTCAGAATTGATGCATCGCCCTCACCCTGACGCATCACAGGCTGTGTGGCTAGAAGACGATGCATCACTTTCATTGCAAAGGGTTTGACGCCGCTTCTCAAGGACATTGCATCAACAACTGTGCAGCTCGACGATGATGGATCCCTGGCTGCACAAATCGGAACTGATGCATTGCCTTCACATCGTATCCTCGATGTCGATGCAATACTCCACACAATGTACTATTTTAGTGAAAGAAGGTTGATCCCTGTAGCCAGCCCGTGCTCCATTGTGGTCAGCCTGAACTTTAAATTGACCCTAGTCTAGCATGACTAGATAGCCCCAGCTAGCACTTAACATTTTTTAAGCACTACAATTGAAGATATTCTTTAAAAATTCATATCTCGATTTCTACTGATTGGATTTTTGTCATTTTGGTCCTGTTTTACTCATAAGAATATAATCTATTTCTCTAACTTTGTGTAAAGTCTTTTTGTGGTGTTTTCACTCTATTACTGTTTCATGTGTTGCACAAATACTTTGCACATTTCCTCTTAAAATAAGCCTGCTTACTCTGTTCCAAGCTACCAGAGAGTGAGCACAGGTTACTTTATGGTGTGTATCTGACTTACCCTGAGTAGGATTGTTGTTCCTGCTTGGACAGGGTGCATACCTCTGCAAACCAGAAACCCAGTTTCTAACAATGGCAAAGGGCCACTGCACAACAGTGTACCACAACAGACCACTAAAACATGACAAACTATGCTTCTCTGTTGAAGTTGTTGTTATAAATGTCTCATTGTACATTGAACTATGCTTTCTGTTATTAGCAGATACATTTATACAAGGGGACAAATGTGTGTCACACCACAAGATATGTGTGTATATCTGACCATGCCATAATTGCTGTCTCTATGTACACATAGGTGAATATGTAGGGGAGTTTATGCCTGCTACTAAAACTGTAAAAAATGTGATTAAATTCCATACTTCATCATACAATAAATGTGAGCATCAGACCATGTAAATACTGCTGGTTCTATGCATATATGGGAATTTATCGACAGGGATTTTTTTTTCTCCAGCTAATAACACTTTACCAAGTGTCATATGCATGTATGCATGTATAAGTTAATGTCAGTTGTTATTTGTAATAAAAACACTCTCCTGTCACCCACTGAGTCATCCCTTCTCTCTCTGGCTCATCCCAAACCTTTCTGACTACTATGAAGTCTACTATGAAGGGATAGTTCTAACTTTTGGAAGGTGGTCATAGGCCATTTTAAGGAACTATGCATCCTATATGGACACTGTTTTCTCAGTGGATGCATGGGTGTCTCATTTTACAAAAATGTTTACTCATGAAGAAACGCACATCACATGGCCTTAGTTGTACCTTGGTTATTGAACCGTGTCGACTTAAAAATCTAATTGACATTCACAAGGTACTTGTAGCTATAAATAAATGTACGCCAGGCAAGGCCCCGGGATTGGAAGGAGTACCAGCTCACATTTTCAAGCCTCATATTTATATGCGGGCTCCACTTTTAACTAACGCATTTAGATCAGTCATTCTGGGTGCTATTCCTGATTCCTGGAGGTCTGCTACCATAGTCATGATATTTAAAAAAGGGGACTGGTTCCAGCCAACCTGTTACTGGCCTATTTCTCTTATTGGTTTTAGTGCCAAAATACTTGGATGTGTTCTATTGTCCTGCTTTGAAGAATGGGCCGTGGACAATAATGTTTTGGCAGATGTCCAATTCGAGTACAGGTCTGGTGTAGGGGCAATCGAACAATGCCTAAACCTCTATCTAATTGTGGGTAAATATGTCAAACCACAGAAGAACTCTATGTACTTGGCTTTCATCAATTTATCAAGTGCTTTTGACCTTGTTAACCGGTCCAAGCTATGGGGTCAATGGCTAAGTTTGAAGGAAAAAATCTTCACCATGCCTTCTCCCCACAGCTATCCAACAATGGCGCTCCCTCCTTGCACAATCTTGCAGCCTTGCCCTTTTGAGCGTCTACCTTCTCAGAGACTTTTTCTTCAAAAATCTTCTAAGTCAGAAGGTAAGTACTGACCGGGGCCCATCCACTTTGTGTATCAGAACTGCGTTGTATTGTGGCCAGCCTTACCTTTTGACTTTGCCCCAGTCTAGCATGATAAGATAGCCGCGTTTGGAGCTTTATGCTTTTAAGCACTATTTTAAACAATGAACTTTAAAAAATCATACCTCTGATTCTACGAATTAGATTTTTATGATTTTAGTGTAAATTAATATATCGAATGTTTCTCTATTTTTCTAAATTGATTTGGAATTTTTATTGTGTTGTGTTTTTACTTACTGTTTTTGTACTGCATAAATACTTTACATATTGTCTGTAAGTTAAGCTTCACTGCTTTTTGTGCCAAGCTACCCAAGGTTAAGCACAAGTTAATTTACTGACTTTTTTTTGGTTCACCCTGCAAGAGATTGTGGCTGTTGCTTGACCAGAACTCAAACCCCAGTCAATTAACAACAACATTTCTCATACTGGTGTTCAGTTGCGTGGACCAGGACTTGTATTTGTGCAGTACCATGCAGTGATTTGTGTTACAGAAAAATCCCAACTAAATCACTTGGCATTAGAGTGACCTCTTATTAAAATCTCCTTAGTCTCCATTGGCTGTTTTTATTTTTTCTAAATTGAAATAATCCTACTGTAGTGGCTTCCATGATAAGGACAGAACCTTTCTGTCTCCCTGAGGACTCTGTATCAGTGTTACATAATCACTAGAATAGAATATAATAAAAGCTTGGTTTAGAGTGTTAGAGTTCACAGGTACACACAGAGGATTAAAGATATGTGATTTACAACTCCATGTGTGCCCCACTCATTCACTGGTTACCAGGTTGGGGAAGGCGCTACAAATGGCGATGGGATAGGGAATAAGTACCCAAAAAAGTAAGTGCTCTCCTGGATGCAGCATGATCTAAGTCATCGTCAAACAGTTCTTCCACCTCAATAATAAGTGAAAGTGAAGAATGTGATTGTGCCATGTTGATGTTTACCTCAGAAAAAAAGGTGCACATGTCAAACTGGTTGTGGGTGAAGAAAAACATTAAAATCATACAAACACTGTCCAGAGATTATATTGAAGATAAATGTGTGTTCAAAACCTTTCATTTTCAACAGTAGTACACCAATAAACATAATGATTGAAGAGAACACAATGAACTGTCTCCATTCAACGTCTTAAGCCGTTAAAGACCAAACTGTACATTTGGGCTGCATCAACACATATCAAGAGTCTAAGTTGGTTAACAAAAGAAAAAAAAAGTGCAAGCAACAATCTATGTGCTTCAAGGTACTGAGGCAAATGCCTGCTTGCTCATTTTCAACATGGCTGCTCACATGGGACTGATTTGATGAATTATTACATGAATGCTCATCACAAAATAGTAAGTCAATTCCCTTCATCATTTCATGGCTTAGGGAAGACTATGAAGGTAAAGTTGCATATTATTGAGGATGTCCGTCCTGATGCTCAAAACTTAGCTGAGTTGCTTTTCTTTTACAAGAAGTTGTTGAAAAATATTTTGAATCATTACTTGAGCATGATATTATTGAACGTTCCACTGGTCCAAAGCCCTGGGTTTCTCCCATAGTAGTAATGCCTGAAAATGACCATGAAGGAACTGTGCATATATGGGTTGACATGCACCAGGTGAACAAAGCAATCGAATGAGAACGGCATCCAGGACTGCGCATTGTTGACATGATAATGCAATTGAATGGTGCCAAAGTCTTTTCTCGACTTGATTTGAATAAAGGTTATCATCAGTTAGAACTTGAAAAAATCTGCAGATACATTACAACCTTCCATACACAAGTTTAGATATGAGACTTAAGCCCTGATTTAGAATTTGGCAGACGGGTTACTCTGTCAAGAACGTGATGGTTATTCTGTCCACCATGTTACAATTTCCATAGGATATAATGGAATTGTAATATGGTGGACGGGATATCCGTCAAATTTGTGACTGAGTAACTTCGTCTGCCAAACTCTAAATCAGGCCCTTAGTTTTGGTGTGTCATCAGCTACAGAACTTTTCCAAAATGTCATACAACACATCATACAACCTGTTGTGAATGCATTCAGTTATAGTGATGGCACTCCACAGAGAACGATAAACCTCTCACAGAAGTATTTCAATTACTCAATGATGTAGGGTTAACCTTAGATGCAGACAGTTATGAGTTCAATAAGAAAAAAAAAAAAAATTGGCTATATCTTTTCTGATGGGGGTATGACACCTGATCCTAAAAAAGTGCATGCTTTGAGAAATGCTGAACCCCCAAAAGATGGTTCAATGGTGTGTTATTTTCTTGGAATGGCCAGTTACTGTTTAAGATACATAAAGGACCTTGCCACTGTTAATGTTCCATTACAAGAGTTAACAAAGAAAAATGTTCCCTTTACATGGTCACAAGAATGTGAAAAAAGTCTCAAGAGAATCAAACACCATCAAAATTGCAATGGAAATGGTGCCCAACAGACCAAAGCTTCATACAGAAATTGAGGTTGTCATGTTAGGCACTATACCTGCACAGCATAGTGGACACTCAAATGTAAGACAACATATTGTGGCCTGTGCTAGTAGAGGTTTGTCTCAAACAGAATGTGCTTGCCCACAGACTGAGAAGGAAACTTTGGCTGTAGTATGGGTTTGTGAAAATGTCCATGTATTCTTGTATGGAAAGCCTTTAATGCTGGTGACTGATCATCAATTGTTGCTAACTTGTTTTGGCAATCTAAAAGGCAAGATGCCTTATTGAAATGAATGGGGACTATGATTTCAAGAGTATGATTATACAATAGAGCATCGACCAAAAAAAGGATCAAAATCCTGCTGACTACTTTTCGAGCGTGCCTATCCAAGGTCATGGTATTCGATCTAAAATGACTGAGGCCTACACCAATTTCATTGTCAAGTTAGGTATACCAACTGCTGCATCGTTAGCCCAGATTGTCACTGCCACGAGTCATGATAGAAACCTTCTGAAGTTAAAAGACATAATTACACATCAGTCATGAAATAAACACATTCAACCCTTCAGTAATAATGGTGAATATCAAAAGTAGAAGAATGTTAAAGATGATCTGTTTATAACTCAAGCAGGAGTTATATTGTGAGGACCGAGGATCCTTATTCCAGAGAGTCTACAACAAAAGGTGATTGAATTGGCTCACAAAGGGCATCGTGGTTTTGTTGCTACAAAGAGAGCTCTCTGAGACAGAGTTTGATTTCCATACTTAGATGTAAGAGTTGAAAAGGAACTCAAGGCTTGTTACATATGCAATTGCTGGTCAACCAGTTACTCAACATCCCCTGAACATGTCAGAACTCCCTAAAAATGCTTGAGAAAGCTTAGCCATCAATTTAGTTGGCCCACTTGACAATGGACATCATTTAATGGTGAATGTAGATGAGTTTTCATGTTCTTTCATCCAAAACACTTGACCGAGTAAAAGAAAAACTTGATGCCTTCTTTGCAACATGGAGCCTGCCAACCATGGTAAAGTATGGCAACCGTCCACCATTCGACAGCAAAGAATCTAGAAAATTTCTGGAGCATCTGAACATAAAGTATCAAAAGATTATACCCTTGTGGCACAAGCCAATTGACTTATTGAAAGAAAGAGAGAAATACACTGTGCAAGTCTTGAAAAAATCAGTTTGAAAACAGTATTAAATTCTACTTTACAAGCTTATTGTTCGACACCCCATTCACCCACAGGTGAAATTCCTGCTACTTTGAGTTCAGAAGAGCAATGTCAACCAAGATACCACAATGGACCACAGAAAGAGATAACAGTGAAAACATGACTTTTACAAGGGGCTTAGTTCACAAACAGAAAGTTAAAGTTTATGCAGGTAAGAGGCAACATGCAAAATACCTCTCATTCAGAAAAGAAGATCTGGTGATTGTTCCACAGTTACATGAAAGAAAAGCTGATGCTCCTCACGATGCTGAACCTTTTCAAGTAGTGTCTACCAAAGGACACATGGTGACTGCCCAGCACCCTTGGAAGTCTATTACCAGAAACTTTTCTCATTTCAGGTCTGTATTGCCTCTGTCTTCAATTTGGTGGACCTCAAGACCCCTCAGACACTCCTTATGGATCCTCCATATCAACCGTCTCAAACCCCACTTTGAGAGTTCTAAGGTCACTATTCTGCTGGTGACAGATGTCAAGGAGGAGTGTGACCCTCTCCCTGACCTTCTGTCATAAAAAGAGAAAGAAAGGTCAGTCAAGGGCGTGAACCCCTCCCCTACCCTGACCCTAGAGCAGCAGAAGGACTGTCGCAGTCTGCTTCTTTCTTTTCCCTACCTCCAAGGCTTACACATCTGTGGACCAATTACATTGGTACTGGAGATAGCCCTCTCTGTTTAAATCAATATTTACTGGGGGCCTGACAAAGTGAGGGCTAGCATTTAAGAGAAAGGCTCTAAGGTGTTGGAGCTGGGGGTGATTGAGCCCTCCAGTGACCTCTGGCCCAACCCTGTAGTGCTGGTGCCAAAAGCTGCCACAGGGGCGCTGCCCCAGCACTCTGGTTCTATTTGGACTACAGGGGGCTCACCCCAGTCACTAAAACTGATACTCACCCCATGCCAAGGGCTGATGGTGCTAATTGATGTGTTAGGGGCTGCCAAGTTCCTGAATACTTTTGACCTCAGGCTACTGACTGATTGTCCTAACTGAAGGGACTAAGGCAAGGTCAGCCTTCTCCACTGCAGAGGGCCACTTTCAGTTTAAAGTGATGTCCGTTGGATTAAAAAATGCCCCTGCTGCATTACAGAGGCTGCTGAACATGGGTATTATCCGGTATAGAGGCCTCCAGTGCTTCCTACTTGGATGACATAGCTGTCTTCAGTAGCATCTGGAAGGACCATCTTTTCCACCTCTAGGAAGCACTTCAGGCTCTTCAGAATACAGGCCTGACTATCAAGGCCAGTAGATGCCAAATAGTGCAGGGATTTGTGGTGTGCATGGGACACCTGGTGGACAGGGGTAAGGTGCAGATCCTGCAGGCCGAGATAGAGACTATTCTGGCATGGGAGCCCCCAAAAAATCAAACTGAGGTGAGGGCCTTTTGGGTTGCACAAGTTATTACAGGAGGTTTGTCAAGGGGTACAGCACCATTGTTGCCCCCTTGACTAATCTGACTTCCAAGAAGCAGTCAAGAAATGTGATCTGGACAGAGGCTTGCCAGAAAGCTTTTGAATCCCTAAAACAGGTCTTTTGCACAGCTCTTGTGCTCAAGGCCCCTGACTTTTCCAAAGAATTCATAGTACAAACAGATGTCTCAGAGCATGGGCATTGGGCAGTACTTTTGCAGCTTAATGATGAGGGGCTAGACCAACCTGTAGCTTAGCTTTTATCTCTAGGAGGTTACTTTTCAGGGAACAAAAGTAGAGTGCTATTGGGAGAGAAGCCCATGCTGTGGTTTGGGTACTGAAAAACCTGAGACCATATCTCTTTGGGACTTACTTCAAGATCCAGACAGACCACACACCCCTCAGGAGGCTAATGCAAATAAGCGGTGAAAATCTAAAACTGTTGAGGTGATCTATCTCCCTACGGGGAATGTACTTTACAGTGGAATATAGACCCGGATCAGACCACACTAATGCTGATGGTCTATCCAGGTTTTTCCACCTTAGTGATGAGAGCTCCCAGGAGGTTGGGGAGTTCTCCCCACTCTCAGCTTGGGGAGAAATGTGTTAGACATGCCAGCCTTAGGGTGGATTTCCACAAAGCTTTTTTGCCTGCTTGCCTGTATCTTCTCTGGATTATTTTCTCTACTGGCCTTAGAAGTATGTGCACTTTACCACTGCTAAAGTACTTGTGCCCACTCCTCCAAACATGGTTTGATTGGCACACACCTGATTGGCATGTTTAATATACTTGTAAGCCCCTTGTAGTGTGGGGTAATTTATACCCATGGCCTAAAAATGACATGCTATTAGTGTGCCTGCAAGACCTATTGTGCCACACACTTAAATAGCCCTTCAAAACAAGGCACAGGCCTGCCATTGAAGCCCAAAAGCAGTGTCCCACTGTCATGTTGACTTGACACTCAAAACCCCTTGCCAAGCCTTAAACTCCCCTTTTATTACATATAAGTCACCACCAGAGTAGTGGCAGATATGGCAGGGTGCTGTGTAATTAAAAGGTAGAGCATGTGCCTTTGAGTGTACTTTTAAGTTCTACAAGTCTCATTAGTGAAACATCCACAGATTTGTTTTTCACTACTGTGAAGCCTACCTCTCCCACAGGATAACATTGGGGATTCCTTATTACATTTAATAAGCTGTAATTTCTAAACCAGAGGAGGTAGTTATGTCATATTTGGTACCTGTGACCTTGCAATGATAAACACTCTTTTTTTTTTCTTTCTTTTTTTTTGTTTTTTTTAGTCCTCATTCACCCTAGGCAGTGCATAGAGCTCCCTTTGCTTGTCAACCGACACATGGGAAGTTACTTTCGGCCAGGGGTTACCCTCTCTTCTCGACCAATCCTTAGACTATCTTAAGTCCCCAAGGATTTGAGAGTAGGGTGTGTAATCATCTGACCAATAACACAAAACCATATCAATTTCAACAAACAATAAAAAATAAAAGTAAAATTACAGCCCTCAGTGATCTATTTTCCAATCCAACAGTGGTGCCCAGAAATCCACTCGCACCTTATCTTTTCCCCCTATAGCTTGATCCAAATCTGCTATACTTGATATATCTCTAAGCCATTCTGCATACCCTGGCGGAGCCATCGACATCCATTTCCTGCATATTTCTCGTCTCCCCAACACTATTGCATAGAATATTAACTTTTTCTCTCTCACCGTAACAGGCCGTCCCAACCAATCCTGGGTTTGCCCAAAAATTATCAACCTTAAGGAGGCCTCTATTCTCTGTTTCAGAATACTCGAAATTGCTCCACATACTTCTTCCCAAAAGTGACGAACATCCAAGCATTCCCAAAACATATGAATATCAGTAGCTTGGGCCACCCCACATTTTGAACAGTTCACCCCCTGGCCTCCTTTCATTTTAGATAATTTATCTGGGGAAATGTAGGCTCTATGCAACGTGTAATAATGATTTTTCTTTAGCGCAGCGGGTTTCACTGTACCATGGAGCAGCGCTAATGACTCCTTCCACCACCTTTCAAGCAGTTCTTCCGAAAAACAATCTCCCCACAATTTTGCAGAAAGGTCAAAATCCCCATCTACCCCTTCCAGGATCCCCCAGTACCAGGCTGACACTTTGTGGGGGCCTATTAAAGGGCACGGGATAATCACATCCAAAGGGTTGTTCTTACCCACACCTTCCTTAATCCCTTTGGCCCATTCTCTAACTTGCAAATATTTCCACCTAGACAGGGCTCCTCTCGTTAGTAACACTAATTCTTCCCATGAAAGCAGGTCTCCTTCAAAAAACAACTCTCCCCAATGCTCTACTCCCGCCTGTTTTAACGGTAACGCAAGTATATCTTGAAAACATTCTGGAATACCCGGGCAATCCCAAATAGGTGCATTGGAATTATAGTAGGTTAGTTTTACTAATCGTCTGATCCGATACCAACATTCCGCTAGGCCCCGCATAATTTTCAGCCTTATCTTCTTGTAGAATTTGGGGTCCCCAAATTTAAAAATAAAGTTTGTTGACGCATCCTTAATATTAGAGGCCATTATTTTGAACATTAGACCAACTGTTGTAGAGTCCGATGTAGAAAAAATTCTATAGTTTTTTAAAAGGAAAGCCCAAGCATAATATTGCAAATCCGGTAATGCCAAACCTCCCTTTTGCTTACGCCGCCTCAGCTTTCTCCTTGAAATTCTAACCCCCTTAGAGTTCCAAATAAAATCGCTTATTAGGCACTGCATTTTTTCTATATATTTTTTCTGCATAGGGAGTGGAGAAGTTGAAAACAAAAAATTCCATTTTTACCAAGTTAACCCTGCCTTTAATAGACAAAGGGAGATGGGTCCAGCCTTTTAATAGGCCCTTGCATTCCAGCAGTAATTTAACCTGATTTCTCTCTACTAGTTGATCAATATTTTGAGGTATCAAAATTCCCAAATATCTGATTTCCTTCTTACAATGGACTGATTTATAATCCATATTCCATGCCATTATCTCTGTTTTATCTACATTCACCTGATACCCTGAAATCTTGCCAAATTCTTCCGCAAGCCTGATAGCCTCAGGGAATGCCGTTGAAAGATTATCAGTAAAAAGCAAAAGATCGTCTGCGTACAGAGATAATTTTTTCTCCCAGCCCTGACAACGGAAAGGGGAAATCACCCTGTTTCGCCGGATCTTTCTTGCAAAAGGCTCCATATACAAATTAAACAGTACAGGGGATAACGGGCAACCCTGTCTAGTACCCCTTGCAATAACAATTGGGCCGGTAAGATTCCCATTCACTAATATTCTGGCGTTGGGGGCCTTATAAATTTGATTTACTACCCCACACACATTAGTTCCCAGATTAGCCTTCCTTAACAGAAACTTTAGATAGTCCCAATTTACTTGATCGAAGGCTTTAGCTGCATCAATTGTAATAATCCCCAAAGGGGAGTCGAGTGATACCGCAAGGTCTATTGCCCCTATCAATTCGTAAGTCAACTCGTGGAGGTATCTACCTTTTGAAAAGCCCTTCTGATCTGAGTGTATTAAGTTATTTGCAACTTTATTTAGTCTGTCCGCTATAATTTTAGAAAATAGCTTATAATCACTATTCAAAAGTGAGATAGGTCTGTAAGATGCACGGTTAGTCAGGTTTTTACCCGGCTTCAAAATCAGCGTAATAACCGCTTCATTCCAAGAGAGAGGCATATCTATCTCATTAAAAAAGATTCTACCGAATAATTCCAACAAAATCGGGCTTATAAGGTCCCCTAAGGCTTTATACACCTCCACCGGGATACCGTCGGGGCCCGGAGCTTTCCCGTCTTTGCCCCCCGCTAGGGCTGCCCTTACCTCTTCAGCTGTAATAGGGCCATTTAACCATTCCCGAGTTTGTTGCGAAATCTGTGGCAAGGTATCTTGAGCTAGCCAGTTTTCTATCCGCTTTACTTGCCCATCCACATGTTCCGTATACAGGGAAACATAAAAATCTTGAAACCCACGTTCAATATCCTCCCTATATATCAGTTTTTCACCTGTATCCTCGATCATTATTTCCTTAATCTGGCTCCTAACCAGGTCTGATTTGGCTTTCCAAGCTAACAGCTTCCCTGAATTTTCCCCATATTCAAAGTGCCTTAACTTGCTGACCTCCCATCTTTTTGAAATGCGTGCCTGCAAGATATCAGCCAGTTGCAATCGTAACTCAGCCAATTCCACTCTTCCCGTCTCCTCCTCCTGCGACCCAATCCCTCTACCAACCAACACTTCGGTTTTTAACAGCATCTCCTGCTCTAAAGCCCTTATTTTATCTCTAAACACTTTATATTTGTAGCATGCTATACTTTTGAGTACCCCTCGTATTACCGCCTTAAAAGAATCCCAAACCACTGATAATGGTGCTGACCCTATGTTAATATTAAAAAAGGCCTCGGATTCCCTTCGTACATACAGCAAGACGTCTTCCTCTAATAATAGTGCACGCTCCAATGTCCATCTTCTAACCTGCCTTCTCTGTGGAGCAGACAAATGCAGGATTACTGCTGCATGGTCCGACAAATGTGGCGGCAGATATTCGACTTCTTCAATGTTTTCCAACAACCTTTCATCCACTAGGAAATAATCGATACGTGACGCGTGGCTATATTTCTTATTAAAAAAGGAGAAGGCTCTAGCCTCCCCTTTCTTCTTCCGCCAAATATCACACAGACCTTGGTCTTTCATCATTCTCTTTAAAAAACATTGCGCTTTGGGTGTACCCAAAGACCTACAAGAGTCAGACCTATCCAATCTATTGTCCAGAACCACGTTAAAGTCACCCGCCATAATAACTGAATCTGAGAATCCAATAAGCTGGGAGAATACTTTCTTTAAAGGTCCGCTATCGTCGCAGTTTGGGCCGTAAAGCCAGCCAGAACTAAGGACATTTCGTTCACCTGTACTTTTACTATAATCCACCGACCAGCTTGGTCTGTCTTTATTTCGAAAATGTCTGGCCTGACTTGAAATCCTTGCTTAATTAAGATGGCTACCCCCCTTGTATGGAAATTGTGGGAGGTGCAAAAACACATTTGCACCCACTTTTGAGTGCTGAATAGCTCTTTACACTCGTCCTCCGCCAAATGTGTTTCCTGCAAAATTAAAATTTGCGCCGGGGAATCCTTTAAATATTGAAGAATTCTGTTTCGTCTCGACTTAGTTCTCAACCCATTAATATTCCACGAGAGAAGTTTTATCATAAGCTTACCCTCCCCCTGGCCCATGCCGATTTTAGTCATTTAAAATTAACCCACCACCCCACCGCCTAGGTGAACGAGAAACAATTTCTGACCTTATCCCAAAAAACTCACCCCTTTGTAATCCCCCCTCCCTTACCCCTCCCAAGGAGAACCCCCCACTATGTCAGCCACCATGGGCCTGATTTTAGAGTGCCCTGCCTACCTGGGAGGCACAAAATTCAAGGACTTATTGCAAATATTACACATGATCAGCCTGTTCGTTCCTCATAGCATCTAACAATTCCTCTGCCTTACCTATCTCTCTTATATTATACATTTTGTTATTATGCATTATTCGTAAAAAAGCTGGGAATTTCAATTGAGCCGTGGCTCCAAGTTTTTTGAATTCATCTAGCCTTTTTCGCAGCTCCCACTGCCTGTCCATAGTGATTTTAGATAAGTCAGATCTGATCTCAAAAGTCACATTATCCATCTTTAATGCCTTCTGTTGTAACGCCTTGGTCAAAATTTTCTCCTTTAGATGATAAGTTAAGAAATTAACTAAAATTTTCCTTGGTCTTGTACTATTGGGCCGCCTCGTGAAGGGATCCCGGTGGACTCTCTGAATGTCTCTTTCGATCTCTTCATTACTTTCCTCCAGCTCACAAACCGATTTGATTAGTGAAACAACGTATGACTTAAGATTTACTCCTTCTGCTCCTTCCGGAACTTTTAACAATTTTAAGTTGTTCCTACGTGAGTGGTTTTCCAGATGCTCGATCCTCACTTGTAAGCCTTGTTCTTTTTCACTCAGGCCTCGAATTTCATCCTTGTGGAGCTTCAACTCCTCCTTTATCCCCCCCACTGTTTCCTCTAAAGTCTGGATCCTCTCCACCAAGTTATCGAATTTTTTTTCCAATGCCTCGCAAGCTTCTCAAATTTCGCCTTGATTGCACTCCGAACTTGCGAACCCTTTCTTTATATCCTCCGATATGGAGAGGATTACTTCCTCCATAGAGGGAGTATGCCTCAGATCTGGGGGGGGACTAACGACTTGTACTACTTGGCCTAATTCTTCTTGTTGTGACGTTGGCAACATATCACCTTGACATATCATATCAGCACCCATGCCAGCTTGTGTATTCTCGTACAAGGTTGAATTTGCAAATAAGGGAGAGAAACCTTCTCCGACCTCCTTACTAGCAACTATAGCACTTCCAAGGTCTTTAATCACAAAAGTATCCATTTTCCCTTGCCCAGGCACTAGCACAATATCCTCTGGCCCAGCCCTAAAGTAAGACCTTAAAGAGGGTGTCAGTCTATGTTTTATTTTTGTTCTTCCTTCAATCCCTTCTCTTTTTTTTTTTGAGCAGTTCGATAGAGCCGGGGTTTTTCCCTTTCCCTTCAGCTTCCCTAGGCTTTTACTGGCCACCGGATCCCTTCTGTCCCCAGTTATCTCCAACTCCTGCCCCCCTACCTGCCATAAGCTGAAGGAGGGCTGGGGTGGGGCGGAGCTCTTCTCCTCCTCTCGAGCCTTGCCTGAGGCTCCAGCACCAGCTACTTTCTCGCTGGCTCTTCTCGGTACGTCCAAAGAAGCGCGTATAACCGCGCTACCAAGCTCCCGGGGTGTCTTCCCGGGAGCCTTGCCGGTGCTGGCGTTTCCAGGATTCCCCCGAAGGGGAATCCTTGCCGATCCTCTGCGCGCTCGGCGGAGCTCCAGTGCGGCACGTCCCCAGTGCCGGAGTCTCCCGCCGAGTGCCTCGTCCGGATTACAGCGCGAGCGGCTCTCCGGGAATGGCGCTTCCTCCCAACACATTCGGCCGATCCTCTCCGCGTGTGTACCACGCCCCCCAGGTACGGCAGACGTCACGTCTAGTGAGCTGCAGCCGTGACGGCCCTAACGCAGCCCGCCATGTCCTCCCGATAATTCTGCTAAAGACTGTGATGATGGGTATGTGGCAATATAAACACTCTTTAATGGTAGAGCTGAATTAATCATTAGAAGTTTGATAATGCCACTTTTAGAAAGTTGGTATATTCCTGCCCTTAGACCTCCGTGCCTACAGCCTGCCTTAGGTCACAGGACTATGTGTAACTGACAGTTTCGACTTTGTGAATTCACCCCAGACAGTCACGGAATAGTGAGGTTAGCAGAGCCTAAATGGCCTTTTCCCGGGCAAGGTGGAGGATGGAGCTGATCACAACTCCACTTGCACCTGAATAATGTGTGCTCTGCCACCGCACAATAGGCTTAACAACCATGTATTGTCAGTGCAGCCAGCTTGGAGTCAGGGCAGGAGGATCAGGGAACTCCTGGAATTTTAAAGCGCCTTTCTAAAAACTGCTCCCACCTTCTAGGAGCAGAGCACCAGGGTATAAAAACAGAGCTCTCAGACCTACTCTTCATTTCACTACTGGACCTATGGAAGGACTCTCAGAGGACTGCCTGATGCTGTGACCTGCTGTGCCCTCTGCCAGCCTGCTGCTTACCTGGAAGGACTGCTTTGCTGCCTAGAGCCTGCTTTAAACCTTCAAAGGCCAGCATTGCTGTTGAGCCCTGCATCCTCACCTGCACCCAGGACTTCCAGAAGTGACTCCAATACCTAGTTTGATGGCTTCCTATTCAGAGCCACAGGGACATAACAGGTTCCCACCATCTTGAACCCACACCTGGACCCAGCCCGAGTGTCTCCTGAATCCCCAATGATTCTCCATCCACTCCTGGACCCTTGGTTGTAGTGCTAAATGTACCCAGATGGCCAATTTCTAAAATGGAGGACTTAGACAAATTTTGGATTTGTCTGAATGACTTCGTGGCTTTTCCTGCTATGTTCTTCTCCATGGCAGCAAATCCATTTCAGCGGTCCTTTGCGAAAGGGGTATCTGACCATTTTGAAATGTCTTCAGTTACAGCCTTCTGCTTCATCACGAACAGAAAAGTTTCGACTTCGACGGCTTAGTCTGAAGGGATAAATCTTCACCACAGCTATGCTCCACGGCTACCCGACAACAACACTCTCTCCTTAGACACTCCGGTGGTTTCCCCCGCTGAACTTCTACCTTCTCAGAGACTTTTTCTTCAAATATTTTCCAAGTTCAAAGGTAAGCGCTGCCCAGGGCCAATCCATTTTGTATATGTGAACCGCGATCCATCTTGGTCAGCCTTAACTTTTGACTTTGCCCCAGTCTATTGCGACCAGATGTCCGGGGTTGAAGCTTTTTGCTTTTAAGCACTATTTTGAATCACACAATTAATTCATAACTCCAGTTCTACTCACTGGATTTTTATGGTTTTGTTGACAAACAGTTTATTAGCATTTTCTCTATTTTTCTAAATTGGTTTTGGATTTTTAGTATGTTGTTTATTCACTTTATCACTGTTTGTGTACTGCATGAATACTTTACACATTGCCTTTAAGTTGAACCTGACTGCTTTTTGTGCCAAGCTACCCAGGGTTAAGCACAGGCTTCTTTTGTGACTTTTTGCTTGACCTTGGTTCACACCCCAGTCAACCAACAACGCAATTTTTCACAGAAGTAATATATGTAAATAAATTTACAATTGCAATCTGCATGGTATAGGTATGTGTAGTAAAGGCATGCATGGAAATGGCTATGTGGTAGATTATGTTTCCCGTTCTTCCTTATTTTGGTAGATGGTGGGGATGAAACGTAGGACTGCAGTTTCTGTTGTTCGCGTTGCTCAAGGTGAGGAAATTTCTAAGAAGGACCACACCTTTTGTCTGTCTCTGTTTCCTGCTTCAGGAAGGCTCAGGTTAGATAGATATAGAGAAATCCTTTTGGTACTCCAGTTTGGTGCCAACCCTGTTGCTGTTTGCCATGAAAACAATCATTTTGCACAAACGTCTGTGCCTGGGGACCCTTTCTGAACCTTAGACACTAGATCCACATCCCTTGTATGGGAAACGTGCTTTCTTACTGATGAAGCTACGCCCCTGGTGATGGGATTCTGATCTTGCCTAGTGTGCACATGCAGACAATAACTAATTCTATTCAGTGCCAGTGCCCGGGACTGCCGATCCAAGTTGGGTTATTAAATTACAAACAATATATAAATTTTGGGTTTTTGTTTCTTTTACTTAGGCGAAGGGCCTGCAGCTATACCAACAATGCTACCACGCTGCTTGTGTGTGAATAATATTCACAAACAAAATCAGCATTGGCAAAGTCAAACGTTCGGCAGTCATTTCCAGTCTTATTTACTTTGTCATAGCTTGTTTCATATTGCTCCTTGCTTCTATTGAAAATACAGTTTTATCCAAGTCTTTCTATTGCTCTACAAGATCTCTAATTTGAAACTCACACTCTTTTTAAAACCCATTTTATTAGTTTAATAATTTAGTAGAACACATTGCAACCTTGCACAGGGAAGAATATGGCCAACAGTCCGAGCATCGGTATTATTCATTTGTACTCTACATTGCTCTCCACTCGCTGCATTTTTATATCCTTTACCAGAGAACCAAGTACTAAGCTCGATGATATCACCTCGATTCACAGCACTCGGGGGAGGGTATATTGGAATACATCACTCTCCTCAACATTCAGTTTATCAGTCATCTCACACGATGCCCTGAGATCATCATCCTAAACCTGCTAATTTTTCATAACTAAGGGCATGCAGATCCCTTCTACCAGCATGCATTCAGTTGTAACTCTCCTCTACAATGCCAGGATAGGGCTTGTTGGATGAAACTAGTGGAACAGGAGTATGAGAGGTGCACAAATAATGTTCCCTTTCTTCTGTTTAGGATATAACTGTAATATACTGTGTACTACTAATCTATAATATTGCTTTCAGCTGCTGTATTGCAAGTCTTCATCACCTCAGTCATCTTTAGTGTGACATCTTGGGAATTTCTGCAATCTAGCTGTACATTTTAGGAAATAATTTCTGTGTTAAGCATGTGCAATGGAATCGTTTAAGCACCTGTTTTGAGTGAGGCAGAATCATGTTTTAGTAGACACCATTTTTCCACCTCACTTGTGTTGCAAGCAAGGGTTCACGTAGGAGTGCTCTTTGGTTAATGTTGTTAGCCTCCCCAGCAACAGATTGCTAATAGTAATCATTATGAATGATTCGGTGGGTATCCTGGAAAACCTTCACAAGTAAGTCTTGCCTTCTTTGTGATTTGAGCCAACAGAAAGAATTCTTCCGGCTCACGTGTGGATTCTATCTAGTATTTTCAAAAGTTATACCGATATCTCCCTTGTAAAGGTCCCCTAATGTTTTATGCACTCGTTCTACCCAGTTCACCCTATGTCTTTCACTACCTGTTTACGCTTATAGACGATTGGGTATATCCAAATTTCCACTTCCGAGTTAAATGGGACCTGTTTCATAATTGTTTACAACGTTTGTTCCCAAATCTGTGACACCCACCCAAGCACATATCGGCTGTCTCACCAAGCTTGCCTAGGTATCGTGAGTAGTATGTAGCAGTGTCTCCAGGAAGCACCCTAGGAGCCACTCCCACCTTGGCACTGGACATTCCCATGCTGCTGGACTGAGTGTTGAAACTGAGATGTCAGATAGTAGATCTCTAAATCGGGAAATGCCACCCTTCCTTGATTGTTTAGAAGTTTGAGTCCCTAGCTTTATCATAGGCCTAGCACCTGCCCAGTTCAGATTTGCCAGAATTCTCGAGGAGGTGATGTAACGAGGGCTCTGAATTTGAGAGAATGTACGTGGATCCACTCTTTGAATACAGTGGAAAAGGGTTTGAACGAGTATGAGGAAATTTCTAGACAAACGGCTAACTTGGCCAATGGCTGAATTTGTTGTAGAATATTTTTGGGCGTTATTCTGGAATGAGCAGTAATTTTCAATATTATCACAATAAATAGGATATGCCTCATGCTAAGTGTTGGGAATATGTTGATAAATTAACTTTGAGAATGGGAGTGAGCAGTAACATCTTTTTTAATATGATTTGTTTTGTTAAGATTCTACATACCTTTAAGATTGGTCTCCTTTGTGTTTTTGGCTGAGAATATTGAGATACAGAGGTAAGATAGAATGGGGTATGTTTTGTTTGGTTATCCTTGAACTGTGATCCGAAAATAAATGGGTTTGTTTTAGGTCCATAACAGATTTGATACATATGCTTGTTTGAATTTCCTTTTGGGATGATGGCTGAGGTGCCTTGTTTTTGGAAATGGATTCTGGGGTTGTAGTGTTCTGAGATCGATGGTTAAATGACACTTTCGTGAAAGAGAACGTGTACTGCTGTAATGTTGGTTTAAATATTGAAATAACTATGCCATGTGAAGTTTTGGGAATAGGTGTGCTGTGTTTTTTGTTTTTGAGATGAGAAGTTTATGCACGTAGTGTTTTCGTCTTTGTAACAGTGCATAACGGCGAGTGTTGGCTGAGCTTTGTAAATAGGGTGTTGTTTGGGTGATGGCTGTTTGAAATAACTATGTCATGTGAAGTTTTGGGAATATGTGCACTGTGTTTTTGTTTTTGAGACGAGATGGTTCTGTACTCAATGGTTCTGTTTGTGTAACAGCGTACAATGGTGAGCACTGGCTGGGGTTTGTAAATAGAGTGCTGCCTGAGTGTTAGGCCGTTTTCACTTTCAGCTTGCAAGCGGCCTCATTCTGAAACCGGGCTTTACTAATTACGCTGACAGCTGGTTTGCATCTTTCAAAGTGATTGCGTGGAGCACGTGAGGGACGAAGGTTTGGGAGTTATAAAAGCGCGAGTTTTGAAACACTGCGGTTTGCTCAAACAGTGATCGATGATATGAGGGCATACACATGACCGAAGGTAGGATCTATGGTGATTGAATTGGAGTATATACGTTTTGTGTGGTTGTTTAAGATGGTTGTCTGCTCTTTCTAAGGCTAAAATAACATTAAGGGTTTTCCTTTGTTCTTTTTTCATTTTTTTATTTGTGTATGGAAGATATTAAACTAGGTGAGACATTTATTTGTATTTTGAAGTTGTTTGTTTGATTTGAGATGGAGGCCCTGGGTTGTAGAATGTGGAAGTTTGCTGTTTTCAATATTGAAATAAGGGGTGTTTATATGTTATAATTGAAGGGCAGGAGAGCAATAAAGGCGTGACATAAGGCTATTTTATTAGTGTGCTGGAGTCTTAGAGTATTCTGTAATGAAGATACTAAGAGGATACTAAGAGTGGCTAACATTTATTGATTGGCCAGTGGTAATGTATTGTAATTGGTATTTTTAGATTGCGTGGCAGTAAAGGTTGAGATGGTGTATTTGGGAGACATTTTGAAAAAACAGAAATAGGTGAGTTGCTTGGATTGAAGGTAAGTCTTCTCATACCTAAGGGTATTAGTTTGAAAGATAAAATAGGTGTGGAATGTCTGAATGGTTTTATTTGGTTAACTTTTTCAGATTTAATTGCTTGGCAGGTAGAAATATGTAACAAGTGACGGAGTCAGAGGATTCAATAAGGTAAGTATAGTTTGATATTGTAAGTCAGCATAGGTGATAAGGGTAGAAGGTTTTGTATTCTGATTGAGTCTTTGGCGATGTTTTAGGGACTCCCATCAGATAGTCCTGACGAAGACCCATTGTGGAGCATTGATTTGGCCCAGGATGTTAAGGGGTCGAAACGTTGACGTACATGTTTTAGTTCGGATTGGTGACTGCATATGATATTAAAGAAGGACAGAAAGAAGAGATTTATATTCTTCGATCATTTGGAATGGACTCAATGAAGTAAACAAGAACCAACCGACTTCTTTTATTTTTATACAGTTCTTGGATTCATTGGGATATTTATTCTTCTTCTTTCGATTATCTATCACGAGCACCTTTTCCTACACTGGTTTGTCCTTCTGGTTTTTATGATTAGGAGATGGGTTGTTCCTATGGGATGTACATAGGAAAATGTTTTTTAATATGTAGATGTATCTGAATAAAAAGTTTGTTGTATTTTCACCTATGTTGCTTTATGATATGTAAATTAATGTTTTGTCCCCCTGTAGGGCAGTGTTGTATTTAATATTTAGTTCAGATTTCTCAGCCTTCGGTCTATCTTTTGAAACGTAAACATTTTTCTGGTTAATAACCTCATCACCCCATGGACACATATACAAGTCTGGAGACAATTTCTTCTTAA
Organism: Pleurodeles waltl; assembly: GCF_031143425.1. Lineage (NCBI taxonomy): Eukaryota > Metazoa > Chordata > Amphibia > Caudata > Salamandridae > Pleurodeles > Pleurodeles waltl. The sequence continues at coordinate 753,251,107 of NC_090440.1, read as the reverse complement.
CAAGCAGGGAGTGATCCATTACCTGAAGGAGATTGTCTATACTCGTTCCAGCGTAAACGTGCAATATGAATCTCCAAATACTTTAGAGGTGTAGTTTACCAAAACATTCCCAGGTCAGGGACGTACTCAACCAGATGGTGGATCAAAGCGCCCAATGGAAAGAATTGAAGGGTAGTTGTACAACTGCAAAGCACTCTTAATGATCATTAGAGAACTGACCAACCCCAGAACGAACACCACAGACATCCACCCATCACAAGAATTCTGCAACAACCTCTCACCTACTCCTACTGCAAGATAACAGACATCTACGACAGTTTTCTGATCCAGGACCATCCCACGCCCAACACCATTAATGCCTCCACCGAAGCTCCACCAGACCCCCACCACCTGCTCTGCTGGTCCAACATCTCCGACGAGGAAACCCTCAACATCATGAACTTCATCCACTCCGGTCCTCTCTCCGATCCCTGCCCCCACCACATCTTCAATAAAGCAAGTAGCACAATCGCACCCAAGCTTCGGCACATCATCAACCGCTCCTTCGAAACCGCCACCTTCCCAGAAATCTGGAAACACGCCGAAATCAAGCCCTTACTGAAGAAACCAACCGCAGACCCAGATGACCTCAAGAACTTCTGCCCATCTCTCTACTCCCCTTCCCAACCAAGGTAATCGAAAAGACTGTGAACAGTCAACTCACCAAACACATCAAACTCTACAACATTCTTGACCCCTCTCAGTCTGGCTTCCAGAGTAACCACAGCTCCAAGACCCCCCTCCTCACCTCCACAGATTGCTTAGACAGGGGTGAGACCACGGACCTCATCCTCCTTGACCTGTCCACCGCCTTCAACACCATTTCCCACTGAACCCTACGGACTCATCTCCACGACGCCGGCATCCGAGACAAGGCTGTAGAATGGATCACCACCTTCCTCTCCGACAGAACCCAAAGAGTCCAACTCCCCCCTTCTACTCAGAGGCCACCAAGATCCTCTACGGCATCCAGGAAGGTTCCTCTCAGAGCCTTACTCTCTTCAACCTCTACATGGACCCCGAGCTACCATCGCCAGGCACTACTCACTCAACATTATCTCATACACCAATGACACACAGCTAATAATCTCTCTCACCAACCACCCACACACAGCCAAAGCCAACTTCCATAAAGGAATAAAGGCAGTCGCCGCATGGATAGAGGAGAGCTGCCTCAAGCTAAATACCTAAAAAACAGAAGTCCTCGTCATCAGCAACAACCCCTCAGCGTGGGACATCTCCTGGTGGCCCACAGCCCTCGGAAGCGCTCCAGGGCCCACCGACCAGGCCCGCAAACTCAGATGCATTCTGGACTCATCACTCTCGATGAACAGTCAAGTCAGCGCAGTCTCCTCTGCCTGTTTCAACACCATGCGCATGCTTAGGAAGACCTTCAAATGAATCCCTACCAAAACCAAAAGAACAGTCACCCAGCCTTCTTCAGCAGCCGCTTGGACTACGGCAACGCACTCTACGCCGGAACTACCACCAAGGTACAAAAAAGACCACAACGCATCCAGAACGTTTCCCCCTGTCTCATCAACAACGCCCCCAAACACAGCCACACCTTTGCCCTACTGAGACCTGCACTGGCTCCCAATAGACAAGAGTTACTTTCAAACTTTTCACACATGCATACAAAGCCCTCCACAACACCGGACAAGAATACCTCAAAAAAAGACTCCACTTCTACACGTCCACCAGGCACCTCCGCTTCGCCGACCTTGCACTCGCCACTGTCCCACACATCCAGAAGGCCACAGCAGGAAGAAGGTCCTTCTACCACCTCGCCGCCAAGACCTGAAACTCCCTCCCGACCCACCTGAGAAGATCGCCCAAGCTTTCCCAATTCAGAAAGAACCTAAAAACTTGGCTCTTCAGCTGATCTCCTCTGACCTTCACTCACCACTTCCCCTCCGGCCGCACCTTGAGACCCTAACGGGTGATTAGCCACGCTCTACAAGTATTAATTGATTGATAGATATTCATTCGCAGACATGAAAGCCCCCTATATTTGTCGAGGACTCCGATTGTGAATCGTCACTAACCACGCATTGTAAACAATGTGTACGTTTCCAATGCACGCATAACCACACTTGCTTTAACAATACATGGCTTTTTCCATGCCTCAACCTCGCATGTACCAAACTACGCATATGCATGGTTCAGACACAGAAAAAGCCATGTGATGTTCAGGAAAGGATGTGGAGGATGCAGTGAGGTAAGTGGGGCAGGGGTGGGGTGGATTAAGGGATTTGGAATGGGGTGGGTGGGGGGTCGGATTTTGTCTTTTTTTTAGGGATGGGAATGGGGGATTTTTTTTTTTTAGGGCTTAGGTGGGGGATTGGGCTATTTTATTTTTTAGGGGTGGAAGTGGGGGGTTTGGGTATTTTTTTATTTAGGGATTAGGGTGGGTGGTGGGCTATTTTATTTTTAAAGGGATGGGGAAGGTTTACTGAAGGGCGGAAGGAGAGAGGAGGAAGGAGCGGGAGAGGACGCGGTGAGGTAAGTGGGGGGTGGGGCAGGGTTGGTGAGTTGATTTTAGTGGTGGGGTGGATTTAGAGCTTGGGGGTGTCAGGGTACTTTAGTTTTTAGGGATGGGGTGGGGGTAGTTATTTCTTTTTAGGGATCAGGGCGGGTGGGGGTCAGGGTTATTTCGTTTTTTTGGGGCAGGGTGGGGGTTGGGGTATTTTTTTATTTTTTTTGTTAGGGCTTAGGGTGGGTGGGGTGTTGGGGTAGTTTGCTCATTGAGGAAGGTTTTAGGGCTCAGGGTGGGTGGGGGTGTCGGGGTAGTTTAGTTTTTAGGAGCAGGGGCGGGGGGTCGAGTAGTTATTTTTTGGGCTCAGGCCGGGTGGGTGGTCTTGGGGTACTTTAGTTTATAGGGGAAGGTTGGGGAGATTGGGATATTTGTTTTTTTAGGGCTCAGAGTGGGTGAGGGGTTGGGGTAGTTTAGGTATTAGGGGTAGGGTAGTTTTGGGCCTCAGGGCAGGTGGGAGGTTGCATGAAAGAACCACACATGTCATTTTGCATGCCGTTTCCACACATGCCTTTACCAGGCACACTTTTACAACAAAATTTGTTGTAAAGGCATGCGTAGTAAAGACATTCATGGAAAAATGTGGTTATGGTTCTGACCACGTTGTTAAGGCATGCACTGTTTCCAGCATGCATGGTTCCATCATTCATCCACTCAGATTAAGTGTGAGACCATGTCTACTCAGTTTATCATATTTAATAATTAGACTTGTGGCATGTTACTAAACTTGATGTTCTTATCTACAATTTCCATTTTTAGAATGTTGGCTAGGTGTTACATAACAATAGTGAACAGAAGAGGTGACAGAGGAGATCTGTCTTGTGCTACCCATTTCCCACACCCAGAGATCGCATCACCCGTTTTCACCCTGGCCATATAGTCATTATCTGTTGCATGGGCAAAAGTTAATTGCTTCCAGAATCATGAACATGAACTCCCATCCCATTGTATCAAAAGCTTTTTCAATATCAGAGAACACCAGTGCGTAGCCCTGTCTATCAGACTCAAGGTAATATTTTGTGTGTGTGAATTGACACAGGTTATGCATCATATTTCTCAGAGACATAAATTCTAACTGGTCGGGTGGACTAATGTAGAGATTACTATCAACATTCTCCGGGCCATCCCTTGTTGAGAGTTTAGGTGTCTGCATTGATTATTGACAACATACAATAGGATTGTATATCCTTGACGTCTCTGCCTTTTTAATTATTACGGACAGTGCTTTCCTCACCTTATCTGTATCCTTTCCCCTACTTCCAACAGATTATGCATGAGAAAAACAGGTGCTATTTCATAGAATTCAGGGGCAGTCAATCCGTTCCTCAGGTTTTGTCATTTTGCACTTCCTCCCCTGCCCACTTCAATAAATGTTGTCCATTTTGTCTCTAGCCTTGAGGGATGGTCTCAGGAGGCTGGTCCTCCTTAATACACTTCCACTTGGCCATGGTTTAATGGCCCTACCAGAGTGTATTTCTACAAAGGTTTTTTCAGAAGATGTCAATAATAGAATCCTGTGTCAATGGAAGTTGACAGTTCTCAGCATGTACTGCCTAGATTCTAGCTCAGTTCAACTCTGATTACACCAATGCCAGTATTCTACCTGATATATCTCCCTCTCTGTGTAATCTAACAATATGATTTGTAGGTATATTGAGCCAGTCTATTGACTAGCACTACTACCAGACACTTTTCAGCCAGTAGTTTTTGGGCACCCTCATTTCCATGAGTTATATGCTAATCCAGAGTTTTAGTTATGTCTTCATTTTGCATGACCTTCTAAAGTTGTGCTCTCACCTGTCAATTTGCCAATAGCTATGCCCCTCAGCACTATCTTCATTGCTTCCCAGTAGTTTTCATCGGTCCCCAATTAAGGTTAGAGTATCTTGTCACAGTATATACCTCGCCTTTCAGTCCCAAGATTTATGAGCATATTGGAATCCATGGCAGCGTTGACCATAATGTGCATATCTAAATCAGCAGGGAGAGGTCCAAGAGAATCTCACCCATATAATCTTTGCCCATGCATCCATGATATAGGTTATGGCTGATAAAAAAAAAAATACCCTGCTCTAGTATCCATATGAAGGTGAATAGGAATAAGCTAACTCATTTTAGTGTCTGGTGCACCATGCATCTACCATGTGCAGCCTATGTATTTTGTCAGTCAGTTGTAAAGTGAGTCCATTTAGGCCCTAATTAAAATCACCCACTATATAATTGGAATTCCTTGTGAGAAGGTAGCATGTCTAAAATCTTGGGGTTAAGAGTCTTCCACTATAGGCCACATTTCACTACCATGTAATTGTCAATACATCACAATGTACTGCCCTTCGGGATCACTTTGTATCAAGGATTTCCAATACTACACCCTTCCATCACCCTTCCAAAAATCTATACAGACACTTCACTCCTGTAATTGGCTATTTAAGTATACTGGTGTGATGTGAGTTTTCTTCACAAATGCCATTTTGAAATGCTGTTTTTAATGAAAGAACTGGAATGCTGAGAATAGTTTTTCACTCCCTGACATTCCATGTGATCCTTTTAAGAGACCATGTATCTCAAACTCTCAAAACCTCTATGCATATCAGGTCCACTCTCACAACTTGCTTAATCCAATTTTCACTCATTCTTATTGAAACACGTCTTGCCCTTCAATTTTCAATAACAAAGCAAACCTGATTCATATTCCTACTCCTAGATTCTCGGGTAAGCAATTGTTATTTATAGAGCACTGCAGGTGTATGATCCTCCTTTAAGTTCCTTTATCTCTGCCTAGGTAGGAGTAACCCTGGCATGAACCATCACCTGCAACTGCATACTGTCCCTGTGCTTCCAGGTCTAATTCTCCCACCTCCAAATCAATAACCTCATAAAACAAATCACCAAAAGACTAGAACCTTAAAATTGTAACTATTGTGGAACAGTACCACTCCAGGTCCCCAGTGATGGCACCTGATTTAGCATCTGTGCTCTGTTTGAGTTAGTATCCAACATAATCCCAATTATGAAACTGGGAGGTGGATATCTCCAGTTACAAACTCCTCTGCCACTTCGCATTGTTCATGGCCTCTAGCCACCTCCATTCATATGTTGATCAATTAACAGGCCCTGCTTATCTTATTTAATTCTCCAGATATATAGGATCTACTTCAGTCAGAGCCCCTTCCCTTGACCGGCCTATTACACATCAGGTGAGATCTCTTCACTATTGTCAACTGTACAACCAGCCCCAACCTGATTTTGGAGAGCCACAAAAAGTACAGTTTATTGTCCTTCATTACTGTGAGCTTCATCTAAGAGTAGGATGTAGATGTCAATTTGCCAGAATGCCAGGTGTGACGGATCACTGGTGACATCACAGTAAGTGATATCACATAAACCTTTGACACTGATAATACTAAAGAAATCTATTTGTGATGCTTTGATATGTTTCAAGACACATCTGAAAGTGCCCATACCCAGCCAAGGGCCAAACAAATCATCCAATGCTAAGACAGTCTTTGGCTTTTTGACACAGCCTCAAATGAATGGTTCAACCATTATTTCAAGTATCCATACTCACTATGGGCCTCATTACGAGTTTTACGTTCGGGATAACTTGTCCGCTGAACTTGCGATGGGGAGGGTACCACCATGCTAGCTACCTCCCTGCTGGGTCCATTGCATCTTTCTGGCTGGGCTGATCGGCAAAAACCAAGGTTTCCACCCGTCAGCCCAGTGGGAAAGTGGCAGCAGCATGGTTGCCAAGTCATAATCGAGCCGGCGGCAATGCGGACTCCCCGGTTGTACCACCACACAGCAGACAGTGGGCAGTGTGAGAGTGCTGGGCAGGGATGCCAAGTGCATGGGCAGTGCATGGGCCCCCCGTGGCCCACTGCACCTGTTCTCCACCAACCTTTTCATGGCAGTGATACCTCCATGAAATGGTTGGCAGAGCACCAGGTCGCAATTAGTAGGGCAGAGCAGCATTCAACGCCGCCCTGGCTGACTCCGACCTCCATCACCCATCTCCACGGAGACTGCAGTACCCTGGTGGTCTGACCGCCAGGGTCGTAACGTGACGGACTGACCGCCACAGCAGTGGTGGTCCTGGCCACCACCACGAGGCCACGGTCTCAAGACTGCGAACATCATAATCAGACCCTAAGTATCAATCATATGGGTAGCAGCGGTATAAAGACAGTCAGCCAAATGGCTCACCATAAGCCAGTCAAATGCAGCTACACCCTGCAATTCATCCCTCGTATTTGTTTTTCTTCACTTGTCTCTTAGAGGGAGATGTCCTGAAAAGACACATGTAAAACTCAGCAACAAAAGAGAAAGTTAAAGGAACTCTGAAGCTGTTAGCAACCTTGAAATTGAATTGAGCTTTTGTAATAAGCCTGCATGAAAGCAACATTTTAATTCATTTGAGGGTGTATTACGTGCACTTCAGAATGTTTTTATTTGTAAAATGATACCATTCTGAAGTGGAAAACCATCTCAAATGAATGAAAACATCACTTTCCTGCTTGAACAGAAAGCATACACAGCTCATGTGAGCTCAGGTTTTCTTCTGTTGGTGCCATTGCCTTTGCAATCTGAGGCCAGGGTTCAAAAGGCAGTGCCAGGTGTTGCAAGGAGCAAGCTAGAGGTAGCAGCTGTGACCCCTGATGACCCCTATATGACGTCCATGGAGTAGATGCTTCACTGCTTTGAAAGCGTTTTGGATGCATTACAGTTTGGGTGTGTAGTCTGGAAAGATCTGGACCTCATATTGCTATGATACACTCCGGCTCACTGGAGAACCAATCCCTGTATCTACATATCTTTGCCAAGGTGGAGCAATAGGTTTCTGGTGGGAGAGTGAACCTGTGTTCTCTCCTGGTGGAAATGTTTTTTCAACGCAGCTGCGGTTTTATAGTATGCAGCATGGTATTCCCCAGGAAAAGACCAATGGATTGTCCTTTTGCTCTCTCAGGAAGTCCTAGGAATCAGAAGTTATTACCCTTCTGTGTCCACCATTTCCTCCAACATTCATGTTGTCTGCTGAAGTTTATTCGGGAAACTTACTAATAAGACTCTGTAAATTCTCCTCTGTTACTTTAATGAGATCTGCCAGTTTTCATGTATCCACCCTTATCAGCATTATTTCCATGGAGACTTTACCAAGCTGGCTCTCAAGTACATGATGTGATTCTTTGATAGCTTTCAGTAAGTCAGCTGGCATAGGCTCATGGATCTTGGTTGGTGCCTGAGCAGGTGGAGGGCAATCCACTAAGTTAGCAACTCCCTGAAACATCATGAACTTCACTTTCTTGTTCACTTGAAAGAACGTTCCTGCCTTTTATTTTGCTATATTGCAGATACTGTACAGGACTACTGTGGTTGCTGGCTACAGGATATGATCTTCCTCTGATTGGTCTCTGTATTAGGTGTTCTAGGTGCAGCCAGTAGCCCCTCCACAAGTTATCTCTCGAAGGTGTTCTAGCTGCAGCCATCAGCCTTCTAGGAGACTGATATGAATTCTGCCATACCAAAAGTGGCCACCTTATGTATCCTTCAGCTGACATTCGTACCAGAACCTGCAATGCTCCCTGTAGGAAAGCTTCTCCACCTACTTTTGATAGGGTGACAGGGTGTCAGTCAGCTATGTTCACTATGTGACTAGGCAGATTAGTGAACTAAGCATTGTTCACATGGTGGGGCTTCTCCCAGTTGCATTTCCATAGATCCATGGTACAGATTCAAACTCTGTGAGGTCTCCGATATATGTCCCCAGAACATCTGCTGACTTCAGGTCCTTTGCTTCTTCCAAAGAGACAGCAGAAGAGTAATACTGCTCTGCACCACCCATGACTACTCTGAGTCTCCAGAGGATAGGGGGCAGCCCACTTCTTTCTCCACCCCTTCGATCATGAGGGTGATTCAGTAGGATGTAGTAGCGTGGTTTGGTCCTGGGCATCAGTGCCACATCTGTCTTCAGGCCACCGCTTGCTGTAAGCAACAGTGCAATGTCATGATCCTCCAGTGTGGGGGATGAGAGGCTCCTTTTCAGGGCAGTTCTTTCACCCATCATGCCCATGCTAAGCCCCACACATGACCAAAGGGGCCACTCTTGGGCCCGTAGGCTCTCATCAAACACGATGCCACAACATTCTCTTCCTGAAGGCACCAAATGCATGCCTGAGATGATTTCAGAACCAAACACACCCATTTCAGGGTCCCTGGAGCCTCAGCATCAATCTGGAGGTGCCAAAGGATTCACCCATTTATCCAAACAGAATCCCCTGGTGTCACTGCACGATGTCTGTGCGGCCTCTTAGCAGCATCTTTGTGTTGGGGGTTTAGGTGGTTCTCCTCTTGATCAGAGTATGAGGGTGGCCATAGCAGGTTAGTCATGCTGGTGCTCTGAAGCATTGCAGATTTCTTGCTGAAAACTTTCTAAGTTCCAACTGAGGATGGGACTTTATTTTTTATTTTTTCAAAGGTGCAAAGCTCCAGAGGTTGCTTTGTGGGTCCAAGCTAAAATTCAAACCAACGCTTTAGAACCGAAGGTCGGATAAATTTACCTGCTGGTCCAGATGAAACTCTTGTTCTCTGGAGGAAAGGTTTTGAGCAGAAAACAGTTGCACACTTGTAAGGCCTTCAGGGGAAGGCAATGAGAGAGTCTCAGGGTGTTGGACAGAGGCTAATAGCAAAGTCAAATCTAGGTTCAGTTGCCACTGGTCAGATAGTCACTTCAGGGAAAAGGCCTGTTGCAGATTGTTGTCTACACAGGAGATCGGCCAACAGAACCTTGACCAATAGTCCACTTCAAATGCTATAGTAATATTTGCATGAAAGTGTGCATGATCCACTGCATGATTTTAACACTTTAATGTGCAGTGATGTGGCACATACACAATATATTTCACTGTTTAATTCCTTATCTACTTTTTTCCTCCTAGGCCATACCTTTATCGTATATTCAGGTAGGCCCTAAGTGCATTTTAAAAGTATCTACTCACTGGCTAATATGTTTATCTAGCCCCTCATATATTAGGGATCCGTTACCCTGACACATGCCCCAGACTGCTTAGGCTCTTAGAGAGGTTAGAAACATGTTGGTCCCCATTTTTCTCAGACACTTTGGGCCATATGTACGAACACTTTTTCCCATAGACACAGAATGGGTAAAAACCTTTGCTACATCTGGCCCTTTGAATCATCATATTTGAATGTGTCCCTACTGTTCTTTTAATCTTACCAACAAACACCTCCATTAAAATACTACATCTAACACATGATTTGTAAGGTAATTATATATTATATTTTCCACCTTTGAACTGGATCCCTTGTTTTATTCAGGAAGATGAAATTTCAGCACTCCTTCAGAGTTCATTTAACAATGAGGTGGAGTCCGCCCAGGCAGTATTATCTTACCTGGGTCGGGCTAGGTGGTCATATGATGAATCATGACACTGTGTATGAGACCACCTAGTCTACAAAGGGAACTCCCTCACACTCCTAACTGCCACTTTCTTGCCTGTGAAGGCAATCGCCTAACTGGCGTACTCATAGCCCAAATAGGCTATAAGAGGCCTGTCTTTGCCATCCCCCGCACACCTTGTGTGCTAGTTCCTTGGGATCAGGAGTAAGTGTGGGGTTGAAAAACTCCCAATACTCTCTTTTTGTGTTTTAATTATTTAGAACGGCAGTGAGCTGTGAGAGTTACTGTTATATACAATTCACCTCTACACGCACACCTAGTTAACAGAGAAAACAAACAATAATATAGGAAGAACTGGTTTAATCATGGCCGAAGGGATTGCTCATGATGAAGAAGAAATCTTGGCTATCCTATCAGCACCGTCCCTGTTAGGAGACTCCACAATATCCAAAATAATGGCCCAAATGGGCGATTGGGACACCTTAGTAGAATTAAAAAGGACACAAGTTAAAACTATCCTTCATGGAGCAGTCCTGACAGAATATCTGCGTGACAATTCAGTGCCCAATAGACTAATTGTTATTACCGAACCACGGATCTTCTTAGAAGATCCGGAGTTCAGAAAAGACTGGTATATGATTGCCTGGAAACGTACAAGAGACTGGTTGGTCTTAACTATTAAGACAGCCACCAGACTATCTGAAGCCCTAGTAATCCAGATAAACACAGCTGAAAATAATCTAAAAACAGGACTGACATTATCTTTTTTTTAAAGTTAGAAGAAACAAATAAGACCATCAACGAATGTAAAGAATATTTAACACAACGAAAAATTTCAAAATTTCGGAAGGACCTGCAAATATTCTCACTTGAGAAAATAGACCCATGTACCAGGGAGAATTTGGTGGTCATTACAACCCGGGCGGTCGGTGATAAAGTGGTGGTAAAACTGGCAACAGGCCGGCGGTAAAAAAAATGGGATCACGACCGTGGTGGAAACCGCCAACATAGACAGCTAATTTAACACTCCGACTGCCACGGTGGTACAAACACTGCGGCGGTAACCGCCAACAGACAGGGGGAGGACAATGTACCGCCCACACAATTACAACCCACCAATCCGCCACGTTTTACGGGGCGGATTCACCGCAAACAAAAACACGGCGGAAACAGGACTTCGAAGGGAAAACGCTCACCTCTACACACCCCACGAGGAACCAGGACGCCATGGAACAGGAACTTAAGATACTCCCAGCCTTTATCTTCCTGGTCCTCTACCAGGAGCACGAACGCCGGCGGAGAAGACCATGGTGAGTACTGCACCTACGACACGTGGGGGGGGAACACGCACATGCAACATGCAACATCCCCACCCTCACCCACTACAACACACACACTAATACATGTTGATACATTAGTTACACCCCCTGACCCCCCCCAGAAAAGGAAATGAGTTGAATAATTGTGATATATTCAATTACATAAATCAAAAATATTTCCAAATATATACATTTATACTATAGACAATTATATACACCAAGAACACAAGTCTAAGGGATTCCACCATCAGTCCGTGGATCACTGGGCCCAAAAGGCATGGGCTAGGCCCACACTCAATACCTGAACAAGACGGAGGTAACACTGCAGGGGCATCAGATAGAAATGAAACAGGCACCTCAGGGGGAAGGGAAGGGGGGGGTACCTCAGCCGGTTGAGTACACAACGCCAGATCCACAAGGGGGCTCCATGCCCACTATTCAATCCTGGGGAGTGCAAAGCCACAGTCTCTCAAGTCTACAGTGGGTGGTTTTCCCACTGATCAATCCTGGGGAGTGCAAAGCCACAGTCTCAAGTCTATACAGTGGGTGGTTTTCCCACTGATCAATCCTGGGGAGTGCAAAGCCACAGTCTCAAGTCTATACAGTGGGTGGGTTGCCCACTGATCAATCCTGAGGAGTGCAAAGCCACAGTCTCTCAAGTGGATGTAACTCTCCACTGGTTCTGGAGGGGGCTTTGTGCCCAGAGTGCTTGATCCTGCCAAAGACTGAGGTAGTGGATGTAACTCTCCACTGGTTCTGGAGGGGGCTTTGTGCCCAGAGTGCTTCATCCTGACAAGGACAGAGGTAGTGGAGGTAACTTTCCACTGGTTCTGGAGGGGGCTGTGTGCCCAGAGTGCTTCATCCTGCCAAGGACAGAGGTAGTGGAGGTAACTCTCCACTGGTTCTGGAGGGGGCTTTGAGCCCAGAGTGCTTCATCCTGCCAGTGGCGGCGTCAGTAGTGTCGGAATCATTGGCGCTCACTGGCCTGCGGTGCTGCAGGCGGCGGTGTCCTGGGCAGCAGTTCTGCTGGTGGCGGTCTTGGCCTGGCCTGCGGTGCTGCTGGTGGCGGTCTCCTGGGCAGCGGTTCTGCTGGTGGCGGTGTTGTCCTGGCCTGCGGTGCTGCTGGCAGTCCTGTCTTGGGCAGCGGGGCTGCTGCTGGCAGTCTTCTTCCGGCCTGCGATGCTGCTGGCGGTCCTGTCTTGGGCAGTGGGGCTGCTGCTGGTGGTCTTCTCCAGGGCAGCGGGGCTGCTGCTGGTGGTCTTCTCCAGGGCAGCGGGGCTGCTGCTGGTGGTCTTCTCCAGGGCAGCGGGGCTGCTGCTGGCGGTCTTCTCCTGGGCAGCGGGGCTGCTGCTGGCGGTCCTGTCTTGGGCAGCGGGGCTGCTGCTGGCGGTCCTGTCTTGGGCAGCGGGGCTGCTGCTGGCGGTCCTGTCTTGGGCAGCGGGGCTGCTGCTGGCGGTCCTGTCTTGGGCAGCGGGGCTGCTGCTGGCGGTCCTGTCTTGGGCAGCGGGGCTGCTGCTGGCGGTCCTCTCCTGGGCAGCGGGGCTGCTGCTGGCGGTCCTCTCCTGGGCAGCGGGGCTGCTGCTGGCGGTCTTCTCCGCCGTGCTGATCTTCCCAGACTTGCCGGTTTTAATGTGCCCCTTCCCCACCTTGGATGATGTCGCAGCTGTCTCCACACTCCCAACTGTACCCCTGGGAGCGGCTTTGGTGGCTGATTTCTTTCCCCTCTCCCGCCGGGCACTGCCCAACTTTTTATGCTTGACTGGTGGGGGACTGTCCGTGCTGTGGCTCCTTGCCACACTGGCTGCCCTGCTGCCTGGTGCACTCCATAATCCGGTGACTACTGGCACCACTGGTCCAGCCAATGTTGTGGCTGAGGTGCTAGGTTGGGACCTGGAGAGTCGGGCCCTAGGACACTGAAGGGGTGGGGGAGGTGAGGGAAAGAGGTCAAGGCTGGCCAGGAAAAGTTTCTTAGGAACACTGGGACGGCTAGCTGGAGGGGGTTTGGGAGTGGAGGAAGAGGTTGTGGTTGTAGGAGGTGTATGTTTGGTGACTTTGGGTGAAGGTGCATGGGCTGTAGGCTGTCGTGAGGTGGATGGCTGTTGGGTGGGTGTGTGGCTGCGTTTGTGTACCTTGGGAGGTGGCCTCACAGACACACTGGGAGAGGACACGGGATGTGTGAATGGTAGTGGGGGTGGTGACTGCACGTGAGCGGGGTGTCGTGGTGGGTGTGCTGGTGATGGACGTAGTGGCTGAGGATGTAGTGCATGCAGGTGTGAGAGGAGACAGGGAGGGAGAGGAGAGGGACACAGTGGAGGCAGCAGATGTTGGTGTGTCTGCATGTGTGTGATGCTTGCGTGAGTGCCTGTGGGATGTGTGGTGCTTGTTTGCCAGAGCTTCCCTTGTGTGTTGAGGTGTGTGCATGCTGGTCTGATGGTGTACTTGGGATAGGCTGAGGTATAGGGGTGTGGGTCTGGGTGGAGGAAGTTGGAGGGGGGAGGCTAGAGACAGGGACAATGGCTGCCATCAGTGCTGAGGCCAGAGTCTGAAAAGCTCACTGAACGGCTCCCTGACCAGAGTGAATGCCCTCCAGGTATGCATAGGTCTGTTGCAACTGCCTCTCTACACCCCTGGATGGCATTCAAAATGGTAGACTGCCCAACAGTGAGGGACCTGAGGAGGTCAATGGTCTCCTCACTGAGGGCAGCAGGGGTGACTGGGGCAGGGCATGAGGTGTCTGGGGCAAAGGTGATGCCCACCCTCCTGGGTGAGCGGGCATGGGGCAAACGCTGAGGGGCTGCGGGGAGGGCAATGCTGGTGGGGGGGGTGGCGGCTGTACCTGTAGATGCAGGGGGCACAGATGGGACCGCCACAGCAAGGGAGCTCCCATCAGAGGAGGAGTCTGTATCGCTGGTGTCAGCTCCTGTCCCCGCTGTGGAGCTCCCCTCACACTCCGTCCCACTGGGGACTTCAGACTCCGTAGTGTCGCCCTCCAGGGCCATGTGGGATGCAGCTCCCTCCTACTCCGGTGCCACTGCTCCTCCACCTGATGATGCTAATGCACACAAGAACAGGGAGACCACAAAAAGGGGGGGAGACAGAAGAAAGACATGTTGAGTGCATGCAATACCGCTACCGTTTGCGGACACAACAGACACACTTGGGGTCCACCATAAAAATCCCTGGGACATGGCTTACAAGGGTATGGCCGATTTCTGCACACATGGATGTCACAGGAGCCTGACTAGGTGTAGTTGGCACTGTACACAGGTGGGGTTCGGTGCCACAGGGCCTGCCTGAAGAAGGGAGCTTAACTATTAAACTTGCCCTGGCCTAGGGGAACCCACATCCCACCTCCCCCACCCAGACACTTTCAATGCACAATGAATAAGCAGAATGAGTGTACTCACCCCCTTGTTGCTGCTGTGATGCCCTCAAGCGCCCATCCAACTCCAGGTATGCCACCGCCAGGATCCTGAACATCAGGGTGTTCATGGTGTGACTGGCACACCTCCCACGTTGGGAGGCCATCCCCAGCTGGGCCTCCGCCAACTTCTTGCTCCAGTGGCGAACGTGCTCCCATCTTTTCCGGCAGTGGGTGCTCTGTCTGTGGTTGACCCCCAGGGTCCGGACTTCCTTGGCGTTGGCACGCCAAATGTCCTTCTTCTGGTGGTCGCTGACCTATAGGAATTGTACAGGGGAAAAAGAGAAGTAATTACCAACTGCACCGTCAGTCATTGGCCCGCATCCCTACCCTTGCCATGACACACATGCACTCACTGTTGTTTCATGCACGCCTCATTCTCACCCCCCCTAATCTTTCATCCACCCTACTCCACACAGGCATTGCCCGTACAGCATGTTCATAGTGTACTTACCTGTTTGTCTGGAGGACTGTAGAGTAGCGTGTACTGGGGGAGGACCCCATATACGAGTTTGTCCAACTCCTCTGTGCTGAAGGCAGGGGCCCTTTCCCCAGATACACAAGCCATTGTCTCTTCCAGACTGAGGTCACAGCAGCACTTGCAGTGTAGGTCCTCTCTTGTCGAAGATCAGGTATCGAGTGATTGAACAGATAGAAAATGGCGGTCACGTCCGCAGCGGTGCGTACCGTCACCGCTGGCGTACATCGTCATTTGCTCCTGGGACCCATAGGGTCCAATGTTAACCAATGCAGAATTGCGCCGCGGTCTTCGACCGCCTACCGGGAGGGTGTACAACGCCAGCGCAGTTACCTCGTATCCCATTGTTCCACTTTACAGGTCAGGCAGCCGCCATTTCATGGGTCCACATGGCATTATTTTTGACTGCGTCACACATACCTAGGCCTTGCCTAAACACTCATACAGGCAAGTGTCGAATTGCTAATATTTTCAGAGTAAGCTGTGTTTACGTACCTCAGAGTTGGTTGACTCTCTGCTCGCTGTTCTCCTCCATAGGCACCGTCCGCTGGGGCATTTGAGGAGATGGTGGCATCCTCTGGTGTACAGACTGCTGGTGGACCTGTCGACAATGGAGGAGCGACATGTGATCATCACCTACAGGCTTGATCGTGCCACAATCCTAGAACTGTGTGCCCAGTTGGAGCTAGACCTGATGTCAGCTATCCGCCATCCCTCAGGAATACCCCCTCAAGTGCAGGTGCCGTCGGTACTCCATTTCCTAGCAAGTGGGTCTTTTCAAACTACAGTGGCCACAGCATCAGGGATGTCCCAGCCTATGTTTTCCAACGTGTTGTCCAGAGTGTTGTCTACCCTACTGAAACACATGCGGAGCTACATCATCGTTTTCCCTCAGGTGGAGGATTTGCGTACAGTGAAAGGTGATTTCTATGCCCTGGGACATATCCCCAATATCGGAGGTGCCATTGATGGGACACATGTGGCATTGGTCCCCCCCACCCCTACAGGAGTGAACAGGTGTACAGAAACCGGAAGAGTTACCATTCCATGAATGTGCAGATGGTGTCTTTGGCAGACCAGTACATCTCCCATGTTAATGCAAAATTCCCTGGCTCAGTGCATGACGCTTACATCCTGCAGAATAGCAGCATCCCTTATGTGATGGGGCAACTCCAGAGGCACCAGATGTGGCTATTAGGTGAGCACACGGTCCTAATACAGTGGGAATAGTTGTCCAGGTCTGTGGATGTCCTTATGAGTTAGTGTGTGTCTAACCGTTGTCCCTCGACATTTGCAGGTGACTCTGGTTACCCCAACCTGTTATGTCTACTGACCCCAGTGAGGAATCCCAGGACAAGGGCAGAGGAACCCTACAATGAGGCCCATGGGTAAACTAGGAGGATTATAGAGCGGACCTTTGGCCTCCTGAAGGCTAGGTTCCGGTGCCTGCATATGACTGGTGGTTCCCTATTCTACTCACCAAAGATATGCCAGATCATCGTGCCCTGCTGTATGCTTCACAACTTGGCTTTGCAACAATAGGTGTCTTTTCTGCAGGAGGATGGTCCAGATGGAGGTGTTGTGGCAGCTGTGGAGCCTGTGGACAGTGAAGACGAGGAAGCAGAAGAAGAGGACATCGACAACAGGAACTCAGTGGTCCTGCAATACTTCCAGTGAGACACAGGTAAGAAGACAACACTGCCTGCTACATCTAATTTAAATCTACTACCTCTCTACTGTCTGTCATGTTCACCCAGTGTAAGGTCACTGAGTTGTCACTTTCCCTTATGATATCACAGATGTGGGTCCCACTGTGTGACATCTGCTTTGTTTCCTCATGGACTTGAGCTGTGTGACATAGGTATGTTGACATTACATTTGAAAGAGCATTTTGCCACTGTAATTGCTAATACACTATTTCAAAATCACAGACAGACTCCTGATTGTTTTGTGCTTTAAGGGTGTTTATTTAAGTGCTCAATATTGGGGGGGATTGTAAAATGGTGAGGGGTGATGGTGCAGGAATGTCCATGGCAGAGTCAAGTCTATTAGTCTCACAGGTGCATTGTCCAAAGGGGCAAAGGAAGTAGAGCTGGGGCAGTTTAAGGATGGACAGGGTAACAAGGTGGGACAAATGGATGACAATCAGGGCATTCTCATTTTTTGGCGGGGGTCTTGGCCTCGTTCTGTCTTTGTCCTGGATCTCAGGGACAGTTTGTGGGGTGGTTTTCCCTGTGCAGGGGGTGGGGTGCTGGTGTGGTGGTCCTGTGGCGGTGCCTCCTGTCCACTAGCGGCGGTGGAGGTGGTGGGCAGTTCATCGTCCAGACTAGTGTCAGGGGCCCCTTGTTGTGCCACAGTGTCCCTCCTGGTGTTCACGAGTTCCTTCAGCACCCCTACAATGGTGCCCAGGGTGGAATTGATGGATTTGAGTTCCTCCCTAAAGCCCAAATACTGTTCCTCCTGCAGCCGCTGGGTCTCCTGAATCTTGGCCAGTACCGTTGCCATCATCTCCTGGGAATGGTGGTAGGCTCCCATGATGTTGGAGAGGGCATCATGGAGAGTGGGTTCCCTGGGCCTGTCCTCCCCCTGTCGCACAGCAGCCCTTCCAGTTCCCCTGTGTTCCTGGGCCTCTGTCCCCTGAACCGTATGCCCACTGCCACTGCCCCCAGGACCCTGTTGTTGTTGGGGTAGCCTGGGTTCCCTGTAGTGGTGGACACACTGCTGCTTGACGTGTCCTGGGGACAGAGGTATGGGCCCACTGGGTGGGTGCTGTGCTGGTGTTTCCAGAGGGGGGAAGGTCTGTAGTGGCTTGTGCCAGTGTGAGGGGATCCAACTGTCCCGAATTCCCAGATGGGCCCAGCTGGTTGTCTAGATCCAGTTGGACAGAGCTGTTGTCATCACTGTGGGCCTCTTCTGTGGGCGGAGTGGACCTTTCTGGACCCTCCTGTCCGGTGACGTTGGGTAGGGGTCCTGCAGGGGTGTAAAGGAATGATTATTACATCTGTGTGTGCCATGGTGTGCAATGGGTGGGTGACCGTGTACCCCAGTGCTTGCATTACGGTGTAGGACCTTGTGTGATAATGGTTTAGGGGGGTATATGGGTATGTGCAGTGGTCATGCTTTGGTGATGGGTGTCCATGCTTTGGTGTTGCATGCAGGGCTTGGGATGTGTGTTTTGTGATATTGGGACATGTGTGAGGAGTTGGAGTGATGGGGAAGAGGTCGAGGGTGGGGGTATGTGATGGCATGCAGGTAGGGTGGGGGATGTAATAGTTAAGATTTGACTTACCAGAGTCCATTCCTCCAGCTACTCCTGCGAGGCCCTCAGGATGCAGTATAGCCAATTGTTTTTAGTTGTGGGGGAGGAGGTGGTGGTCCTCCGCCAGTCCTCTCTACCGCGATGTGGTGTCTTGAGACCACGGAACGTACCTTCCCCCCTAGTTCGTTCCACCTCTTCCTGATGTCATCCCGTGTTCTTGGATGCTGTCCCACTGCGTTGACCCGGTCTACGATTCTGCGCCATAGCTCCATCTTCCTAGCTATGGAGGTGTGCTGCACCTGTGATCCGAATAGCTGTGGCTCTACCCGGATGATTTCCTCCACCATGACCCTGAGCTCCTCCTCAGAGAACCTGGGGTGTCTTTGCGGGCCATGGGGTGGTGTGGGTGATGTGTGGTGTGTGTTGTGATGTGTGAGGTGATATTTAGAGGTGTTTTTTGAGGTGCGTGAATGTTATGTGAGTGATAATGTTGAGTGCCTGTGGATGCTAGTGTTGATGGTGGCGTCTCTCTGGCCTTCAGTCGCAATTGTGGTCATAGGGGTTTGTGGGTGATGTGGGTGTGTGTTTTATAGTGGTGTGTGTGTGGGAGTGGTGTGTGTATCAGGTGTGTTTATTTTGAATTGTCCAATGTGGTTGTGTTTTGTAAGTGTGTGTGTATTTTGAGCGCTGTGGTGTGTACCGCCAATGGAATACCGTGAAATTTGCCGGATTCCGGCCTTTGGGTCATAATGACTGTGGCGGAATTCCGTGGCTGTGGCGGTGTTAGCGTTCTTCTGCACGGCGGTAAGCGGCTTTTACCACCAATGTTTTAATGACCACCAAAGTCCCCAAATCTTCCATTCCCTCAGACACATCCTCAGGAGGTTGCACTAGGTCCGACTCGGATATTCACGCTGCCCAAACGTCCCGTCCTAGACCTGAACGCCGTGGCTTGCAAAGGAGTTGATGGAACTATCCACAAATGATGCCTCAGTTCCCGGCAATGAACAATCAACCATGGGGATGGACCCTTCACTTTCGGCCTCCCACTCACTTCCAGACACCAATGTACCCTCCCCCCTGCACCCTGGGCTTATCCAAATGCTCCTTTTTTAGAAAGAGGCCACGGAAGAGGGAGAGGGGAATAATAAGATAGTCAGTTGGAGATCAAGAGAAGAATCAGTAGAGACTGAGACTCAAAAAGAAAACACCCCCAGCACAAGCAAGAACTGACCAACAGGTTAAACAGTTATTAACCTGAGTGAGAGAAATCTAAATGAAAATGAGATGAGAGCCATAGAGAAGGGTCTTGGTTTCGTCCCTACCCCTAAATTAGATATCTTTAAACTGAGAATTGAGCTAGCGGAGTTCTTCCGGAAGGTAAGACTCAAGACATTCTTCCATGAACATCCTATCACCAATATAGGATCAGACAAAAATACCGGTCTACGACCTAGGTCCAAGTTCACCCCCTCCAGCAACCAAATGCCACCTGAGGTTTTAGCCTTTGAAAAAATCAGTCAATCGTAAAATTGACTCCCTAAGAGTGGCTCCCTTAGAGAATTTCCAAAATATTAGCACCCAGGAACTAGCAGCACTACGGGGACTCACCTCAAACACCACAATAACTATCAAGCCAGCAGACAAAGGTGGAGCCATGGTGATAATGCCCACAACAATGTATAATTAGAAATGTTTATGCCTACTTGGGAACAACCATCACAATAAAAAAACTTTCCAGATATCCTACCCCTGAGATCCAAGAAAAAATTGTCTTCTTAAGATCCGAAGGACAAGACAATGGGTGGATCACTAAACATGAGGCAACTTTTTTGAAGCAAGCAAATCCTGAAACATCCTACTTCTACATTCTGGCAAAAATACACAAAAGCAAACATCCTCCTCCAAGGAGACCAATAATATCCAGGATAGGGTCTATCTTAGAGCCCCTGTCACAATTTTGCGACACATTTCTCCAACCCTTTGTAAAGGAGATACCGACCTATTTGAAAGACATGAAAGATGTATTCAACTTACTCAATGGGTTGGACTTTGATAAGGAAAATGAGGGGCTTATTCCGAGTCCGGCGGGCACCGCCCGCCGGGCGGAAACCGCCCAAAGACCGCACCGCGGTCAAATGACCGCGGGGTCATTTTGACTTTCCTGCTGGGCCGGTGGGCGATCTCCAGAAGATCGCCCGCCCGCCCAGCGGGAAAGCCCTTGCAACGAGGCAGCCGGCTCCGAATGGAGCCGGCGGAGTTGCAGGGGTGCGACGGGTGCAGTAGCACCCGTCGCGATTTTCACTGTCTGCATAGCAGACAGTGAAAATCATGGTGGGGCCCTGTTAGGGGGCCCCTGCACTGCCCATGCCAGTGGCATGGGCAGTGCAGGGGCCCCCAGGGGCCCCACGACACCCGTTCCCGCCATCCTGTTCCTGGCGGGTTTTACCGCCAGGAACAGGCTGGCGGGAAGGGGGTCGGAATCCCCAGATTCCCTGGGCCAGGGGAAAACCGTCGGGAAACCGCCGGTTCCCCTTTTCTGACCGTGGCTTTACCGCCGCGGTCAGAATAGCCCTGGAAGCACCGCCAGCCTGTTGGCGGTGCTTCCGTTGCCCTCCACCCTGGTGGTTTCAAACCGCCAGGGTCGGAATGAGGGCCTGAGTGTCTGATAACCCTGGATGTAGAGTCTCTGTATTCTAATATACCACAGGAAGCAACCCTTGAGGTTCTGTGAACTGTTCAACAGTATATGGAACTCAAGAACACCTCCTGAGTTCATACTTGTCCTTGCCCATACAGCACTAACGAGAATTTTTTTCGAATTCAATAACAATTACTACCTACAAGTGCACGGAACATCAATGGCCAGCACATTTGCCCCTAGTCTGGCCTGTCTATGTAGATAATTTCGAGAGTGCAATATGTCTTGCATGAAGAAAACCCATACTTCGAGCATATCAAACTATGGAAATGATACATTGACGACATCCTCCTGATCTGGACAGGAACAAGAGATGAAGCAGCAATATTTGTGGATTGGCTAAATGCCCTAAATCCCTACCTGAGATTTAGTTCAACTAAAGGTGGCACAGAACTCCTGTTTTTAGATCTCATCATATCTGAAAAGGACGGTCTCTTGAAGACTGAAGTCTTCTACAAACCTACAGACCGGAACAACCTCTTTCAATTTCGGAACTTTCACCTATTTTCTCTGAAGGAGAATTTGCCAGTGGGCCAATTTCGCCGCCTACGCTGCAATTGTTCTGAAGTGTCCGATTACACAAACATGCAAAAAAACTCACCAACAAACTTGATGCAAAAGGATACCCTGCCTACCATATTAAAAGAGCAGAGAAAAGGGCATAGGGACCAGTTGTTAGAATTGTCCCAATGAACCGAAAAGGACAACCTAATCTGCGTAACTATCTTCAACCAACTAACTAATAAAGTACAAAAGATAACAAAGGACGACTGGAAAATGTTGACTTCTGTAGGACTCCCTTTGGATCCTCCACTCAATGCTTTCAAAAAAGCTAAAAGTATCTGTGACCTGGTAGTTCATACGCACCCACGCACTGGGACTCCTGTGAACAAACAAACTACACTGTGGCAGATACCACCCCCTACTGGACATTTGCCTTGTGGCAACTGTAGTGTTTGCCGGTTTACAAAAAGCCACTACACTGAAACTTGGTCTACAAACTCCATGGGATTTGAGAACACTCTCTAATTGCAACAGCAAGAATCTGATCTATATGATCAAATGCCCCTGTCAGCTCATGTACATTGGCATGACCACTAGGAGACTAGGCACACCCATATGTGAACATAGAAGCCCCATTAGATGCCGACAGGACTCAACCAGACTAACAGACGACTACATTCGAAGCAACCACTCCCCCGACGATATGGAATGGGTTGTCATAGACAAAATAAACAACTCAACAACAAATATGAAACAAAAACTGTTATTCTATATACAGAGATGGGTCTGGAGATTACACACCCACATCTCAAGACTCAATGATGAGATCAAATGGTTTACCGTGTTTGAATACTCTTCCTCAATAATCACCAACAATCTTTTTCCACAGCCCTTCATTCTTGGGACGCAGAACACTTTGGTTTAAAGACGAGATGGCGCCTTTGGAGTAGTAAGTCTGCCCGCCCCTCATTTTTTCCTCACCCCCCTCGGGAGCACAGCAGATCCAACAAAAGATAAGTCATCTTTTATGTCTGTGTATTATCTATTCTGTGTTTCTGACTCTTAACTCTCATCTAAGCAACTTTCACCCTTAAGTGACAACCTATGAGTATGTTCTGACCAATTATGTAGACTTTGAGCTCCACCATCTAAACAAATTATTTATGACCCTCAACTACAACTCCTTACTTTATCTTATATTACCTTCTGCTTACTGTTAATCACTAGTCTCCTGTAGAGTGTGACTATAAGGGGCAACTCTCCTCAGCATGTTCCCAGACTTGAGGCAAACCGCCTTGTCTTCATAGGGTAAGAAATCCACCCCCTTGTCCTTTTCGTCCCCCTCGTATGACCGGACCAATAGTCCATTTCAAATGCTTTGGTAATATTTGCATGAAAGTGTGCATGAACCACTGCATGATTTTAACACTTTAGTGTGCAGTGATGTGGAGTGATGTGGCACATATACAATATATTTCACTGTTTGATTCCTTATCTACTTTTTCTCCTCATAGGCCACACCTTTATTGTGTATTCAGGTAGGCCCTGTGTGCATTTTAAAATTAATCTTCTCACTGGCTAGTATATTTATCTAGCCCCTCATATATTATGGATCCGTGACCCTGAAGAATGCCCCAGACTGCTTAGGCTCTTAGAGAGGGCAGAAACATGTTGGTCCCCATTTTTCTAAGACACTTTGAATCATTGTATTCTAATGTGTCCCTATTCTTTTAATCTTACCTATAAACACCTCCATTAAAATACTATATCTAACAGGTGATTTGTAAGGTAATTTCATATATTTTCCACCTTTCAACTGGATCCCTTGTTTTATCCAGGAAGATAACATTTCAGCACTCCCTCAGAGTTCATTTAACAACGTGGTTGAGTCCGCCCAGGCAGTATTATCCTACCTGGGTGGGGCTAGGTGGTCATATGATGAAGCATTACACTATGTGTGTGTGACCACCTAGTTTTTAAAGGGAACTCCCTCACACTCCTAACTGCCACTTTCTTGCCTGTGAAGGCGATCACCTAACTGGCATACTCTTAGCCTAAATAGGCTACAAGAGGCCTGTTCTTGCCTTCCCCCACACACGTTGTGTGCTAGCTGGTTGCAACCCCTCTTTCTGCCAGCCTTTTCATGGTGGGGAGCCCACCGTGAAAAGGCTGGCAGAAAGGAAGTGCTGGGGGCCTCGGGGGGCTCCTGCAGTGCCCAGTGCAGAGGGCCCACTGCCGAGCACCACGGAATGCGCACTTCCTGCTTTGCAGACAGTGCGCATTCAGAGAGAGCTGAATATCCTAAAACTGTCCCTGCCGGTCAGCCTGGAGGGAATACGTATTACAATGTTCCTACCAGTCAACCCGAGAACAGTTCAAGCCCTCCAGGGCTCCTCAGATCACAGACAGCAGGTCCAGTCTCTTCTTAATTACTACAGGTCCAGAAAGTGTTCTGGAGGAAGATGCCTTGGGATGCCACATTTATCCGTGGCACCTGCTTATGGGTGGGGGGTGATTCCTGGGCACTCTGCAGCCAGTTGGACTCCCTACTTTTGCAGTAGTTCCTGTTTGTCTTAATTCAAACAGGCCCAAGATGCAATGTTTCTGGAAAATTCCAAGATGGCCAGTCTTCAGCAGAATTAAACTTGGGCCTTGAGAGCTGAAGGTGTGTAGGGAAGAATGCTAAAGAAATTACTAGTGTCTTCCCACACTTAACACTAACATCCAGTTTAGGATAGACCTACGACCCACATCAAAAAATTAGACTGAAGTTTGGTAAGACAAAGCTGGGTTTTTCAGCAACCAGACACCAGATGCAAAAGAATTGTAATCTGATCCTGTTTGATCCCTTTCAGGAGTGCAAAAGTTTTATATGTGCCAACAGGTCTTTCAATCAGGATGTTACAACAGGGGGAGGGGCAGCAGCCCCCACCTTGAACATTCAGTTGAGCTCAGAGGAATCATCCCTGGTATTCAGGTCGACCTGTCATTCAAAATGGCTAATTGTGTGGCTCCTGGGAGGAATCTCACACTTCACTAACATGCTAAGTACATGCTGTGCTGCTGGTAAACAGTTAGTGCAAATTAGCCCCCCTGGGGCTTCAGGCAGCGTAAAGGCATTTTCCTAAAAGTTACTATTCCTTAATATTTATTAGAAATCCACTGTCACAATTGGATTTGTAAAAACTATTAAATAGTGGTTCAATTATTTTTTCTAGCTAGTCCCAAACCCAAGCTAGCAACATTTTATTCTGTACTCTTGTTTTATCTATAAGACAGCCAGGCCTACTATAGTGAAAATCGCTTTTGGGGCTTTGTCACTGCAGAGATGGTGACATTAATTTTCTGTATATCTTTTAAATACTATGCACTCCACATTATGGGCTACAAGGCCTCTAATGATGTGACATTAATATTTAAAGGGAAGTCTCTGCTTGTCAGAAAGAGTTATTTTAAAAGGACACTCTGCAAGTTTTACACTACAATAGTCAGGCTACAATGATAGGCCTGAAGCCATACCTTGTGGGTCACCTCTGTGGATGGCACCATGGGTGCATTTTCTACACCATATACTAGGGATGTGTAAGTAAGTTAAATGGGGTCATTAATACTAATCTGAAAATCATAGAAAGGAGTAAGAAGTACACAGGTTCACTACACTTCCAATCTAGCTCATGCTCAAATACGACAGGAGAGAGAATTTGTAGATAAGTTTATCCTCTGTTGTCTCCCGGATTGAGAAGGGGTTCCTGTATTTTATGTAAAAGAACCCTCACACACTAGCTTACATTAGTGGCACAAGTACTGCACATGATCACTGTCTGAAATTTCGGAATTTTCTATTGTGTTAAAACCCTTTTTATTCAGTCATTTCCTTACATATTTCATCGTCCTTTCATATCTGCTGTGACAGTCATCAGATGTTTTTCACTAGTTTGAATCTCTATTAGCATTGTCTTTGACAGTCGTTTGGCAGTCTTTATTGCTAAGATGAGCCAGTCTCTGGTGCAGTGGCAGGCTATATGTGCCCAATCTTTCCTGAATTTTGCCTCTAAAAAGATTTGTGGGACATTGGTGACCCATAACCATCTAGGGGCAGTGACCTGAACCTAAAGGAATGGGTTTAAGAATATATGTGTATTGGATTAACTTTATAAAATTGGGAGTGTTACCTAAAAATTTAACACAAAAAATGCACATCCTTGTCTTTTGCATTATCCCCCCAGTATTACCCATGAAAATCGGGTGTGTCCATTGGATAACACTGTGTAATACCTCATTTTTTAACAACTTGAGTTTGTCAACAAAGTTTTCCGCACACATTGTGTTCACTTAAATAACTTACAATGTTCATCTTCCTCACACATGTGTAACTTGCTCCTGCATATCTTGTTCACTCATTAATTTTTTAAGCACTCATGGGTGAGTGTGATACATCATAATCAACTGTATAACTGCGTTAAGTATGCATGTGCACGTGTCTGCATTTAAATACAATGGAATAAAATAAGTTATAAGAAATAAATTAACTACAATGTTGATTGTATCCGGTACACTAACTTCCAATTAATCATGGCTGTAAAAATGTAGGTCATTACATGATAACTATGCTAAGCAGCAAATTTTAACTAAACAATTGACTTACAACTGTCTTGCAAAACAAACTTGTCATGCATAAATGACTTTTAATTATATCTATTATATATATTTTTTTAAATGTAAGTTTAGCTGAGAACTCCATGTAACATGTTGATAGTTGCCACCCAAATAACATTATGCTGATAATCCCTAAGTGGGGAATTTCTCGGTGCAAAACGAATCTGCAGCAATCAAAGTAGCCATGTAAAAATAATCACAGGAAATCTGTTTATTACTTACTCTTAGAGGGTAGAACACAAACTACGTTATAAAGACTGAAAAAGAACCTGAAAACACAAAACCTTCTAAAATTAGTCACAGATGACAGAAAATAGACAAAACCACAACTAAAGAAACTGTATTTTTTTACTACCAGCTTCTTTAATGGTAGCCATATTAGAAAAATCCAAAAAAAGCATTGCTATATTCTGTATAACAATCCATCAGTAAGCAAAAGCATTCAGCCTAACTCACAAATGGGTTTCAAATGTGCTCAAAACCATAAACAACTTTGCCAATCAAATTTTAGGGCTAAATGGAAAAAACAAACATGTTTTATAGGAAGGTTTCTTCACTTTTCATGTTGTGTACTTGTAAATTGCACTATCACAAGTAAATGAATCCTGTAACTGTGAAGGTCTGTACGCCTATGGTAGGGTGGTTAATTGAAAAGCCAGGTCTTCTGCTTCTTGCAGAATTTAAGAGAGGTGGAGGCTCTGATGTAGAGTGGGAGGATGTTCTATGGTTTAGGAGTGATGCTTGAGAATGTCCACCCTCCTGGGCTGGTTCTGGGTATGCTTGAGATGTGTGTGAGTAGAAATCCTGTGGAAAGTAGGTGTCTTGGTGGCTGGTAAAAGGCGATATGACTGAGGTAGGTGGGGCCTAAGTTGTGTAGTTTCCTGAATGTATGTGTGAGGAGCTGTAAAATGAGCATGTTTCTGTATCAGGAGCCAGTGGATCTCCCTGACATATGGTGTGATGCATGTTGTGTGTGGAAGCTTGAGGTTGAGTCTGGCTGCCAAGTTCTAAATGGTTAGTACACTTCTGATGATTTGCCTGGACCTCTTACCACAGAGGGTGTTACGGTAGTCCAAATTGCTGGTGACCAATGCATGAATGGTGTTTTTCTTGTATTTCTTGGGAGCCATTTGAAATTCTTCCTCAGCATCTTCAGCCTGTAGTAGCAAAATCCAGTGATGGTGTTGCCCTGTGCTGTCATATCCAGTACTCTATTGATGATAATTCTGAGGTACCTGGCACAGGTGTTTGAAGGGGGTGTGGTCTGAGTTTGGCAGCCTAACCGTTTGAGGCCCATGGCAATGTTCTTGCTAAAGATCACTACTTTTTTCTTGTCGGTGTGAGCCTCAAACAGTTCGCTTTAGCCTCATATTGCATGTATTTCTTATTGTATGTCAAGTTTCTCAACAATATTCTATGATGCTCTGCCATGTCACTCTATCTAGCGCTGACAGTTTTGGTGCTAATCCTGACATGTATTACAATAGCATCAATATTTTTAATGCTATTGTGCCTAACCTGCACCATGGTGCACTGTGTATTTATAACTGAGCACACATGGTGGCGTTAGGGGTGCACTGATGGGTGCAAGAAAAGTGGATGCAGCACCACCTTTCTTAAATTTGGGCCCTGGGGTTTTGTGAGCAATAGGATTAACATAGAAGAACGATTGAATTGTCTGGTTGGATGTCTTTTTTTCTAGGACGAATGTTGGAAATTAGTTTCTACTGCCTATGGTTGGCAGTATTTCTCTGCCTGTTGGCAAAGATGTGCATGCAGATGCGAGTTTTTAACTAGTTTTCTTTATTTAATGACATTATACGTTAAAAGAATTCCCATAGATGTTGTTCTACTGTAATGTTAGTGGTGTAACTGGACTTTTGTGACTGAACACACGTAGAACCTGTAAGTTATATAGGTATTCTTAACTCCTTAGCTGCTGGGCCTTATCCCCCCAGTGCTGAGCCCTTTTGGGGATATTTGGAGTAGTTTGCGCTTAGGCCCCCATACCTTTTTGTCCACATAAGCTATCCACGCCAAATTTGTGTTATTTGTTTCCAACATTGTGGGGATTATAAAGGTACCCAGAGTTTGTGGGTTCCCCTGGTGGAGCCTTAGAAAATAGCCAAAGTACAATAAAATGTGTGATTTTTGGGGGAGAAATGGGAAAAAAGTGCTGCAAAAGAGGGATCTGTTTTTCCCCCCCTGCAAATGGGATCAACAAAGGGTTTGCAGTGCTAAAATCACCATCTTTCAGGAACAAGCAGATCAGGGGGACGACAAAGAGGAAGCGCCACATACGGATAGGCTCTTAAAAAGCCCGGGAGATCACGGTAAGGTGCCGCCACAGCTGACACTGTCACCAGGGAAGCCGAAGACGAGGGACGAGCCGACCGTGACGACGAAGATTCCTCACGAGCAAGGCACAGCAGGCTGGACCACTCGGAGGCAGCAAAATGCTGAAGCTGGCCACGCTCTGGGAGAGCGTGGCCTAAATCAGGTACGGGAAGGGGGGCGAGCGGAAAAGGGAATTTTTAGTTTTCTTGCGCTTTAGTTTTTTTATTCATTATTTTACCACTCCAACCGGCCTCAGAGAAGAGAGACCGGAACAGAATCTGAATTGGTTTCTTTATTTGTTGTTTTTATTTGTTTAACCAGAAGGTTGTGTTTATTTGGATTGAGATGTAGTATATATTCATAGAGCAGCCCACAATCGAATGCCAGGAAATAATTAGGAAATCAACGGAAACAGTGGGTTATTATCTTTATTCAGAGACACAAATCAGTTTGTATGCATTGGAGATGGTTAAAAAGACGAACAATAACGAGCAGAACAGGGAAAGATAGTAAAAGACAGGATAACAAAAGTGAGACAAAGATAAGCGTAGAAGGAGAGAAAGCGAAGAAACAGGAAGTTAAGAAGCATAGAAATAGAAGGGGAGCAGAGAGGAAAGCAAAGAAAGACCAGCACCAGAAAGAAAAAGGTAGAGAGAAAAAATAAAGAAATGACAAGGAAAGAGATGAAACATATAACAAAAAGAGAACATACTTACCAAACCCAGTGTTCTCCCTTTTCCCTTACATGCTCCTCCTGAGTTGTCCCTGGACAAGAGAAGATTAACAAGATGAGAAGATTAAAGGAGAAGGCAAAGACCACAAAGAGCCAAGACACACCAAGAAAAAAACAAAGATGAAACTGTAAAGCTTTACTTTACTTGAATAAATCATAACGAAGACAAGCGTGCTCCTCGATTTCTGACACTCTCCTACAAATATAAAGTGTGAAAAATAGGTAGCAAAGAAACTGATGTATTTCTGAAATGGGCACAAGATCTGGAGTTCAGAAGCAATGGTTATCTGCACATCTCTGAATTCGGGGGTACCCATACTAGCAAGTGAATTACAAGGCATTTCTCAAAATGACTTCTTTCTTACACACTGTCTTACATTAGGAAGGCACAAATGTAAAGAAAGACAATTGGCAATAACACTTTTTCTTCTAATATGTGTTCCTCCAAGTCTCCCGATAAAAATGGTACATCACTTGTGTGGACAGACCTAGTGCTCACGACAGGAAACACCCCAAAACGCAACATTGACTCATCACATTTTTCCATTGAAAACCGACTTGTTTTTTGCAAAGTGCCTACCTGTGTGTTTTGGCATCTAGCTCAGCCACCACCTAGAGAAACCTAGCAAACCCATACAAGGTTGAAAACTAGCCACCTAGGGAAATCCAGAATGGAGTGACTTGTGGCTCTCACCAGGTTCTGTCACCCAGAACCCTTTGCAAACTTCAAAATTTGTCTAACAAACACATTTTCCTCACATTTCAGCAATGCAAAGTTTTGGAATTTGAGGGGAGCCACAAACGTCCTACCACCAAGCATTCCCCCAAGAATCCCAATAAAAATTGTACCTCACTTAAGTGGGTAGGCCTAGTGCCTACGACAGGAAACGCTCCAAATAACTTTTTTCCAATGAAAGCGGACACATTTTTTTAAGAGTGTTTAGCTCTGGATTGGGGCCTCCAGCTCAGCGGGCACCTAGGGAAACCTAGCAAACCTATAATTTTTTGAAAACTAGATGCTTAGGGTACTCCAGAATGGGGTGACTTGTGGGGCTCTCACCAGGTTCTGTCACCAAGAATCCTATGTATACCTCAAAATGTGTCTAAAAAAACTAATTTTCCTCACATTTCAGCAATGCAAATTTCTGGATTCTGAGGGGAGCCATAAACTTCCTTCCACCCAGCATTCCCATAAGTCTCCAGATAAAAATGGTACCTCACTTATGTGTGTAGGCCAATTGCCTGCAACACGTAAGGGCCCAAAACGTACTGAGGTGAGTGTACTAATTAGTCCTGAGACCTGGAACCATTTAGGGAAACCTACCAAACCCAGACATTTCCAAAAAATAGGCACCCAGGGGAATCCATGGAGGTGTGGCTTGTGTGGATTCCTCAAATGTGTTTTTTACTCAGAATGCCCTGCAAAGGTAAAACGTTGAATACAAATACAATTTTTCCTTGCTTTTCAGTGAAGTAACCTACAGGAATATGCATGGATCCACAAACATCTTACCATGTAGCATACCCCAACTTGTCCAGATAAAAATGTTACCCCACTGATGTGCCCGGGCCTAGTGGCTGTGATAGGAATAGATCACACAAGGGTCAATGGTAGTCCTTGCGTCCATTCCTGACACAGGCACTAGGCACAGGCACCCAAGTGGGGTTGTGTTTTTATCAGTACAAGTGGGGAAACACTGGATGATAGGAATTTTGTGGATCCCTGCAAATTCTTGTACTTTAAGTGACAGAAAAGCAAGGAAAAATAGTGGTTTGAATCAATGTTTCACCTTTGCAGGGTATTATGGATAAGAAAACTTTGTGGAATCCACACACGCCACACCTCTGTCTGGGTTTGGTAGGTTTCCCTATATGGCTGCCAAACCCAGGACCAAAGACACAGGTGATAGTCTTATAAAACCAGGCTGTTTTGTGATAGGCAATTTTGATGTCCTCACAATACGTTTTCGGCCCTTCCCTGTTGCAGTCACTTGTCCACCCACACAAGTGAGGCAACGTTTTTCTCTGGAGACTTAGGGGAATGCTTGGTGGTAGGAAGTTTGTGGTTGCCTGCAGATTCCAGGTCTTTCTCTCACAGAAATGCAAGGGAAATGTTTTTTTATAAGCAAAGTTTGTGATTTCAAGTAGATTCTGGGTGAAGGAGCCACACACGTCCTGCATCTTTGGACTCCCCTGGTACTAGTGTCTTAAAGTTAAGCACCGCTCACACTGGTTGGTTTTAGCACCTCTAGAAATTATGGTTTCAAATCATGAATATGAAGGCATGCATAAGGAACCTTACTAATGGCTCCCATGACAGCCACATTAGGCTCAGGAAGACATGTTTTTCATGGACGTTTAGTGCACTCACTGTGCTAAATCCAACTCCTTTGAGTTTGTGGATGCAAGTTGGTGGTTTCCAATTATGCTTTGTGAGGCCTATGCCTCAAACTGAGCGAGCATATCTACCTTTGAAACTAAGGCAGACATGCTAGGGAAATTTCACAAAGTTCTCTAAAGAGAACGTCATAATCTAAGAAGGGTAGTGTTTAGCACACAGGGTAGTCCATGAGAACGTTATGTGCAGTGCTGTAACTGTAATGCACTTATCCTACAGCAAATTGCACATCCACTAAGTTCTGACGGAGGAGGAACATGGCAAGCAGGTCAAATATTAACTTCTACATGTCAGAATCTTTCAGTGCCAGCGTGCCACCAATGGGTTTGAATCCACAGGTGTAGATGATGTGCATCTGTACTGCCTTTACTATCTTCCTTTCTCCATGTGCAATATCCCTTGAAAAGCACACCTAGAATAAGCTTTTCTTACCCGTTCATTTCTCTGTCCTAATCTCTGTCCTAATCCTGAATAATCCTGCATAGTTGCCAAATTAACCTATACTAATGCCTTCTGTCATTAGCTACTTAAAGCTCAAGGAAACAAGTATTTCATGCACCATCAGCGCAGTTGCTAGGCTAAATCTAACTCTTTCCAGTTTGGGAGTGTCAGGGTATGCCTTGTGAAGCCTATTCTTTGAACTGAGCGAGCATATTTACCTTTCAAACTAAGGCAGACATGATGATGAATACTACAGAAGGTCCCTAAAGTAAAAAGTCAAACAAATATACTGTGGGACTCATTCACCAACACTTCTACTTTTGCTTTGAAAGTGAAGCTACAAATTGAGTTTGCACACTTTCAAACAAGTAGAAATGTTGGTGAATATGTCCCACAGGTTTGACTTATTATACTTACTCTAGTTCTCAGGGTGGTCGTTGTGTAGCATACATAAGTTCCCTAACAAGCACTTCAAAAGTCGGTCATGCCTTTAACATCTTGTCACACAGGGTACTCGGTGACAATGTGGCATATGTTTTGTCCACTAGTATGTGCAGTGTGGGGACTATAATGCACGTTAAATTGAATATAACACTTACCATGTTCTGATGGTGGATAAAGGTGTCAAGCAGGCCATCAGGAAGTCCATGATTTCCGGAAGTAGATGAACTAAAATTCTGTGGCTGCTTGCCTAACGAAGCAGTGGCCCATGGACGTGCGGTATCCATGCACAGCCACTGAAAGGTTTACTCAACGGCATCTCCACCTCAGTCAATTTTCCAGAACTTTGATTTAGTATGATACAAGATAAAGCCAGTATGGAAACAGAGGCCTGGCTGAGATTGGCACCGGGGACAGTAACAATGACTCTCCTGCTGCTTTCCATGCTTCTAGCACACTACAGCGAGAACATGTAAGATCCTTTTTGGATCATCCATGTTTATGAATGTGATCAACAAAGTGTCACTCCTGATGCCTTACCACATCCTCCAGAACATAAAACGGGAAGACTGCTGCTTCGGTAGCAGCAATGAGGCTTTCAATCACAGACAACT
Organism: Pleurodeles waltl; assembly: GCF_031143425.1. Classification (NCBI taxonomy): domain Eukaryota; kingdom Metazoa; phylum Chordata; class Amphibia; order Caudata; family Salamandridae; genus Pleurodeles; species Pleurodeles waltl. Next base: position 753,217,813 of record NC_090440.1, on the reverse strand, counting down.
GGAAGCCAAGGAAAGACATGAGTCCTGTGGTTGTCTGACAGTAAAAAACATATGCATTGTATGTTGCCATCTGTATCAGTTGGGTAAACAGTTTCTTGTGCCAAGTGCAAATTTTACAACACACATTGCATGGTTGAAGAACCCGGTTGTTCTTGTCCACCCCACCCATGTACTTATGGTAATCAAGTACATAGGTGGGCTTGTGGACTTTGGCCAGCTGACCTCAAACCGTGATGGAGGAAGTACACTCATCATGAATTGTAGTGAGCGCATATGCATCACGCCTATCTGACAACTTGTCTGCTAGCAATCCATTGGAACGCAACTCAGTTCTCTGAGATTTCTGGAGCTTCCTGCAAACACCCACCTGTGGGAATCCTTTGCAGTTAGAACAAACTTTACCGGCAGGCCACAGTGCCAGATTTGTAGAGCTCACTGAACAGCTCTACTCCTGAATAGAAATTGTCCAGATAAAGGTTATAACCTTTGTGAAGGAGTGGCTGGACAAGCTTTTATGCAATCTTCCTTTTGATCCCTAACATGGGAGGGCAACCTACAGGGTTTAGCGTGGAGCCCTTCCTTGTATACACTCTCAAGCTGTACACATAGCCAGAAGAGGTGTAACATAGCATGTGCAGCTTGATGCCATAGCAAGTCTTTTTGCTTACAATATACTGTCTGATCTTTGTACAGGATCAAGGACTCATCGACTGCTGTATTCTTTCCAGGTGTATAGATCTCCAGAAACCTGGCAGACAAATGTTCCATGACAGGCCAAATTTTGAACAGCAAATTCTGGTCTGGATGGTCCCAGGGTAATGCAGCAGACATTTCATTAAAATGCAGCATGTGCTGCAATAGCAAAAAAAGATCTATACTCATATATGGTGCAAAGATGGGGGCCACCCAAACCGTGCGCCTTGTCCAGTAGGACTGCAAGGTAGGTTTCTGCACTAACCCCATTTTGAGCATAAGACCCAAAAATATCTTCAACACCACCGGGGAAGTGGGAGTCCACTGGCATGCCCTACAACGGGGTCCTAGAGTGCCTCCCTGATCCCTCAGAAATTGTTCTGCACTCAAATTTGTTTGCTTCACAATTCTCTGAGGGAAGTCAACATCCAAAAAGAGATGGATATAGTCAACTGGCAAAAAGTTGCCCATATTGACTTTACTTCCAGTGTCACCAGTAAAAGGTTGAATTTGAGGCTGAACTAAATTGGAGGCTGCCAAGAGAGCACTCTGTCTATACTTGCCACAGCACACACCTGCTCTTTGGGTTGGGCAAAACCGCTGTTTGCCGCTACACAGACTGTTTGCCAAAGGACAGCATGACTGTCCTCATTGTCTCCCTCACAATCACTGGGAGAGGTGTGCTCGGATGGGATTCCGCTGACTGAACAATCTCTCCCAGATTATGCTCCATTGTCCTCTACTCAGATGCTGTCTCAGTATCTACTGTTTCAGTCTCTGATCCTGCCTCAGAGCTGTCCACCATAACCAGAGTTACGGCTTCAGCAGCAGTTTTCCAATGATAGGCCATATCTGCAACAGGCTAAACTGTCCCTCTCAAGCACTAGCCTACGTAGAAGGCAGATATGTTGCCAGCAAAATTGCTGGTGTGTGTGTGTGTGATGTGTGCAGTCACCTTACCCTTGCTTCTTCCTTCAATCAGAAGGGTCTCTACAGACTCTGAAAAAAATAAAGACATACTATAGTGGATCCTTTTTAGTTTTAATGGGAATCAGGAGTTAGCTTAGCCTTCTGGCTTGCAGGCCTGTGTCCCCGTCACCTAGTGACTTCTAACCTACTTAGCTTGCTCTGTTTTAGCACATTTATTTAACTATTTCTGTCAACATGGCTGCCATGTTTATAGCTAGGAAAATGTTTTAGTTTCACATTATCATTGCCACTCTGTAAAGGCATCACTATCGGCGTCAAAGATAAATGAGATACATGGGTATTCACATCATGTACTTTCACACTTTCATGTGACAGTAACATAATGTACCTTTTCAGGGAATTGTTTATGTAACTGCCCCAAGCATGCCATCTTATCTAATGTTTGGGAACATACCTGTGTCAGGGGTCCTACCAGATCTGTATAAATACATCTCACACAGGCAAGATAATCAGAGGGATTCCTACCAGATGCCATCAACGCTATCTATGCTACACATCACCTTGATGCAGACCCAGACTTTGTGTTCCCATGCAATTCGATCTAGAGACCTCATTCTAAGGTAACAAGGGTTGGGGGCTCTTCTCATGGACATGATACTGGTAGGTTAGGTTTATCACACCTAGCTCTCTTTAGGTTGGGGATTAGGTTCATTATGCTAGGATATTAGTGCTTATTACATATCATGTTATTGCAAGATGATGGGGGTCTTTCTATTCATGACTCTCCTTTTTACAATTCTGTTTATTGCATTGTTCATTATCCTAATCATTGCAGCCCTTGCAATTCATCATAGATTGCAATCTTGTTAATAAAGCTTTACTGCATCTCTTTCATTGCCTGTGTATGACTGAGACATGTTGCTCATGTGAGTGTAATGGGTTCTTGTGCTACGGATTTAAAAAGACTATGGAAACACCTTGTACAGTGCTAACGTTCTTTTATTGTGATGGGGATTGGAGGGGTTTTTAAATTTGGTTCGGGGTCCTTCGTGACCCGTATCTCAGTTATTGTCTTCTTCTCCGTTAGTCAAGATGATGAAATGTCTCTCTTCTTTTTTTTTTTTTAGGGATTCCCGGCGTTTGTCTTGATCCCAATCTCGAGAAGGGAGGCGGTGTTCCCCAGAAGAAAGATGAAAAGAAAATACAGGAAAGTGTAGACGTTGGGGTTTTGATAAATAATTTCTATATAGGTTAGTGGGAAGGTGAGGACAGGGTGTGGATAGGTGGGGGGGTAGCCGTTTTATTAAACATTTTGTGGTTCACCTTCCCGTGAATATTTATTCTCTTTCCTTTATACTACAGGAGGGTGGTTTACTTCACCCCCTCCTGACGTGCGGTTAGAATCCCTTTAATTTAATTCGGCCTCCGCCCGTCCCCTTCCTTGTTCCCCGTCTTTCACCTTCCCCTTTATCTACCCGCATTCAGTCGGTAGGATTTTTACTGTTAGGTACGCTCGTTCCTGTGAGAGCCACCCCCCTCCTGGGACGTGGCGGCGTAGTAAGGGTTCCTTGGGTTTCCCGGCTTCTTCCTCCTCGGTCTCCGAATCTGTCTCCGACTCATCTCCTCGCTCTCCAGGCTCCGCTTTGCGTCCCGTCACTCCTGTCGATCTCGTCTGTCGCCTTTTTCTTCCGATTTCCGGGTGGGACGTCTCTTCTGGGTCAGTGCTCCTCGCAGTTGTACCCCTGGGGTATGCGCTATCGGGATCGGCGTTCCGATGCATAACCATGGCGACAGAGGCCCGGTTACAGTGAGAAATGGTAATCTCTGTTTAACAAGGACCTCCCTGAGATGTCACACACTTGAGTCCATGCGTAAAAGCTGCCACAAATCACCTTTTACTGTTTGGGTTTTTGGTGAGGTACTGCTTGTGAGGTTTGGGACGACAGTTGTGACTTGTTGTAGGATAGGCTTAGTCACCTACAAACATAAGTACTGTCATCCTTAAACCAGCAATCTTCCCTAGAACAAGAATCAAACTATGACATGGCACCACCAAAGATAGTGTTCAGGCACTAATTTACGGATACCCTGACTATCACTATACGGACATGTTTGTGGTCTTGGGGAAGATCCTCCTCAGCTGAACAGGGAGCACCTAACTCGGCTGTAGGTTGTTCGATCTTGAACTATTAAAAGGACTTTTCTCCGCACTTGGTGTTCCATCTCTTTACCCATTTCACAATGTGGCTAACGCATAGGCATTCCTCAGAATGCTAGACAAGCATTAACACTACACCTAGTAGCGCATGGCTTAACAGATGAACAGGATGTCACATTCATCGTAGAAGCTAGTGAAGCTTACCAAACTGAAACATTCTACTCCTGGATCACCTTTCCTCTTGAAGACAAGAGATCATACATGTTCCACACATACAGAATAACAAATGTACCACAACGGTACCCGGCATACCGGTATCTTGAAATCCCAATTACTTATCAAGAACATCAGAAATTATTTAATGGTGCCCTACCACACATAATACGATCCATGAGATTAGGTCCCTTTGGTAATGAAGGACCAACCTGGCCTATGTTTGCCACATATACACCTCACCTCGGTGTACAAAGCATGCAGGCAACTGATCTGCGCAATCTTTACATTGAGCTTGTAACACTGTATGGACGCCTTGTTCAGTTGGTAATGCAAACTCTGAACACAACACCAGCGTATCCAGCAACGCCAGCACCTGCTGGTTACCAATTGGCTACTATTGAAATTAATCCCCAAAACAGTGCATTGTATCATGGGCAAAGTGCCCACAGAATGAGAAGATCCCATTCTGGATAGCCCAGAAAACAAATCAACTGGAAGCTGTGTTTCCCCATACGACTCCACAAGAAAAAAATATAATTCTTACAATGTGCATGCCCATTGGGATGGTTCCCTCGGTGGATGACTGAGCTACATGGTCATGTGCCAGTCTTTGCTGTGATTTATCGTACCACACATGGCACCCGACACTTGCCAATTTACCGGAAGTGTTAAAGCAGATTCAGAATTAACATGGGGCTGCACCAGCCCTAGACTTGGGGATGAAGTTAATGCGTAACTTTGATGCAGTCTCCTTAATAATACTTAGTAATATTAAAGGGGAAGCTGTAAAATTGGCTAAATACCAGCGGCTCTGAGAAATTCCACACTTGGAACATGAGAAACAGCTACCGAAAATATTTTTTGACACCTATACCAGTATAGGACAGGATAGTTTGGGAGCCAACCCAAAAAAGCCTGAAATACAAAGTACTACCCTTAAGGAAGGTACTAAACAATCACAGGAGGATTCTAAAAAGTGCTGGGATAAACAAAAATAAATTAAAGACAGAAGAGGTCAGAGAGCAGATTCTCCGCATCCGGAGAACTCCAACAGGAGATATAATCTCAGAAATAGAGAGCATATAAAAGCTTACGGTGTCAAATGGGCTTTAGTGCAGGCACCTGTACTATACTGGAACCATGTAGGTTGGGACAAGGATTCACCTTGCCATGTAATACCTATTAGGTCTACACCCCAGCCTCAGCCACAATATCCTGTTAAACATGAAGCTAAAGCTCCAGTGAGGAAGATTCTCACTCAGCTCAAGTACCAGGGAGTTATTGAGCCCTGTGTCTCTTCAATGAATAATCCGTTATTCCCCATTGCAAAACCCGACCATTCATATAGAACAGTCCTAGATTACAGGCACTTAAACAGTCACATACGCAAAACAAAATTCACACAGCACTAATTAACAACATAATGCGTAAAAAATACAAAACAACCTTGGATATCTCCAATGTTTTTTTGTGCCAGAACTTACCTCACGAAAGTCGGGACCTTAGTGCATTCTCATTTGGCTCACAAAAATGCTTCTGCTGTTTGCCCCAAGGCTACGAGAACAGCCCAGGGCTGTTCTCAGCCTGTGTAACATCAATATTGCATGAGATTGACCCGGAGGCGTGGTCTTATGTGGATGACATCTATCTCACAGATGACAACCTCAACATTTATCTTGCCAGGGTCGATCGGACCGTTCTAGTATTCGCAGCCCTTGGTTACAAATGTAATTTTAGGAAACTAAAATAGCCTTTCTCAGTGTATTGTTCCCGGGATATGAGCTATTAAACAAGGGCAAGAGCCTGGCCCCGCACTTTTAAGAGAAGTGTGCTCAACTCCAGCCACCAAATTGTATCAAGAAACTAGTCTTTACTAGGTTTCTTTAATTTTGACATAACGTACATTCCTGACTGTCCACAACGTAGCAAGCCATTCTATGGCTTAATACGCCCTGATTTTTCTATCGCACTCTGGGCAGTAGAACACAGTTGCATCCTTAGAGGATTACAACAGGACATGCTAGAAGCAAAACACTTACACACTTGTGACAACAAAACAAATTTGGTCATCAGAATAATTGCTGGTGCCATTGGTTTTACCTATGTCACCTTTAAGGAAGGTGATATGGTGCCCATAGCTTATAAATCCCACTTCTACTCCAATTCAGAACAACGCTTTGCACCCACAGAAAAAATTCTAACTGCAGTTCAGAGGGCTGTCATCAAGGAGAGGCCAATTGCCCAAGGGAAACGCATTGTTGTCTTTAACCCGGTGCCGGTCTTACAGGCTGTCACCAAAGCAAGTGTTCCTAACGCTAAAGCATTACATCCAGGCTAGATTCAATGGGCAACCTCCCTGACTGCCACCGAAGTTGATTACATTTTTGATCCGAAACTTCAGACAAGAATTTCTCCAAAATGAACAGGAGCACCCCGCACCTCGTGACATCTTGCCACTTGACAGATACCATACAGTCATTTACACTGATGGTTCAACACAACCAGCTGTAGGCATCAAACATCAATACTCAGCCGCTTGAGCAGCTATGAGCAGAGTGATGAAGGATGGTGTATTCTACCCTCACAATACCTTCACGCATACCCTGGGGGACTGCACAGCATAGCTGGCTGAACTTAAAGCCCTTGTCTTATTGCTGGAACATACGGATCCAGGACAGCTCATGTTAATTGTCTGTGATTCATACTACTGTGTCCAGTCCTACAAAGATTACGTTAATCATTGGTGCTTGAACAGGTTTAGAGAGTCAAAGGGGAACACCTAAAAGCACCGAACTCTGTGGGGGAGGGTGGCTGGCCTTAACAATAAGCTACTGAGTGCTCATGTAGTCCATACATCAGGCCACCAACATGTAGCAGTGCACCTTATTGGCAACACTTTGACTGATGAAGCAACCAAATCAGCAATAGCTATGGCTTCTGTTGCTGCATTGACTCGTTCTCAGACGAGACTGGATAATTACATTTCGGCTGCTGTGAAAGCCTCGGCTGAAGGCAAGCCTCTCCCAAAAGAATACCCTACAAAATGCTCTTACCACATCAGTGCACAGAATGTTGACTGTGCAACACTTCCTGGGGTTGGAGATTGAGTGATCCCCAACCAAGACCAGAGATTAGATCTAGTAAAAGCAGTGCATAAGGGTGTCACCTCTGCACATGCTGGTGTTGTGGCCACAATAACACTCTTACAGAAATGCTTCTGGTGGCCAGGTCTATACAAACAGACCAAGCATTATGTCCTCTGTTGTGACATTTGCCAGCATATAAAGAGATCAAACATCAAATGCCCCCCGCAAACATCCCTCTTAGTGTCTAACAGTCCACTACAATGTGTTGTTGTGTAGCCATTTTAGCCATAGCTCCATGCACGTTATTTTAACACACTAGGCCAAACCGCTGTGCACCTTAACCTAGATATATTTTAATCGGCTTCATTTTATTATTGTTACAATAGCCACTTTTACGGTCTTGTGGTGTTTTCTGTTTATCTAACTGTTTTTGCCTAGGCCAGCACTCTGTTCTCAAACAAGATATTCTTAATCACTCTTTGCTTTTTCCAAGGCTACAGCACAGTACATTGCCAGTGAATGTGATAGAAGTTTAGTCTGCAACATTTGTAGAAAATACATCTTATGTTGGGACATTTTCCCAGAACATCTGCTGTTATAAAAACATTTCCTTGTCCCTTATATGTTAGAGGGAGATTCCAGCCAGAGAATCACAACTGTATGCTGATTGCTGAATGCTTTGCTGCAGATGCTAACGTAGACCGCAGGCCTTTGCTCAGGTATGGGGGATGATGTCTTCCCAGAGGAACCTGAACGGCAGAATTAGAGCTTAACATGCTGTGCTCTATTATAGCCTAGGTAGGAGCTAGTCCATTGACTACAGAGACAATTTGATAGCGTTGTTCTTATGCTTCACTATTCTCATCACAATTTTAATACTGTCATGTTGTGTCATCCTGGTTATTGCAGCTCACGCTTTGCTATATAAGATGCCGTTGTTTTATTCAACTCATTATTGAAACATATACTGCTTCCGTTTGTCATTTATATATGAGACTGAATTGTAAATGAGAGAAATGGATGAGACCTGAGTGACCACGACTTCCCTGAGAAGCCAAGTATGTCATGCGCTCGGCTGCCCAGTCATCTCTATCTTTGGGTAGAGATGAGGCACTGCTAGTTAGCTGGTGCAAAACCCAGAGTGGAGCAACAGGTGTTACCCGCAGTGGGTTAGACTTAGTCTCCCACACCACGGGCGATTCTGCCACTCAAAATCCAGTAGTCTCATTAGAATGAGAGCCTATGCGACAGTGTGTACCTGGACCATTGTGGTCCCTTACAACCTGATGGTGTATACAAATACATCTTAGTCACTGTAGATTCTTGTTCGAGATTCCTGTTGGTAGGGCCTCAGTGGTCAGCTGACGCTTGAGCTGTTATGAAAGACTTGCTGATCTTTATTGGTATATTTGCGGTTGCAGCATTCCATTCAGACCAGGGCCCTGCCTTTGCCTCTAAGGCATTCAAGGACACCATGGGGATGATGGGTGTTGAACTGCATTACTCCTCATCCTACCATCCCAAGGGTAGTTTGGTTGTAGAGGAGTCGAGATCGAAAGCAGTCCTTAACAGCTAGAGTATTTGGTTCCAGCTGCAGCTGGCTTCATCACCTATATGGGGTCCAGAGAGCACATAATAATCTGTCAAGAAGGTCCTTGGGGGAAACACTCCCTATGAGGTTCTCTTTGGGATACCGAAGAATGTCCTAGATCTAGATGGCCCTGGTTTGTGTCAGCAGATACACTTTTTGATACAAATGAACATCTCATTGTTTTACAGGAGCTTCAGCAATGTTGTGAGGATAAATCATCCACTAGTGCTGCCACCTTAGGAATAAAGGATTTGCCAACAACTTCTACAGGCTGGATTCCTAAAGTCAGGGATCTGGTTCGTGAGAAGATTGCTGTGAAGAAGAAATTCTGCCCATTCTACAGAGCACCGGTCCAAGTCCTGGGAATACAAGTTACCAGAACTGTCATCCTACTGCCGCTGCCTGGCTCCAAAGCACACAGATTCATCTTCATTGACAACATTAAACTTCACCATGTGGCTGATGCTGCACAGTAGACCCAGAGGTCCCTTGTGTAGTTCCCGGTCCCTGCTCACTTCCCAACAAGACATACCTTTTAAAAGAAGGAACAAAAACACTTCTGACTACACAAGCATGTCCAACAATGCTACAAATGCCTCCTTGAGCATGGGGAGGGAGAAAAATTAGCTTTTGTTGATTCCTGTTACCACTTCAACATCACCCATCATATATGTGGCTATCTTCTATTCCAATACTACACAAACTGATGACATCCTCTACTACGAAGTGGATCCTTCCACCGGCTCCTGTGTTTGCAGAAACTGCTTCCAGTTCCTTCATCAACCCTGATGACTTTTTGTTGACTTCATCCGCACCTTCTACTGAAACTGTTTCAAGGACACATAAGCTGTACATATGGCTTAAAAATAACTAATTTATCCATGGAACTATCTGTGGTTATCTCTGACATTGCTTGCATTTTTTCTATGATTGGTTTTGTGACTGTTTTTTTCTTGTTTTTAAATGGTCATTACCTTCTTGAATGCTCCTCTGTTGAGCCTGTGGATGAAGTCCTAACTCCATATCTTCCCTCGCATATGGTCCAAAGAGAATTGTCCATTGTAAACATTTCAGCGGTACCGATTCCTGATGGGATTGTGTTGGATAAAGTTCCATTTTATATATACGGGCTTACTGAGGTCATTCAAATTCCAAATGCCTTTAAAATTTAAATGACTGAGGGCAAGATGTGTGAAGTTTCAAGTTCAAATTGGTGGTAAGCCATTTGCAAACGGTAAGGGGTCCCACAGGACTCCTTCCCCTTTGTGAATGGAAAGCCAAGATTTATTCAGAGCAGGCAGTGGACCCACAGACCACTGCCCACTCTAAAAAATGAAAAAGCCTTTTCATTGTTTTAAATGCATACCATTTTCCTTTTAGGAAAAAAGGCTACATTGCAAAAGAAATGCTGTATTTAAAGTATTCAGACATGGTGGTCTGCTGAACCCAGCACGTCACCATCCCTGTGGAGCCTGCAATTCCCCATAGGTCGCAAATTGTGACCTGCTTCATGAATATTAATGATCCCCTGTGACCCATTTAAGAATCGCAAACAGTGTTAAACACACTGTAGTACATAGCAGTTTGCGATTTCCTAATAGTGAATCCCAAATAATCTGTTGGGAAATCTCAAATCTAAAGCTACGTACATCTGGCCCTGAAGCCTTTCTATGTGGGAGCAATGTTCAATGCACCCACACCACACAGTTTTTTGCTTTTTGAAAACAAATTTTCAGAAGTTTGTTTTTAAACAACAAAAATGAAATGTTTTTGACACGGTGGGAGGTTTCTTCAAGTATATTGGGGTCATTTATGTGCTCACCCAGTAGTCCCAAACAAGAAATATGTCACAACATCCATCCTAAATAGGGCATATGATCTGAGGTACTCGGTCGAACGGCTCAGGGCCAATTGGGCCATTGGTCAAAGGTTTCCACTGGCTCTTGCTGGATCTGGCTCTCTGACTCCAATTATAATGAAGGATTTGCAGGCTTGATGAAGGGGATACCTCATCACTCCCCCACATTGTGACATTCCTCGCAGCTCTTGTTGTTTCTTAAGCAAATATGTGAGAATATGCCTCTCAATTTTATAGTTGTTTTAAAGAAGTATTTAAAAAGATGAGGAGGTAAAATAATGGCAATTTTGAGAAATCCAATCTCATTTTTAGAGTTTTATATTACATTTGGATGTACAGGCAACCAGTGTAATTTTTACAATAATAAAAGGTTAGAATGTTAATTCCGTCTTGAATAAGGAGTAGTGTAAGAGTAACTGCAAATTAGAATGTGCATAATAAAACAACACTTATTCAATTCACATTCTTATATCGTTTTTCTTGTCACCAACTTTATAGCCTATGATTAAACGTACTTATTTTGTACCAGGAGAGCATATTGCTGAATATTTTATGACTAATTAATGCATTGACATTGATTTTAGGTTGCTTTCTTCTCTCCAAATCAGCAATGCTTTGTAATTGTGAGAATTGACAAACACTTAAATCTAATTACATCTGGTGTTTCCGATGACTGGGATGATCAAACAGTTGATTCCATGTTAGCTGAAATGAAGGATAACACTGTATTTGAAAGTGATGATGTATGCACTAACAAAGAATTATGGGGAAATGTTGTGCTATAATAACAATGGACATCACTACCTGCACCGTGCAACTAGACACAGATCAGTATGCAGTTACACACAGTGAAAACACTGTTCAACTTCACCTGTGGGCAGCCCAAAACATTATTAAGATAAATTCACATATTTTTCTGGGCATGACATTAAAAATGCAGAAACATACTATTTTAAGTTACCACTGTCTAAAGTTAGGAAAATTTTGCTAACACAAAACCTATCATTCAGATTCCTTTGTTTCTTGACTTGCAGTTGAAGGCTACGAATATTGGAAAAACACTATTGATGTAAAGAGTTTATGGGGAACACAAGACTGGCAAACTCAGGGTAGGGAGGCCTTATTTAGAGCGTGCCTTTTTACTTTGCAAATTATCTTTTTAAATGACACAATTCAGCAGACATCCTGTCTAGGGTTAGCAAACATGAAGGAAGTAAATGCGCCCAGTATCCCCACACTGGCAAAATTCACCAATTGGCAGTCTTTCCTCAACACCACTGAGGAAGAATTAGATACAATGGTTCAGGCAGGTACCTATAATTCTTCACTTTCCAGTCCCGATGGGCGGTTACTGTGGCCAATTGACACAAATAGGTGTCAGGTGCGTTTTGTGAATTGCTCAGGGGGTTTCAAGATTAGCCGGTCGGACCCTCGCTTTTGTTTCGAGTCAACTCTGGTATAGTTACTACATACAGTGTGGGTAAACTGTGCCAACAGTGGTTACAGACTAATAACTTAGCAGCAGTTAAGGAACATCTTAATACTCTTTCTGAAGATATGGACTTACAGGACTTCTTGTTGGGTCCACGTAGGCCATGCTCAAAGAGATTTATCTATGCCATACACAATGAGATCTGGAAGCTTTCTCAAATGGAAACTGATGCACTTAGATGAAGAGAATTTGGAAAAGGCTTTAGCTGTTGTCGACAATGGACATGAACTCTCTGTCCAACAGGATCTGTTCCCTTAAAAACATAGCGTCATCTGAGATTGACATCATTCAGAATGACATGTCCTTTTTACACCATGGACAAAGTCAGCTGCATTCCATAATGCAGTTAGGTTGGACGCTATAGATTTTGAAAAATGTCTGCCTTCCATGGAAGTATATTAACAGTAATAACTTGTTTGCTGCTTTTTAATTTATCCAGGGAACAACAGACAATGGCTAAAAGGGAAGCGAGTTTCACTATGCTTTAAATAGAAAAGTTGCCTTTCGCAGTTTCAGAAAGTCCATCAATAGTATGGCTAGTACATGGCATTATCAACCTGCCCATTTCCACTTTTCATTTTTTGAGATGCTTGAAATATCTTGCTGTGGGCAGATATGAGCAGCTAGACGATAGCTATATTACAGAAGAGTGGGTAGGTGCCCTTTGAATATCAATGTCTGAATGGCAAAACAGAGGTCTTTCTTAGCGGAAGCGAAGGTGAGACTTCTGTTAGTCATTCAATGATTTGCAAACAGGTGTCCCTTTATGGCCTTTGCAATGCGGGGGTCACAAACTTGGCCTGTTTTCTGAAGGATACTCTTGTCCCTTTGATCCATCCTGCCTTTCGTGTACTTCAAATGGAAGTTATGTGGTGCTGAAAGAACAACAAAGCTGTTGTGGTATGCGACCAGGAATTGACTAAACAATTTAATTCTCTAAGGTCGTAATGTGTTGCGACATTGTTTTATTCCCTCCCACAAAAGAGAGAAGGGTAGCAGAAATGTGGCCTCACAATGATACTACTAATGTAATTATGACAACCTGAGTAGACTAAAGGTGCTGCTCTCCAAATGCTCTACAGATAGCAAGATCATCAGCCAAAATACAATTCCTATTAAATACCAACTTCCCCAAAGATTATGGAGAGCTGGTACCCAGAATTTTCAATGCTTTGAGCATTACAGGGATTGTGCACTTCTTTAAGGCTGTTGGGTCTGGATTTGTGTCTATCTTCCTGACTGTCTTAGGAGTCCTTCCTTCAACCATCCATTCACTCTTTTCCAGTGTGTTTGGCCGCTTCCCTGTGAATTGGCATTCATTGGTGGGATACTACTGCTGCTGTTCTTGATACACAGTGGTTGTGCCTTCTCAGCTAAGCAGAGTGATGGAGCTACTACCACCAGCCCAGCTGTACCATGATTGCATGGTACAGTTCTTTGTTGCTCCATTGCTGGAAGAATTGGAGCATGATTGGTCACTGTCATTCCGACCAGTCCTATGGTGTGTGCAACCAGTCTTTCACTGCACGTGGTGCCGCTTTGAACATCTACCTTTGTTGTGCCATGCTGCTTTGCCTGTGCCTCCTGTAGGCAAAGAACTCCTGATGTTCCCGATGGGGGTTCATTCACAGCTGTGCCCCATGAGACTGATGCTGATTCGTGAGGCCAACTACGAGCTGCCTTGGTGGACTGTCTGGCTCCTTTGGGCATTTTGGATGGTGCTGCCATTGCAGGAGATCCTCTGTCTGAAGATACTGCTCACTACTGCTCCATGGATCCATCTGCCAAACCTGTCAATGTTCTAACTTCTGACAATGTGGCCTCTTTCCTGAATGCCCTTTCTTTCGATGGCTTCAAAGACATTCTTCAAGATCATGACTACTGTTAAATAAATTTGACCATTGGCCCATTCTAAAGTTTTAAAAGTTTGCCAAAATTGCCTTTAGCATGGATCTGTTGTGCTTGTCATGATCCACATTGTGTCTCTTTGTATGTTTTAGCTTTTAGGTATGTTTTAACGTGAATTTACCTTGTTTGAGTCCAGAGCATTTTAGCTTGGGTTCATTCACTTTTTCTGGCATCATCGTTATGACGTCATACTTGTTGCGACAATGGGGAAGGTGTAGTGGATCCTATTTAGTTTTAATGGGAATCAGGATTCTTTTTCCAACATGGCTGCCATGCTTATAGTTAGGAAGATGTTTTAGTTTTAAGTTATCAGTACCACTCTGTAAAGGCGTCACTATCAGCGCCAAAGATAAATGAAATACGTAGGTATTCACATCATGTACTTTCACACTTTCATGTGAGAGTACGATAATGTACCTTTTCAGGGAATTGTTTATATAATTGCCACCCTAAGAATGCCATTTTATTAATTGTTTGGGAACATACCTGCATCAGGGGTCCTAACAGATCTGTATAAATACATCTCACACAGACAAGATAATCGGAGAGATTCCTACCAGATGTCATCAACACTAACTATGCTACACGTTGCCTTGATATAGACCCAGCCTTCGTGTCCCCACGGAGTCTGATCTAGAGACCTCATTCCAAGGTAATGAAGGTTAGGGGGCTCTTCTCATGGACATGGTACTGGCAGATTAGGTTTATCACACTTTTAGAAATGGGGTCTTTGGTTTGCAGTTAGGTTACCCCTTGTCCAAGCAAGGACCCTCACTCTAGGCAGGACAAAGGAGAAACACACCTGGTTAACCCCCACTCACCTCCTTGGTAGCTTGGCACAAGCAGGCAGGCTTAACTCAGGAGCAATGTGTAAAGTATTTGTACCAACACACACAGTAATACAGTGAAAACACTACAAAATGGACACCACACCAGTTTAGAAAAATAGGTAATAGTTATTTAAATCAAACAAGAACAAAATGACAAAAATCCAACATAAGAGTTTCACTCCATAAAAAACAATGGAAACAATGATTTTACACAAAGTACCTGGTTAGCATCACAAATAAAGCCACACAGGTGAGCGTGTGTCAGAAAAGGCAGCGAAGCGTCAATTCCTTCCTCACAAGGGAGGATGTGTCATTTCTTCTCTGGTTGGGTCAGCGGTGTGTCATTTTTCTCTCTCACAAGGGAGCGATGGGTTGATTTCCGGACAGGGCACCTCAGATCTGCACAGGTTCAAGATGATTTTGACGCCCAGGGATGACGCGTGGAAAATCCAGTCGCACAGCGCTACAAAGCCATGCTGCTTGGGGTTTGCTTCATTATCAGCAGCTGCAAGCGGGTGTTTCGTGTAGTTTCTCCAGCCGCAATGCGTTGATCTCCCAGCCACATTGCAGGTACAGTGTCGATTTCAGCTGCAAAGCCAGCGAAGCATCGTTTATCAGCCACATTGCAGATGGTGTGTCAAAAGTTCCCCTGCACGGCATTCTGTGCGTGGATTTTCAGCTGCCAACTTCACCTTTTAAGGGCCCAGGGACTGGATAGGGCACTACTTGGCAGAGCAGGAGTCTCAGCAGAGAGTCCAGGTGCTGGCAGAGGAAGTCTTTGTTGGCCCTGAGACTTAAAAACAGGAGGTAAGCTCAGTTCAAGCCCTTGGAGAGTCTTAACAAACAGGAAAACCACAAAGACCAGTCTTTGTCCCCTTTCACAGGCAGAAGCAGCAACTGCAGGATAGCCTAACAAAGCCCGGTTATAGGCAGGGGCAGCACTTCTCCTCATCTCTTCAGCTCATCTCCTTGGCAGAGGTTCCTCTTGGTTCCAGAAGTGATCTAGATTTCAGGGGTTCTGGGTCCAATACTTATACCCCTTTCTGCCTTTGGAGTTGGTAAACTTAAAAGGGAAGTCTCTCTTGTTTGCAAGACCATGCTTGCCCAGGCCAGGCCCCAGACACACACCAGGGGGTTGGAGACTGCATTGTGAGAGGGCAGGCACAGCCCATTCAGTTGTAAGTGACCATTCATCCCTCTACTCTAGCTCAGATGGCTCATTAGGATATGCAGACTACACCCCAGCTCCCTTTGTCTCACTGTCTAGACGGGATTCACAAACAGCCCAACTGTCAAACTGACTGTTTTGCTTTCACTAATGACTGAACTGACAAAAATCTCTGGAATGCACTTCTTAGTTTAAAGAAGACATTTATTATTACTTCACCACGAGGTTCCTGAGAGAGGAGATTAGTAGGTTGGAGGCACACGTTTATAAATAGTCACAGTAATGAAAGGAAAATATATCAAAGTGATTCTCAACTGCAATGTACACAGCAAATATATATGATTATATTATAGCTTAACTGCAAAAAAAAAGAGTAAAGTCAAAATTCATCACTGCTCTTCATCTTTCTCATGCCTGCAAGTTGATGACCCCTGTTCAACTGCGAGAAAGAGTTTTTCCACCCTCATGGGAGGTCAGGCAGTTGACGTCCACTCCTGACTGCAATCTCGGAAAATTCCCTCTCGCTGCTGCCCAGGGACACCTTTTATAGAATATTCAAAACATGCTGGCTACTGTAGGTCAGAGTTGGAAGAAACAATGTTGAAAGTTGGCCAAGTTTTCAAGGCTCTCTCTCCCAAGGCCGAGTCCTTCCCTGCACTAAAGAAAAACACAAAATATCTGCTTCCTTATCATGCTATCGTGTTGGGAAAGAGAAAATACGAAAACACAAACTTAGTTTACCTTGTGGAAAAACACAGCTCATCTGAAATGTCTCAACTGCAATGTCTAACGCCACGATAAAGCCGATAGGCAGCTAAACTGAATACAAAATGTAAAATCTTACGCCACGATAAAGCCAATAGGCAGCTAAACTGAATACAGAATGTAATGTGCTACTGGTGAACATTGAACAGCTAATATGCACAGTAGTGAAACACAGTCAGTGGTCAAACATACTTATTTTCACTACACTGACCCAGACAGGGAATCCACAAACAGGCAGAACCACAGAATGGTTTAAGCAAGAAAATGCCTACTTTCTAAAAGTGGCATTTTCAAACTACCAATCTAAAAACCAACTTCACTAAAAGATGTACTTTTAAGTTGTGAGTTCTGAGACTCCAAACTCCAGTTTTCTATCTACTCTCAAAGGGAATCTGCACTTTAAGGATATTTAAAGGCAGCCCCCATGTTAACCTCTGAGAGAAATAGGCCTTGCAACAGTGAAAACCAAATTTAGCAATATTTCTGTGTTAGGACATGTAAAACCACACAAGTACATGTCCCAACTTTAACATACACTGCATCCTGACAATCGGCCTACCTTAGGGGTGCCTTACATTAATAAAATGGGAAGGTTTAGGCCTGGCAAGTGGGTACAATTGCCAAGTTGAATTGGCAGTTTAAAACTGCACCTACAGACACTGCAGTGGCAGGTCTGACCCATGTTTACAGGGCTACTAATGAGGGTGGCACAACTAGTGCTGCAGGCCCACTAGTAGCATTTGATTTACAGGCCCTGGGCACCTCTAGTGCATTGTACTAGGGACTTACCAGTAAATCAAATATGCCAATCATGGAAAAGCCAATTACACATACATTTTACATAGGAGCACCTGCACTTTAGCACTGGTTAGCAGTGGTAAAGTGCCCAGAGTATCAGAAACAGCAAAAACAGAGTCCAACACACACCAACAACCTGGGAAGCAGAGGCAAAAAGTTAGGAGAGACTATGCCAATTCTAACACACACTTAGCTCTCTTTAGATTAGGTTCATTATGCTAGGATATTAGTGTTTATTACGTATCTCATGTTATTGCAAGATGGTGGGAGTCTTTGTACTCATGACTCTCGTTTTTTTCCGATATGGTTCTTGCATTGTTCATTATCCTTATCATTGCAGCCCATGCAATTTATTGTAGATTTCAATCTTGTTAATAAAGCCTATTAAAAACTTTACTGCATCTCCTTCAATGCAGTGTATGACTGAGATATGTTGCTCATGTGAGAAAGGGTAATCTCCATTTAACCACAATCTCCCTGAGATGTTGCGCTCTTGAGTCCATGCGGAAAGGCTGCTTCAAATCATCTTTTACTGTTTGGGTTTTTGGTGAGGTACTGCTTGTGAGCTGTGACAGCTGCGACTTGTTGTAGAATTGGCTTAGTCACCTACAAACATAAGAACGGTCATCCTTAAAACAGCAGTCTTGCCTTGCGCAAGAGTCAAACTACGACAGCAGTAGTGGTGTCATTATTATTTTTGTTTTTAAAAATAAACTTCTACTTAGGGAGCTGTTTGTGTTTTTAAAACAACTGTTTTTATGGATGGCCATCAAAACTGATGGTGACCGATCATCAGACTTTTGGTACCCTCATCAGATTTGATGTGACTGTAGTTCCCCTCAAGTTGCAGAGATAACAGCTTGGCTTCTGGTGATCTCTAAATTTGGCAGAAGGGAGTCCACAAGGGGTGACAGACATAATATTTTTTGACAACCTGACTGACGAACTACAAACCGCATTACTATAAATTTTGTCCCAAGTCTTTGAATCTAATTGTCTGGAAAGTGGAATTTACAGTTCATACGGTTTCTGAAACTGGATCGATCCTAGGAGATCAAAATTAAAATACCTTAAAGAATTGTTTTGAGTAAATCTGCCGGCTTTGAAATGGATGATCAATTATACAGTTATGAAATATGAGTATGATGATGGAATCTAAAGTGGAAAAACAACCGGGGGCGTAGCTCCAAGAGGGGTGCTTAGGGTGTTACATCCCCCTAATAAATTTATTTTCCAGTAAATAGTTGGGTACAGGTGCTTACAGTTAGGTATGGTGAGGTGTCTGTTGGATTTGAAAAGGAATTTCTACATACACACGGACAAAAACACACACACGCTCACTTTTTGTGTTTTGAAAGGCTTCAAAATGATGGTGTGTATAAAATACTGTTTTTCCCTCACTTGATTCCCCTATCAATCTGCATTTCTCTTCCTTCAATTGCCCCTTAAGCCCCTCTTATGCGCCCTGCCCATGTGTAATGTGTTTTAACAAGATATGTCAGGGTTATTGTTGGAAAATCTGAAGTTCATCCCCCCTCAAATCTTACCAGCGAAGCTACGCCCCTGGAAACAAACAATGTTATGTCAGCAGCCATGATCCACATTTCTATTGTTGCAGGATCTTATTGTTATTGCGTTGCATTTCTGCGTCTACAATATTTACCATAAGGTTTATGGCTCAGAACACTGAGGTTAATTCAAAACCCTTTTATTTCTATGGAGTAGTGTTCTTCACAGTGCTTGAGTTCTCATTTGCCAGCACTGTGAATTGGTTTACCCTACTCTGAAATACGCTTTTAAAGATAATGCGTTGTTTCCATTGATATTACAAAATGACATAAGACCTAATAAAGATGGACACAGAAAGGGGCTGAACAACTGTAATTGACACAATGCATACTTCCATTGTCTCATACCTTATGAGGCACCCTGTTTCACGAAAAATGCATATTTTCTTATAACTTTATGAAGCTATGAATTGATTCACTGTAATAGTTTGTGGCATAGTCCTCAAAACGCCTGGGGAAGAAAGGACAGTTTCTATTTTCTCAAGACAGAACCTTCCTAATTGTATGTTTTCTTCTTTCGATTGTGATGACGCGGAAATGAAGGTTTTACATTTATTAGCGCATAAACGTAGTGCTGCAATAATCAAGTGTGACTTTAACCGAATTAATAAAGATTGTACGGGGACAAAATGTGCCCTCAGAGTAGTTTGCCAACATTTATAAGCGTGCTTTATATAACGTGATGTATTAGAATTGTACGAATCTGACATAACCGTAAACGTGTGCTATGATTTGCTTGTTTGAAATGTTTTAGCTTAGCATAACTTTAGTGGAGGCTTCGGCCTAGTTACCTGGTCTCACGGTTTAGATGCTCGTGTTTTTTCTAATGTGCTAATAAACGTGTATTTCTGCTTGAAGCTGTACTTTTCCAGTGAGACCGGTTCACATGCTTATCTTTAAGGTTTCGTGCCAGCCTGGCATCTTCTTCTTTGCTCCAAGGTCAATCTGCTGGTGCGGACAATGGAAGCTCTGAAAGTGAGTTAATTGGTATAATATGTTGCAACTTACGTACCCGTCTCCAAGGATAATGTATGCCTAGGTAGAAGCTTGAGAACTGTTGTTTTTGATTGGACAATTTGAAGCCAACCTATGAACCCTCCAATGGAAGACCCTACTGGATTTGAACTGTTGTTTATTTAAACCCGGTGCACGAGAAGAAAGCAGCCATTTACCAGCCATTTTTACGAGCCATTTACCTATCAGCCATTAGACATTGGACAATAGCCATTGCAGACATTGCAGCCATTATGGCCCATCTTGCCGACTTCGTCATTTTGCCATCTTCTACGATGCCAATTGATGTCCGATGCTATTTTGAATGAGACTTTGATGCTTTCTCTAATCGAGAGAAAGAGACTTTAAGAAATTCTTGCCCTAGAGACTTTAACTTTGAACTGCCCCTTTGCATGAAGTAGTAGTTTATCTTGCCGCCGTGAGGCAATTGCCCTGTCCACCTTGCCCCTTTGCCCCGTCCCATGCTGATCGAGAAACCGGTACCTGTGAGACGAAGACTTCCTTGAATGCTGATTGTAATTGGTAAATATGAAAGGAAATTGTACAATTGCATTGTGTTTCTTTTAGGTAACCAACTGCTGATTTTGATAAGAGCCCTAGCTAGGAGTTTTCTAAATTAATGTTGCTAAATTGTTTTTGCATGAAGTCCCACATGCAGATGCTAATTTGAGGTTAGATGAGGATTCATTTGTGGCACAATGCAATTTGAGACCTTGTTATGCTGACCAATGTATGCAATTAGCTCATTACAGATTATAGTTTTAGTGATTTGCATTGCTATTATCTAATGCATTGTTATTCAAATGCTGCATAGATTGCATCTTTTCCGCCGTTATGGACAGTTATTAATGTTCATTTACATATATCATTTGGTGTTGAGACACATATATATTGTGCTAGCTTTGTTAAGATAGGGAAATAAATTCATTAACTTTGAATAAACTGGTGTGGTTATTCATGGCCGAAAGGTCATGGTTCGTCGAAATGTTTTCTGGATTAATTGTTAAGTGTTATGTTGATCAGGGTATTGCTTATGTTCGTTATTGATTATTGATTTGATTAAATTGATTGATCTCGGGTGAAGAGAGTCCCACTTAGTCAAAAGATTCATCGACCCGAAGAGCGTCCAACTACAGGTAAATTATTAGGGAGGAACGCTCTATCAGTAGATGGTAGCAGAGGACGGTTTAGACTTTTGAGACCCCACTCGAAAGGTATATGGTGTTGAATTAGATTTTTCTTGGGTAAAACAGATTGAGAGAATGATGATGGGCTAAGTCCCCTGCGACTTTCCCGGGATCTCGGAGCTTGCGAATGGAGAGAATGGAGGTGTGAGATCGGCGTTGGCGGTACTAGTGACGGTATGAGTGAAGTTAGGATTTTGCGCTTGCACAGCTTATTGCCGCAGATTGTTTGAAAAGGTTGCGAGGATTTTAGAGAATAGCGGAGGTCGACTCCGAGTGTAGGAGTAGGGAAGTCGTCGAACTTCATAGAAAATAGCAGAGGTGCGACTCCGAGTGTGAGAGTAGGGAAGTCGTCGAACTTCATGTGCATGTGGCGCTTTGTGCGGAAAAAGGTCCACGTGGTTGTTGTTGTTTAGACGGGCCCTGCGACGTCAAGAGACTCCGGAGTATGTTGAAAAGTGTATGAGACACTTATGTTGTGGTCTGGTCGGTTTAATAGGTTGACCGGGCGTGGTCAACGAGTCGGTACGTGTGTTAAGGGAGTGAAAGAAAACTTCGACTTCGGGCTTTGACAAATTCTAAGTGCACTAGAATAGATCATTGACAAGTTGAGAGCGGAGTCTGCGGGTCAGATTTGCTTGCGAAAGTGGGGACCGAGAAAGATGGAATAACTGCTGAGGCTAGTGAAAAATCCCTAAGGTCCTGAAGCGATTGTGTTACCCTTCCTGTAGTAAACCGACAGATCTGTTTTATTATTATTTTTTTTTTTTTTGGTAGCTCGCGATACATGCCAGAAGTTGTTACGAGAGGAGCTGAGTGAAGGAGGACAAGCCGCGAGGCTTTCTCAGCCGCAGTGTGTGTGAGTGTGACGTCGCTAGGAGCCGCGCTGGGATAGGTTGGTTGCAAAGAAGGGTCGCGCACGGATTGGACACAGTCCGTGGGGCTCGATTGGAAGGGGAAAGGCAAGCGAAGAGTATTCCGGGAATTAAAGTCACTTATTGATTACAAACTTTGTGAAATAAAAGACGAGAAAATGAAATTTTTTAAAGCATTAAAAAGTGCGATGAAGGGGGAGTCTTACATTAAAGCGAGCGTAGGAGAGGAGATGCCGCCCGAAGGTACACCAGCTTACATTGGCTAAAGCAATGGCACAAGCTGACAGAGAAACATGGGAGCGTAGCGTTCCCGATCCATGGGACATTCAATATAAGGATCCTAGAGAATTTGAGATTCGCGATGTACGACATGAAGGTACCTCCAAGGCCAGCACAGTTTGAGGCTCTAGCGATTTGGGAACTAATGGCTAGACAGCAACAGCAAAATAAGTTTGAGACCAGGATAAGAAAGGTAGAAAAGACACTAGCGGACGCTAGGTGGGATAATGCACAGAAGGTGTGGAGGTCAGATGTATTGCAGGGGATAAAATTATTTCCCGCAATTACTAAGGAAGAAGAGGCGACAGGCAAGAAAGTTACCTGTAAGACAAACAGGAGGTGTTCCAAAGATAGAGAGGACGAGGAAAAGTTAAGGAGAGAAGAGGAGTTAGAGGATGAGGAGTTAATCATGCAATTGCTGAACGACCGTCTGCCACCTTATGCAGAGAGTGGACGAGGTCCAAGTACCAGTTCTGCCCCTCAGGCACCGGTACAGAATAATTAAACCCCGAGTTCAGGAACGCCATCGAGATCTAAGGACCCGAGTTTACTGTTCACCCCGCATATACTGTACCGCAGGTTAGGAGAATATATCCAGATGTGCCTATACTGAAAACAGCAGAAAATTATCAGCCGCAGGTCCCAAGGTACTACAGCAGTGACAACAGTACGGGAATGACCCTAGATCCAACCGTAATGGGAGTACAGAATGGTCGCAACCCAACATTGGCACAAGCTGAATCAACTCTGCTTTTGATGCCTCAAAAGCAGATGCAGGGGGGAACCGCACATGCTCAGATGACGGGGAGTCAGACGGGCATGCCGGCAATGATGACCCATAGTGTGGGAATGAACATGCCTCAGAACATTGGGAATGGACAGAACGCAGATGCGATATCCCTACCCATTACTGTAGGTCCACCGGTACCTTTGTACATTCAGCCTAACTCAGGTATGAGCGGTCAAGGATCAATGGTGCAGAGTGGGATGGAAAGGAGGTGCATTCAAAACACTCCAGAGACAACTCCGATAGCGGCTCTGCCAACTGGATCTGGGCCCTTGATGGAGTTTAGTCCCATATGTGCTCAGTCAACAATGGTGAGGTCGAGTCCCCCACTGATGATACCGCTATCATCGAACACTGAAAAGTTGCCACAACCATCAATGGCAGTCGATGTGAATGCTACACTGATGGGGTTGAATGCGCAACAGCTGACACAGTGGTTCAACAGTCTGAATTCCACACAAAGCTCAGCCAGTGGGAAGGGAGAAGACTATCTGAATAGGGTCAGGTTGAACATGGAAGCAGTAGAATTGGTGGAAGGGACTATGGGTGTGAATAGGTTAGAGTCCTACTCGGAAGAAGAGCTGAGGTATCTATGTCCTAGGATTACGAGAGAAGTGAACAAGGTACATAGAAGGTTGCAAGAAATAGCTGACAAAAACGGGGTGGAGATAGACAAGACAAAACACTTGAGCAGGAGCTATAGATTGGATTTCGGGACCACAGACTTTGAACACATGAGGTCAGCAGGCATGAAGACACACCTTAGAGAATTGCTGCAGAGTGCGCAAGTGTGGAGGTGCTTAGACAAATGGGAAAGCAGATGGGTAAAGAGAAAGGAAAAGAGGAAAGACAGTGTCCCAGAGCACAACGAGAAAAGACCACAGAGTAGTGATGCAATAACCATGTTACCAATGAGGGAGACAGCAGGGGGAAAATTAATACATGTACCGTGGCACAGGAGCGACATTCAGTCTTTTACGGATGATTTTCCCAAACTGAGAGAGAAACCAATAGAATGGTATCAACTGACTGATAGGTTTGTGAAGCTTGCAAAATGTCTCTGGGAAGACCTGAACACCCTCTTTGAGATTGTGGTTCCGGCAGATTTGTGGGAAGACTGCAAAAGGGCTGTAGGTTGGCCGACAAGTGAACCAGAGAGAGACAGGGATACGGATGCACCATCACCTATGGTGATGAGCTTGTACTATAAGGTGATTGAGCATTTGAAGACGAAAGTTGCTTCGAAAAATGTGTATTGGCAGAAGATCGATCGAACTGCCCAAGAGGCTAAAGAGTCGATTCATGGTTACTATGAGAGGTTGTTGAATGCGTTCAAGAACTACAGTGGCACGGAAACAATAGAGGCGAAGGACATGCTTCATTTTGTGTTTAGATTTGTAGAAGGGCTGAGACCAGAGATAAGTCAGATGATAAAGACGCATTTGATTTGTTGGCAGTCGAAACCTATTGATGAGGTGTTGAATTACGCGAAATACTGTAGCGACGAAATTGAAGTGAAACAGAAAAGGTTGAAAGAGAAAGTGATGATGATGCAACTTAAAGCAGCTCAGACAGGTCTGCAAGGGTTGCAAGGGTTCCAACAGCAGATACCGCAGCCGCAGGGAAATATGGTATTTCAGCCACAGGCGAGAGGCAGAGGCAGAGGAGGTTTTGGGAGTAATGGTCCGGATTTGAACACTGTTGTAATTCCGAATGGTGTGCAGGCAATGAAAAGGGTGATGCCGTGTCACGTGTGCGGAATCGTCGGTCATTGGAAACGCGAGTGCCCGATGGTGGTGCAGGTAGGTGCAGGTGTTGGTCAGCAAAACAATGATGTCAATGCATTCCAGACAATGAGGGGACCGAAAATGAGAGGTCCAAACCCAAATTTTCAGACCATAAATCAGCTGCAGGGATTACAGCCCATGCAGCCGCAGCAGATGCAGATGCCCCGTATGCAGATGACGCAAATGCAGCCAATGCAACAGCAGTTTCCCATGGTACCTAATCAGCAAATGCAAATACCTTTGGCACCAGTGAGTCAGCAGCAAGTGATGGTTCCTCCACAGGTCTCGGGTCAGGTAATGAATACAAATGGCACCGTACAACAGTTCCCATTACACAGTGAGAATGCAATAAACAATGTATGGGAGAGTGAAAGTTCAGATGAGGAGGGAAATTGTGTGCTTGCGGCATCCTTGGAAGTTGATCAAAAGGGTCCATATGTGGAGGGAAGAGTTATGGGTCATAGTGTTTCATTCTTGGTTGACACAGGAGCCACACGTTCAACTGTTAGGAGCATTGAAGTACCAAGTTTGCCACTCTCAGGGAGGACAGTTCAAGTGGTGGGAGTAGCAAACAGGCACCTGACGAACCAAATAACAGATCCAGTACCAGTCGCAATTGGTAACTATCAAGGGTCACTTAAATTTGTGGTATGTGACTCAAGCCCGATAGCACTGTTAGGGAGAGACCTATTGTGCAAATTGGGATGTTCGATTATGTGTTCGAACGATGGAATCAGAATTCAGACGAGCAGTGATGGGGAAGAAGAGGACAGTGTAGAAGGGGATGAGATGGAAACTGTCGATGAAAAATATCCTCTGATTAACCTTTTTCCGATGATAACTGAAGAAGATATTCCAGCTGAATTACGAGAAACAGTCGGAAAGGAAGTGTGGGATATGACAGGAAAAGAGGTGGGATTGATGAAAGGAGTGGAACCAGTGAAAGTGACTGTAAAACCCAATGCAATCTTTCCCCAGACCCCACAATACCACATGGCACAAGACACCCTCATGAAAGTCGCCCAACTCATTGACGAGTTTGTAAAACAGGGAGTACTGAAAGAAGTGTTAAGCAGTCCATGTAATTCACCAATCATGGGACTAATAAAGCCGAGTGGGAAGGTCCGAATAGTGCAGGACTTGAGGAAAATAAATGACATCATAATTAAATGCTGCCCTGTCGTACCAAATCCAGCTGTGATAATGTTTCAAGTCCCTTGCGATGCCGAGTGGTTCTCAGTCATTGACTTGTCACAAGCATTCTTTTCGGTGCCTCTTCATGAGGACAGCCAATTTCTCTTTTGTTTCAAATTCTTAGACAGAGTCTACAGTTGGTGTCGAATTCCTCAAGGGTTTTCGGAGTCACCGTCAATTTTCAATCAGATTCTAAAGAAAGATTTGGAAGCGTTAGAATTGCCGTTCGAGTCAACCCTAGTACAGTACATCGATGACTTACTGATTGCATCTAAGACAGAAAGTGGCTGCACAGCCGACACCATTGCTCTACTGAACCATTTGGGAAGGAATGGACACAAGGTGTCTCCTTCAAAGTTGCAGTTCTGTCAGAAGAAAGTAAAATACTTGGGTCATCAAATAGAGAAAGGGTCACGGAGAATAATGAAGGAAAGAATAACAAGTGTACTTCAAATGAGTCCACCAAAGACGAGGAGGGAGGTGAGGAAGTTTTTGGGGATGGTGAGCTACTGTCGCCAGTGGATCCCCAACTTTTCAACTCTAGCGAAGCCTCTACTGAAACTGACCCAGAAGGATGCCTTGGATCAAATTGAGCTGAAAGGAGATGAGATGGATGCTTTTATTGAATTGAAAGAATGCATGTGCAGGGCTCCAGCTTTAGGTATGCCTGATTACACAAAGCCTTTCACATTGTTTTGTCATGAACGCGATGCATGTTCTTTGTCTGTCTTGACCCAAGCCCGTGGTGGCATAAACAGACCAGTAGTGTATTTTTCAGCTACTTTGGATCTGGTCGCAGCAGCACTGCCAGGGTGTTTGCGCGCCGTAGCAGCAGTTGGTATCAGCCTCACTCAGAGTGAAGGAATAGTGATGGGACACCCAGTAACAGTCATGGTCCCTCACTCAGTTGAGATACTTTTGACCCGCTCCCGAACGCAACACATGACTGGAGCAAGACTCACAAGGTATGAAACAATAATTCTGGGCTCACCGAATGTGCAGCTGAAAAGGTGCACTACGTTGAATCCAGCAACCTTGCTACCCGGTGAAAATGCTGAAATTGAGAACGCTGAAGACGTCGAGCACGACTGTCTTCAGGTGACTGAATTTTGCACAAAACCTCGACCTGACTTTAAGGATACTAAGCTTGATGAAAATGACCAAATTGTTTTTGTTGATGGGTCATGTTTAAGAGATGCATTGGGAATATTGAAAGCAGGATATGCTGTATGTACTGTAACAGGTGTCTTGGAAGCGTCCTAGCTTCAAGGAGTCTATTCTGCACAAGTAGCAGAGCTTGGAGCCCTTACAAGAGCATGCCAACTGTCTACATTGATGAAGGTTACCATTTACACTGACAGTCAGTACAGGTTTGGAATTGTGCACGATTTTGGGCAACTATGGTCACAGAGAGGTTTCCTGACCTCTTCAGGGTCCCCAGTGAAAAACGGGGAGAGAATAAGGGAATTGTTACACGCCATCCAAATGCCAGCCGAAATTGCAGTGGTAAAGTGTAGTGCGCATACAAAAGGACAGGACTATGTTTCTCTGGGAAATGCATATGCGGATCAAGTCGCAAGATTTTGTGCCTTGAACTGTATATTGCTCAGGGATGAATGGAATTTGATAAGTGAACCAGAACTAGAACCAGCTGAAGCATTTGCCTTGAAGGTCGTAGATACAATGGATGAACTTAAAGCATTACAGAATAGTGTCGGGGAGGATGAAAGAGTTTCCTGGATTAAGTCACAATGTACAAAGAGACCAGATGAGTTATGGGTTTCAAATGAGGGAAAATTTGTTTTACCAAATAGTCTCTTATCGCAGCTAGCGCGGTTCTATCATGGGCAGGCTCACCTAGGAAGAGATGCCATGATAAGATTGTTCAAAACTGATTGGTTTAACCCCAGATTCCGTCAAGTTGCAGAAGCAATTTGCCATCGATGTGTCATTTGTCAGCAGATGAACCCAGGGAAGGGAACGGTTGTGAACATGAGCCACATTGGCAGGGCGAGTGGCCCGTTCAGCAGAATGCAGATGGACTTTATTGAGATGCCTGTGCATGGAGGTCTGAAGTATGTATTGGTGATTGTGTGCATTTTTAGTCACTGGATTGAAGCATACCCCACACATAGGAATGACAGCCTTACAGTTGCAAAACTCTTGTTGAGGGAGTTGATACCACGTTTCGGATTCCCGATCTCTTTAGAATCAGATAGAGGAAGTCACTTCAATAACGAGGTGATAAAGTTACTTTGCGCAGCGCTGAACATTGAGCAAAAACTGCATTGTAGCTATCGCCCTGAAGCCTCAGGACTGGTGGAGCAGATGAATGGTACACTGAAATCAAGAATGGCGAAAATATGTGCGTCGACAAATTTGAAATGGCCTGACGCATTGCCTTTGGTGTTAATGTCAATGAGAAACACCCCTGACAGAAAGACTGGATTGTCCCCGCACGAAATTCTCATGGGCAGGGCCATGAGACTTCCTGCAGTTCCCGCAAACGCGCTTTTGAATATTACAGATGATATGGTGTTAGACTACTGCAAAGGTCTGGCTGACGTGGTTTGCTCTTTCTCTCACCAGGTGGAAGCAACCACCTTGCCACCGATCCAAGGTCCAGGACACACACTGAAAGCAGGTGACTGGGTCGTGATAAAGAAGCACGTGAGGAAGTCGTGTCTGGAACCCCGTTGGAAAGGCCCTTTCCAAGTGATCCTGACGACCACTACCGCTGTGAAGTGTGCGGGAGTTCCCAACTGGATTCACGCCAGTCACACAAAGAAGGTGTTGTGTCCCACAGATGAGGAAGTTGAAGCGCTGAAACTGCCAGTAACTGATAACACAGTGCCGAGCGCTGAGACAGAGCAAAACAGAACTAGAAGCGAACAGGCAGACGAGGAGAGAGAGAAATATTCTCTGAGGACGAAACAACAGATTCGCTTGGGGAAGACCAAGGAGAAACCTCAGACAGCGACGAAGCAGCTGAAGGTGACAAAGAGCCTGAAGCAGCTGAGGGTAGCAAAGAGCCTGAAGCAGCTGAAGGTGACAAAGAGCCTGAAGCAGCTGAAAGTGATAAAGAGTCTGATGAAAGTAACGGTGACGAAGGGCTCGAAAGAGGTGAAAAAGCAGGAGAGCCTGATCAGAGGAGGGCTTTCCCAGAAGCAGACGGTACAGAAAAAGAAAAGAAAAACCTGATTGACTCCCCAGAAGGAGGGGATAAGGCAAAACAGGACGAAACTGTTCAAAGTTCCTCAGAAGAGATCGCAGGTCCATCAAGTGGACACAGTGCAAAGAGGAGACTAAGTATATCACCAGTAAAATTAAGAACTAGAGAAAAGTTGAATGACAATGAAAGGCCAAGAGTGAAAGAGAAAAGAAAAGAAGTGTCTGTCGTGGTACCAACCTCAAGTGAAGAAAAAGACTTGGCCAAAGAGGAAAGTACCAGTGAGGTAGAATCAAAGAGAGATGCAAAATTGAAGAGGAAAAGGATACCAAACAGGAGATATTCCGGTCCAGAATGGGCATATGCAATCAATGACGATTGGACTGACGAATTTGTATCTCTTAGCCTCGAGAACGAAGAAGAAGAGATACCAATAGAAAAGAAAAGTTTTATGGACACTGTTGATTGAAAGGGTGATAAATGACATTGCTTGCTATAATCTAACGCGATACAACCAGCTGAGACATTGCTAAACCGGATGAGACATTTGCTAATTTGATAAGACTTTGATAACCTGATTGACTCGTAAACTCGATTTGAGACAACGTTGCTAACTGAAAAAAAAAAAAAAAAAAAGACTGAGTTATTGCCGAATTGAGACAAACGCTGCTAACCGATAAGTGACTGGGCTCCTGAAGAAAACTGTGTGAACATTGCGCTCGTTCAGCTTTGTAACTAATTTCTAAATTGTTTTCTTTATAAGTGCTTCCAGCGCTCTGATTCTATACAGATCATGGCTACACAAAACAGTAGAGTGAAATATTGTAAATATGCGTGTATAGGCTTGATAACTGCATGTGTACTAATAATAATGGCAATCGTGCTTGCAACACGTGGAAAGGGTGAGAATGAGAAAATTGATGCTTCTACTTTTGCTCCTGTTACTGTCACTGAACTAACTGCATTGAAAAGACTAGAATTAGATGAGAGACACTTGCATGATAAGAAGGAACTTTCGTATAATGTTTTCTATCGCCTACTAACAGAATATGTTGAGACTATGGATCCGAAAGATTGTTATGTGTGTACACAGATACCGACATCAGTAAAGGAAGGGGTGACTTATCATCACATGCCTCTTACATACGGGATTACATGTAGTATAGTAACTTCTAGATTTTATGGTCAAACTAACATACAGTATTTTTATTCAAATTATGATGTTACCTTTGCATATGTTCCTATAATAACGCAGCTAGGCCAGATTGCTAAAGATTGGGATGCTAAGTTAATGAGGGAATTTTTCGAGCCAGTGCAACCTTTTGAAACAGCTCACGCACATAGGGAAAACCTTACATGCTCACTCACTGCAGTAGAAATAAGCTTTTTAGATCGCACAGATGACAGAAGGGCACAAATGAATGCGAAATTAGAAAAAGAGCTAAGTAAGAGGACTTCAGTAGACAATTATGCTTTTGCCGCAATAAAAACACAAGGGAGAATAGCTTTAGATGCTTGGCATGTAGGGAAATTTTGTATATATCGTGGTGAATCTTATTATGATAACATTTTTGTGGGAGCGAGTGAATGTAAACCTACGTTTATCTTTAAGGCCAAATGGACATTCATGCTGAACGGACTTGACCCTGTCATACCGGGTGTATATTACATTTGTGGGTATAATGCCTATTATCGTCTTCCAAAAGGGTGGTGGGGGAGATGTTATTTGGGTATAGTGTTCCCAAAGGTTTATCAACTGGATGACCTATTGATGATTCCAAAGACGTCTGGATCTCATCGTATCCAGAAAAGAGAGACCGCAGCTGCTGTGGTAGGAGATATATTTGGAGCCATTATTCCTTCATTGGGAGTTGTGTTGAATTCCATCAAAATAAGAAAGTTGTCTACTATAGTGGATAACATGTTGACAAAGTTTTCAGGTGCTATGATCCTGATGGATGCTGAACTTGCAGCAGAAAGAGCTATGACTCTTCAAAACAGGCTTGCCTTAGACATTCTTTTAGCAAAGGATGGCGGCGTTTGCAAAATGCTTGGTGCGCGTCACTGTTGTACGTATATACCTGACAACAGTGTAAAGATTAAAACAATGCTTGCTAATCTAACAAAAGAGAGTGCAGACTTGAAGGAATTGAAAGAACCAGGAGTTTGGGAGAAGGTTGGAAAGGGAATTGCTTCAGTGGGAAATTGGCTTGGTGGCATTTGGAATGGAATATTACTCAAAATAATACAGGGAATACTAATAGTAATAATTTGCATCTTTGGGATTTGGGGAATAAAAAGGGGAATAATAATGATGATGGAAAGAATTAAGAGAAGGAAGGAAGAGAAAATGATGAAAAGAATGGCAGAAGAATACAAAGAAAGAACAAGGGGAACTAAAAGGAAAAGAGAACTGACAGAATTTTAGTGGAATAAAATTTGTGGGAATAGTTTGTGTGATGACAAGTAGTCATCAGAGGAGGGATTGATGACGCGGAAATGAAGGTTTTACATTTATTAGCGTATAAACGTAGTGCTGCAATAATCAAGTGTGACTTTAACCGAATTAATAAAGATTGTACAGGGACAAAATGTGCCCTCAGAGTAGTTTGCCAACATTTATAAGCGTGCTTTATATAACGTGATGTATTAGAATTGTACGAATCTGAAATAACCGTAAACGTGTGCTATGATTTGCTTGTTTGAAATGTTTTAGCTTAGCATAACTTTAGTGGAGGCTTCGGCCTAGTTGCCTGGTCTCACGGTTTAGATGCTCGTGTTTTTTCTAATGTGCTAATAAACCTGTATTTCTGCTTGAAGCTGTACTTTTCCAGTGAGACCGGTTCACATGCTTATATTTAAGATTTCGTGCCAGCCTGGCATCTTCTTCTTTGCTCCAAGGTCAATCTTCAGGTGCGGACAATGGAAGCTCTGAAAGTGAGTTAATTGGTATAATATGTTGCAACTTACGTACCCGTCTCCAAGGATAATGTATGCCTAGGTAGAAGCTTGAGAACTGTTGTTTTTGATTGGACAATTTGAAGCCAACCTATGAACCCTCCAATGGAAGACCCTACTGGATTTGAACTGTTGTTTATTTAAACCCGGTGCACGAGAAGAAAGCAGCCATTTACCAGCCATTTTTACGAGCCATTTACCTATCAGCCATTAGACATTAGACATTGGACAATAGCCATTGCAGACATTGCAGCCATTATGGCCCATCTTGCCGACTTCGTCATTTTGCCATCTTCTACGATGCCAATTGATGTCCGATGCTATTTTGAATGAGACTTTGATGCTTTCTCTAATCGAGAGAAAGAGACTTTAAGAAATTCTTGCCCTAGAGACTTTAACTTTGAACTACCCTTTGCATGAAGTAGTAGTTTATCTTGCCGCCGTGAGGCAATTGCCCCGTCCACCTTGCCCCTTTGCCCCGTCCCATGCTGATCGAGAAACCGGTACCTGTGAGACGAAGACTTCCTTGAATGCTGATTGTAATTGGTAAATATGAAAGGAAATTGTACAATTGCATTGTGTTTCTTTTAGGTAACCAACTGCTGATTTTGATAAGAGCCCTAGCTAGGAGTTTTCTAAATTAATGTTGCTAAATTGTTTTTGCATGAAGTCCCACATGCAGATGCTAATTTGAGGTTAGATGAGGATTCATTTGTGGCACGATGCAATTTGAGACCTTGTTATGCTGACCAATGTATGCAATTAGCTCATTACAGATTATAGTTTTAGTGATTTGCATTGCTATTATCGAATGCATTGTTATTCAAATGCTGCATAGATTGCATCTTTTCCGCCGTTATGGACAGCTATTAATGTTCATTTACATATATCATTTGGTGTTGAGACACATATATATTGTGCTAGCTTTGTTAATATAGGGAAATAAATTCATTAACTTTGAATAAACTGGTGTGGTTATTCATGGCCGAAAGGTCATGGTTCGTCGCAAATGTTTTCTGGATTAATTGTTAAGTGTTATGTTGATCAGGGTATTGCTTATGTTCGTTATTGATTATTGATTTGATTAAATTGATTGATCTCGGGTGAAGAGAGTCCCACTTAGTCAAAAGATTCATCGACCCGAAGAGCGTCCAACTACAGGTAATTTATTAGGGAGGAACGCTCTATCAATTGTGAATTGCACTCTGCTTGAATCCCAATACAAAAAGGGTGACTGTGAAAAAAATAATATAGGGGTAAGTGGACCTGTTGACTTGATACAGCAATATCGATAGAAAGTTACACATGATTTATTAAAATGTAATAACGACTTCCCATGTCACAACTGCTCAGTTTTTGGAAATCTTTGGTATTGCGCATTTTCTAGCGTTTCCCCTCCATAAGAATTGTATTGCCTTTAATGCTTTCATGTATAGTATAGCAGATGTTTTTAACCTGTGGTCAGCCACACCTACTAAGCGGGTCTGCGACTGCTTAGAAAATTAAATAACATTAAGAGATTAATAAGGTGTATATAAATAAAAAAGCAAAAAAGTATAAATGAAACATTTAAAATGTTCTGTAAATGTAAAGAAATTTGAAATTGGAGGCTGGAAAGAGAGTAATGATGGCCACAACGTCGTTAGATAGGTGTGCGGCTGGGCTTTATTTTGAACAAATGCAGGCACAGAAAATGAAGAACAAAAATCCAGCTGGTGTAGATGAACAACAAAAGATATCCAGTTTCTTCTATCTTGTTCGCATCTCCCTCTTCGGTGGTTCATAATTGCCAGCCTTTGTCCTGGTGTTCTTGGATCAGGGGTATCCGTGAGCACATACACACGGTCATTATGCATTGGAAACAAACACAAAAGAACTCTCCTTGTGGTGTGGTCCTCCCGTTATACTGCTTTGTACCATCACCAGCACTTAAGTGAAGTTTAGTGAGTTACGTAAATTGTGTACAGAGTGCCCCTTCTGTAAAAACGATCTTTCCTCCCGCCTGCCTCAATACTGTGATTAATCTTTTTTATAACACCATCGATTAAAATGGCCATAGCCGCACTTGTCTGCAGCCACGACTCCGGGGAAGAATCATGGCAACCTAGAGTTTGTACCCTTCAGTCTCTAGGCGTTCAGGATGGCTCTCCGACCTCTCCCTCCTCCTGTAATCGGCATCAGGGCCTTTTTTTGCTGTCTCCGACAAAACACGTTTTGTTCTATTCCTCCTCCGTATTGCGCTGCTCTGCTGCATCCTTTAACCTCTTAGCTGCTGGGCCTTAACCCGTGCTGAGCCCTTTTTTGCAATTTGGGGTAGTTCGCACTTAGGCCTTCATAACTTTTTGTCCACATAAGCAATCCATGCCAAATTTGCGTCTTTTTTTCCAACATCCTAGTTGGTGGTTTCCCCTGGAGGAGACCAAGAAATTAGCCAAAATACAGCAAAAGGTTTTTTATTTTATTTTATTGGAAAAAAGGGGTTGCAGAAGAAGGCTTGTGTTTTTCCCCCTGAAAATGGCATCAACAAAGGGTTTGTGGTGGACAATCATCAGCTTCCAAGCTTTCAGGAACAGGCAGATTGAATCAGAAAACTACATTTTTCAACACAATTTTGACATTTTACTGAGACATACCCCATTTTTACTTTTTTTGTGCTTTCAGACTCCTTCCAGTTAGTGACAGAAATGGGTGTGAAACCAATGCTGGATCCCGGAAAGCTAAATATGTTTGAAAAATAAACAAAATTCTGAATACAGCAAGTGGTCATTTGGGTAGATCCTACAAGGTTTTCCTACAGAAAATAATAGCTGAAATACAAAAATATTGAAATTGAGCTGAAAACAACAGCCATTTTTCTTCATGTTTTACTCTGTAACTTTTTCCTGCGATGTCAGATTTTTGAAAGCAATATACCATTACGTCTGTTGGACTGGTTGCGGGGATACATAGGGCTTGTAGGTTCATCAAGAACCCTAGGTACCCAGAGCCAATAAAGAAGCTGCACCTTGCAATAGGTTTTCATTCTATACCGGGTATACAGCAATTAATTTGCTGGAATATGAAGAGTGAAAAATAGGTATCAAGAAAACCTTTGTATTTCCAAAATGGGTACAAGATAAGGTGTTGAGAAGCAGTGGTTATTTTCACATCTCAGAATTCTGGGGCGCCCATACTAGCATGTGAATTGCAGGGCATTTCTCAAATAGATGTGTTTTTTTACACACTGTTTTACATTTGGAAGTAAAACATGTAGAGAAAGACAAGGAGCAATAACACTTGTTTTGCTATTCTGTATTCCCCCAAGTCTCCTGATAAAAATGGTACCTCACTTGTGTGGGCAGGCCTAGAGCACGTGAAAGAAAATGCCCCAAAACACAACGTGGACACATCACATTTTCTCAAAGAAATCCGAGCTGTTTTTTACAAAGTGCCTAGCTGTGGATTTTGGCCTCTAGCTCAGCCGCCACCTAGGGAAACCTACCAAACATGTGCATTTTTGAAAACTAGACACCGAGGGGAATCCAACATGGGGTGACTTGTGGGGCTCTCACTAGGTTCTGTTACCCAGAATCCTTTGCAAACCTCAAAATGTGGCAAAAAAAAACACTTTTTCCTCACATTTCACTGACAGAAAGTTCTGGAATCTGAGAGGAGCCACACATTTCCTCCTACCCAGCACTCCCCCAAGTCTCCCAATAAAAATGGTACCTCACTTGTGTGGGTAGGCCTAGTGCCCGTGACAGGAATGGATCACACAAGTTTCAATGGTAGTCCTTGCATAAGGGCTACTGTTACCCCTGGAGTGATCCATTCTTGACGCAGGCACTAGGCTCAGGCACACAAGTGGGGTTGTGTTTTTATCAGGACAAGTAGAGAAACACTGGGTGGTAGGAATTTTGAGGATCCCTGCAGATTCCTGTAGTTTCTGTGATAAAAAATAAAGGAAAAATAGTGGTTTTAATCAACGTTTCACTTTTGCAGGGTATTCTGGGTAAGAAAACTTTGTGAAATCCAAACACGCCACACTTACGTGGACTGCCTTGGGTGGCTAGTTTTCAGAAATGTCTGCATTTGGTAGGTTTCCCTGAAGACTTAGTGGAACACTGAGTGGTAGACAATTTGTGGCTGCCTGCAGATCCCTGGACTTCTTTTAACTGAAATGCAAGGCAAATGTGTTTTTAAGCACATTTTGTGATTTCAAGGCACATATGTATAAAAATAAATGGCCCCATAGAGGGCCAGCCTTAGGGCTAACCCCCAACATTTCTATTTCTTTTTTAAATATTCCCTGGGGGGGGGGCCGATTGCCCCCCAGGGAAAACTAGAATCTTTTGGCATTCCCCAGGGGTCGGCCCATGTTTGGAGGGCCGACCCCGGCATTTAATTTTTTTTTTTTTAAATAATAAATTGTTTTTAATCTGGAGGGCGCGATCACCCCCCAAAGCAACCCCAACTTTTTTTTATTTTTTATTACTGCCCCCACAGGGGGGGTGGCCCATTTACAAGGGGGCCGGCATCCCCAAAGAAGATCGCTGGTGCCTGGGGCGTTTCCTGGCCATGGATCGTAGCCGCACTGCGATCCATGGCCATGAAACGGTGCCAGGGAGGCATCGATGGAAAAGGGAGAGTCTCCCCTTTCCATTGATGCCTCCCTGGCATTTGGGCAGGCCGATTTGATCTTTTTTCCCCTGCGGAGTAGGGAGAGGAGGCTTACCTGCTCCTCTGCTGCTCCGGTGGGGAAAAATGTGACGTTGACGTCACAGAGGGGTGGGAGGGGGCAAGGGGGAAGATGCGGAAGTTGTTCTGTGTCTCCGAGATGAAAAAAAAAAAAAGTAAATCCTCTGGTGCATTGCACCGGAGGATTTTTTTAACCCCTTCCCTGATTTCGGCCACTGGCCATGACCCGCACTGGGAGGTAGTGTGGACGTCGGCCAGTGGCCGACGCCCGCATTTAATGGGTTAAACTTTCCAACTCGCTGCTGTCAGCAACCTTATGCTACTCCCATACTCTCCATTCTGCACCTTAATTGGATTTCGAGCACCGGATGCCAGGGCAGCCCTCCTTTCTCCCCATGAATTGTGCACTCATAGGGCCTGATTCAGAAAGTTAACCTTAGACGTTTGAGGTTTAAGGCTTTGGGAATTCACAAAGGGCATTTACTAGTAGAATCTTTACGTCTGCACTCAGGGCGGAGATCTCTTCGAGTGCGGAAGTTAAGATACTACTTGTAAATGCCCTTTGTGAATTCCCAAAGTTGTAAACGTAGACTTTTGGTCTAAGATTAGCCCAAACGTCTAAGTTTACTTTTGTGAATCAGGCTCTAAGTTGGTATCCTCAGATTGACTTCTGGGAGCAGTGCAAGCCATCAAAAATAATCTAGTATGGACAGTGGAGGCCTAAATTGGATTTAAAAAGTCTCCAACCTTCCCATTACATTTTTTCTTTTTTTTTCTTTTTCTTTGTGAATTGAATAAAATATGTAAGCATTTGTATATCAGTCTGATGAATGTATGTTTCTGTATTTTTGTACATTGTTTTGTGGTTCAAATTACTGAAACTGCTTAGGCCTGGATCCCCGCATTCTTACAATGACTCAGTGCCAGTCCCTGGGTTTCAATAATGATTCAGGTATGATCCCCAGATTCCAATAGTGATTAAGTGGGGTCCCATACAAGTCAAAATGTTAAGAATCACTGTAGTAGATCATAATGTGTGGTAAACAACATAGTTGCTACTGTTTTGTAGCACTCCGTAACCAGTCTGTTGCCACGCATTTACCTGCAAGTGTGCAATATCATGCAGAAACGTTGTACCCATGTACTTTTCTGCATTTAAAATGACAAAGTTAGCACCATTTTTTACAAGTGAAAACAGGCATGGTGTGTCTTTACATTTATAACAAAGTAAATGTACTCCAGCTCAGGTCTGGAGAAGTTCAGAAACACATATAGACAACCACTGATACCTCATCACCCTCCCATAGAGAATAACGGAGGTAGTGTCTTGATATAGAACCCCTTAGGAAATAATGTTAACATAAATTAATTTATTTCACCTTTTTAAAAGTATGCAAATTTGGTTTAATGTTAAAAAGGCAAATATAAATTACAAATAAATACATATATATATATATATGTATATTTTTTTTTATTTGAAATATCATTTTAAATGAAATAATAAAGGTAGATATTCTGTAATTAAATTATTGAACATTCTATGCATACATTTTAGAAACTTCTAATACATAAACATATATGGAATGTTATTTTGGTTGGATTTTTTTTAAATACATCTTTAAAACATATGTTTCATTTAATATAAAATACTTAAATTAATTACATATCTATTTCAAAATTAAGTTAATAGTGATGTAACACATTTTAAACTTATCCTACTTTTAAAATAAATATCTTTTATAATCTACATTAACATGGCACAGAAAATAATGGAAATGTTTGTTTAGAGAAGAAGCAGCTGCAGCCCCTTCCGTGGCAAGATGACAAGCGGGCCCAGCAGCAGAATGAATCACTACCACCCAACCAGGAATAGCTTACTGCTAACAATGTCATAACGGCTGTCTTGAGAAATGTATATCTTTGTTTGTAATAGCATAAAACTGCCAAAAATATATGGCTATACTGAGGTGATTTACTCATCATATATTCATATAATAAGTGAATAAACCTCAAATATGCTCATAAGTGTCATGTCAATGTTTATTTTCTAGGACCTTTGTTGTCACCCCCTTCAAAACCGGCCACCAACTACTCTGCTGCTTAACTGACAGTGCCCACATGTTGATTGGCTTCAGATACCAGATGGATAGCAGAGCCTGGCAAGTCATCCTCCATGTCAATTGTTAACTATCTTTGCATATTATCATCTTCATAAATGTGCAGATAATTAAACTGCAATTTAATAACACATTAAGGACCCCATATTCAGCACGTATCACTAGAAGTTGTGATGGGTGAATGTATGGGTCTGATATCACTGTCATCATATCAGAAAAGACATCCATCCACGGTGCTACATTATTGGCAAGAATATGGCTCTTGTTCCCCACTCCATTCACCTCTGTACAGATTACAGGTAATGATATAGTGATATGCCCTTTGTTACAGTAGCAAACAGTCTCATATAACATCATTGCCTGTCTGTAAGTGCCATCATCAGAATTTGAACGTTTCATTACTTTTTTCTGCAGCTGCTTAGCCACCATAAGGAATTGTTGATGAACAGCTGACATCAATATATCTGTCAAAACAGCAAGCATACTTGGCCCTCACAGGTATGGAGGTACTGTGTATCAACTGTCTGGGAAAATAGCAAACAGATACCCGTATATATCAATATACTGTCCTATTTGCCTTTGTTGAAGATGCAACTGCCCCTTAAAGATAATGTAAAACATTTCTTGTTGCTCCTCCTCTCTAAAGTTATATAACTGTGTTTAATTCCCTTACCTGCAGACAAAATGTCTGATGATGATCCAATTCCAGACATGAACAAAGGGCAGCGTGCAATCGCCAAGAAGAAAAAACAGTCCTCCAGTGAGCTGCTATCTCTGTGGCCTCTATGCCTGCAGAGAAAGAGGAGATTGATGGTCACATGTGGAATAACACCACCTCTATAGCAGTCAAATGTCTCCCTCCTATGGAACCCTTCTGGATTACAAACAAGCCTGCACCATCTAAGAAACACTGTATGCTATCCCGCACATGCAAGACTCACCTCCTACAGCCCTCAAGCTGCAGGTACCTGAATTGTCATCCCTGTACCACACTCCAGACTTGAGCAACTCCAGTCTTTTCTCCATTTTCTTTACAGAGGCAATTCCAAAGGTGAGATTTATCTCTATCCAATTTAGAGCTCTCAAATTCCATTTCCATGCTGGATGCCAACCCTCTGCATGCAGGGAAAAAAAGTCACAGTTTCAGGTGATCAATCAGGCAGGGGTGTTGACATGGTCAAATGCTGCCCTCAAGGAAGAACAGTTCTTTCAATAACAATCCTCTGTGCAGGAGGTTATTGGTTAATTTGGCATATTTGTGTGCAACCTATCCCCCACTCTGGAAGACCATCCACAACTGATGAAAAATGTTGTCTATGTCCTCCGAGACCCTGAGGGGGAGGATGAAAGTGCCATGGCAATGCAGCCTGTACAGGCCCTCTTAAATGGGTCCTTTCTCAAGCTGCAGAGTAAAGGCAGGTGCCTCAGCCAACACAGGTCAACAACCACCTGCAGGGGCAAACCACCAATATCCCAAACATCAACCCACATGCTTCAAGTGTCCTTCACCCAGTGTGGGCCAAGTAATGTATAGCAGGGATCCAGACAATCCCCTTCCTCCATGAACTTAAGCAACAACCACCACCCCATGAAACTTTTACCCACCACCAGCGCTGAACCTGTCATTGCTCTCATGTGGGCCTATGCCTAAATGTAAGTGTATTTGAGTAATGTCGTAGAATTAGTTGAAGAGTCTGTCCCATGTATCATCACCCTTGGATCAACACATACAGCCATCTGCAAGCATACTCTGAACAGAGTCGTAACACATACAAGTCAGCTTAAAGAAGTGAAAATCTATACAAAATTAAAATAAATAAATTAGTTTTTGATTCTAGGGATGGTTTTAAACATGTGAAATGTCCCTTGGAATGGGAGAAAGAATGCGAGAAAGAACCAAAGCTTAGAAAGTCACCTAAGAGGAATGTGAGAAACAGAGAAAAAAACACTGGGATCATCAGTGGAAACATTCTACATACATTATTTCTTAAGGAAAAAAAGTAAAAGGTCTGAAAATTAGTCCCGAAAATTCTTTTAAAGTCTGAAAGTATTGTTCAAGATACAAATACAAGTCCAATATGTCCAGCAATAAATACAAGTCAGCCCCCCAGCCCACATGCTGGTTCTCAATTACTGTCCTGGGTTGAAAGCAAAAGTTTCTGAGCATCCCCTGGTTAACCAGGCTGCATGACTTGGAGCTCCAACCCCTACACATGCATTTGCAGGTTGCAGGGCAGGACCTGAAAATCCCTGAGCAGGACCACACACTGTGGTAGTTTGGGGGGGCAGAACATTCACTGGTGCTGAAAAAGTCTATATGTTGGGATGGTTTGAACTTAGGAATACAGGGTGTTGACAGTAGTCCAGGAGGATAAGAAGCATCTGAATTCAAGGTACTTGGTAGCCTGTGATTCTTGTAGGCTCTTGATTGCTTCCACTCCTCTGCAAGGCCCTTGCATATTGCCTGCTGCCAGCCTACAGCTGCCTCCTGGAAATTGTGGGATAACATTTGAGGACCCAGGGGAGTCTGAGGCAAATAGCACTCTCAGGTCATGATCTTCTAGATGTGTACTCATTTGAGGATGTGTAACCAGATACAGTTGCAACTGCACATTTTGTAGGGGCCTAGTCACTAGTAGAGTGGTGACATCAGGACAAATGACAGAGGGGCAGTTTCTTGGGACATAACTGTTGCATGATGTTCTTTTTCAGAAGCCTTCTTGCCAGCCTCTTTCTGGCATGTGATGTCAAAATCATCCACCCTTTACCCCTTGTTGTGTCCTCAGCATCCACCTGACATTTTTAAGTTGTTACCTTGTCAGTCTTTGTATAGACACCATCTCCTGCTTGTATCACTCCACTCCTCGGTGGTGGTGGTATTAGCCAGTGTCTGCTGAGTGGCTGAGGCGGATCTTTTCTTCCCCTGGTCCTGTTGTTCCCTGCTCTCATTCTGGCTGCCCACTGAAAAGGAAAGCTGAGAAAAGGAAAGACTCATGAGTGCATTTGTCCACTACCTCATGTACACTAAAAATGTGTTGTCATTAATACAATGGTCACTGTGTCAAAGAGTAGCATTGTCACATACTCCTATACCCCTCAAATGTGTCCCATGCAAGGTTGATATTTCGACCTACCATTTGTAACAGTGAATGAGTATGAGCAACAATAATACTGGTGTAAAACATGGTACTTTCTCTATCAACATAAACCTCTGACACAGTTCAATATAAACAAGCATCACCTTTGCACTTCTAATGCCTTGAATCAATGAAGCAATATCACTCTCACTTTACCTTATGATGGCAAATAGGAATGTAGGTATGATTGAGGAGGCTAAAGGAGAATATTGATGGATGCAGCATGCATTGCTGTTAGGTAAACTTTGCAACATTGTATATACATAACTTTGCATGTGTATGTTACAATGTCAGACTGGCCAAGCCACCTTGTTCACACAGTTATTGATCTATGTCTGACATGTCTGATGTAGACGTGAGCATGAGTCCCATGTGAATTTGGCAAAGCACAGTACCACAGCCAGAAAATTAAGACACATAACTATGGTGACATGGACATTTTTTTGAAAGCTACACATTTTAAGATGACCATGAAGTTGCTGTGCGCCAACGTGAGATACTACTGCATTTAATACATGTAACCCCGAAAAAATGTAAAATCCAGACAATAGTTACGTTGACCACACTCTGTCCCATACAGATAATGGATGACACCAATTCATACAGACATAATGGATATAATTAGACCCATTCTAGGGAATAAATGAAACAACTACACTTGCAAGCCACAGATGAAATAGCAAACTTTGTGTCTGCAATGATGTACTGCTCTGCTGCTGCTCATGACCCTCCAGCTGTGTGTGGCAATCCAACAAAGCTGTTCTGAGAACATGTTGGTGAAGTTGGCTGAGCTTGACATCCTGCCTGTGGCACTGAGAGCATGCCCCTATCACATCCTATACCTTCAGGTGTGTGCATCACAAGAGATTATCTCAGCACCTGTAGCCCTCCTTGACTCAATAGGCATGTATTCGCATTCTACTCAGGCATGTGGTGATGTCTGCCCAGATGTCCATATATGCTGCATTGCTCCGCTGGATGTCCGGTCCCTTCTTATATATGTGGACATTTTTGGAGAACTCCAAACCCCATGACCTTCAATTTATCTTGTTTGAATCTGGGGGTCTCTCATTGTTCTCCTTAGCCATTTTGGAGGGTTCCTGGATACCAATCTCAGCAGTATGAAGGAAGATTATGCTCTGGACAAAGGACAGCTCTCAAATGGTCTTTCTTCATCTTCCACTTTTTGGAGTTGGCAGAAAACTTAATCTCAACTGTATGATTTTACACCTAACAGCAAAGGTGCAGAAATCCACCTCTACAATGTAGTTCTATGTCACATATGCAAAGAAATGAGGGGAATGAAGGCCCCAAAGTGGTACCACACTACACTTTCCCGTGTCATAGAACACTGGGAACATATATGCATAAAAGGTGTAAAGTAAGATATGTAGGTGCAATGCTACTTGTTAAGTATCTTTTGTGACACAGCGAATGGGGTGTGCCCTAATCTAAGGGATGATTACATGCATGACTGAAAGATGTATCTTGATATTTTATAGAATGTATTTATGCATAAGTGGGTGTTATTATAGAGATGGTGATTCTACAGTAGGGTCTCATTATAGTATACATGAATGGTGTCAT
Organism: Pleurodeles waltl; assembly: GCF_031143425.1. NCBI lineage: Eukaryota > Metazoa > Chordata > Amphibia > Caudata > Salamandridae > Pleurodeles > Pleurodeles waltl. The sequence continues at coordinate 753,173,987 of NC_090440.1, read as the reverse complement.
AGTTCACTTTTCTTTGTGGACTAGACACTTTCTAGCCACTGAGATACTGCACGCAAGCTAGCAGCTCATGAGAAAGATGAAATGATTAATCAGGCATGCACCAGCACACTCTGAACTCTGGTTTGAGGCTCACCTCACATAACTCAACGGGTTAAGGCCTACAGTTAAGTCCTGTCAAATAGCCATGTTTATATAATATGTGTTAGAACTGTCAGGGTATGCACCTCAGCCAGGCAGAATTTACCCACTCTAGTCAGGGCAAGGGAGTTACACTTCCAAGATAACCCCTGCTCACCCCCTTGGTAGCTTGGCACGAGCAGTCAGGCTTAACCCGGAGACAATGTGTAAAGCATTTGCACAACACACACAACACACGTGACGTAATATCCCCACCACAAAGGAAACACAACACCAGATTATATGAAAAAATACTGTATTGTACACAAGGCAATTATCAAACCAAACATCACATATCAGTACTATCCTGCTACCTTAGCAGTTGTCAGAACGTTACACATTAGTTACTCTGCAAATTAGTAGTAGTCACACATAATAAACAGGTTACTCAGTATTCTGCAACATAAGCAGTAGTCAGGAAAACACGTTATTACATCACATCACTTGTCATAAGAATATCATAAAATGCCCATAGTAGGAACATTAGAAAACATATGGCAAGTTAGAAAAACATATTAGCAAGCATGTCCATAAAAGGAACATTTTCATACACATATGTAAAAACATCAAACGCAGGTAAGTAATATATGAATCAAACAAAAGTCTGTAGAAAGAACTTTGGATTGCAACTATATTGGTCCTTTAAACAGTACCTGGTTGAATGAAGGCACCTCCAGTGCCTAGAAGGCGAACAATGGGGCCCCCGGCGCTCCTATCTGTAAAACGGGGCCCTCCCTTATACTCTGGGGTCAGAGGAGGGCGACATGCACCTCCTCTCTTTTATAGACAGGCCCCTCCGGGGACCGTGATTACTGAGGGCCCCCCAGGGCCTCAACCGGCCCTCACGAGGGGGGCCAAAGCCAGCAAAAACAACTTAGGGCAGGAGGGGGGCACCACGCACCCCCTCCGGTTTAATGACAGGGCCCTCCCGGGACCCGCAATCTCTGGGGGCCCCCCGGGCCTCCACTGACCCTTCCACCAAGGGGGGGGGGAGGCACAATAATGCCCGTTTTACCTAACAGCAGAAAAGGAGCATCCTGCTCCTAACACAGAGGCCAGGGAGAAGGGGGCACTTAATTTAGGAGACAAGTGTAAAACATTCTACTATCACAAAACAGTAATTAAATAAAACACAGGAAACAGTTTAAAAATCCAAAACCAATTTATAAAAATAGTTTATATTTTTATCTTTAAAATGGCACAAAAACGATTAAAATCGGTTCAGGGGAACCGGAGATGTGAATTTTTAAAGTATTATTATTTTTCTAGCGCTTAGAAACAAAAAGCGCCAATCGGGTCATCTGGTTGCACCAGGACCGGGACAAAGTCAAAGTTTCAGGCCGACCGGGATGGAGTCCTGCTCGGCTACAAGTCGCGGGAGGCCTCGGTTGAAAAGTTACCTTCTGACTTAGTCTTTATTTTGAAGTTTTTTCTTCACCGGGACGAACCTGCCAGTTGAATCCGACCTCCTGGATCCCTTGTCCGGATACGCGATGTGGGTTTCCTCGGTGGAGACTTTTACCTTCGGACTTTGTCGTTTTTTCGAGATGAAAATCCTTCGACCGGGGTAAACCTGGATCTTGATCCGACGTCCATGGAGCCCTTCTCGGATACGATGGCTGGGAGGTCCCGGTCAACTTTTTATGTTCGGACTTAGTCTCTTTTTTGGATGTTTTTCTTTACCGGGACGAACCACGAAGTCAGGCCGGGTCGCGGTTGAGGCAAGCCGGCTAGAATTTCCGCGGCGGGTCGGTCCCTCTCTGGAGCTTTTTTCCAAAAATTCTCAAATCTTTTCCAAACTTCTGGGGCTTCACCCAGATGTTCTTTTAAGGTTCTTTTGGGGTCCACAGCTCACCCCAAGGGTCCAGAAGTTCTGTGATGGTCCTTGGGGGGTGCGGACTTCAACTCCCAGAATGCACCTGGCGCAAACTCCTTTTTGGCCACTGGACAGTGGTCAGCTGGTCGCTTTCTTCAGGAGTTGGTGCAGGGGACTCTGGTTTAGCAATTTTTCACCTGTAGCAAACAGGGAGTCCCTCCTTGAACCAGTTGAAGCCAGGCAAAGTCCTTCTTGTGGTGAAGCCCAAGTGTGCAGCTGGTGCAGTCCTTCTGAGTGCAGGGTCCAGGTGCAGGCCAGGGGTCCAGCAGGGCAGTCCTTCTTCTTCTTTAGTTCCTTTCTTGTTGAATTCTGGAGGGGATCTGAGGTGTGGGTGCAGGTCTGCCAGTTTTATCCTTGCTCCTGGGTGAAAAGCAGGGGGGCCCTGGTTCTCCAATCAGGGACAGGGTCGTCCCCCTGTGATGACCACTTCCTGGGAAGTGTGGCAAAAATCCATCCCAGAAGGCAACAGTCTCTAAAAATCCAACATGGATGAATCTGATTTTTGGAGGTTACATCTGGCTGAGCCCACCCACTGGTGTTGCTAAAAAATCATAAACACACCCCTCTCCTGCCCTCTCCTAATCTAATCAAGGGGGCACCTAATTGTCTGGGGTTGCAGGATGTGGGGGTGTTGTTGGGTGCTGCAAATGTCCTTCTCTGCCTTTGAAGACCAGTTTGGCAGCCCTCCCCCTTCCTGCCTCACCATCTGCTGAGGGGAGATTCTCTCCCCCAAGCACATTCCTTTGTGTGAAGTCAGGCCACTTCACACCTCATCAAGGTAGCCTGGCAGAAGCTGCTGCAGGCTGGCCAATCAGAGCACAGCCGCAAAAACAATGCAGAGCTGAAATTGGCAACTTTTTAGGTAAAGTCTAAACTTTTTACCTGAACTAGTTATATTAAATCCAACAACTGGAAGTTGTGGGATTTATTATAAAAATCAATTTGATACCAAATTCTTGGTATGTAACATTTAAGGAGACTTTAAAATTTAAAATAAAGTCTGCCCATTCTAGCCTATGAAGGCCATTTACTTCAATGAGGGAAAAACGAATTTGGCTGTTTTTACCTCACCAGGGCTTATAAATCTATTTTTATAAAGTCCCTGCTTATAGTTACATGGCACCCAGCCCTAGGGGCACACAGGGCACACCTTAGGGGTGACTTATATGTAAAAATAAGGTAGTTTAAGACTTTGGAAGTACCTTTAATTCCAAAGTCGAATTTGCATATAACTTTAATTTAAAAGCAGCCAGCAAGGCAGGCTTGCTTTTAAAATGACACTGGGCACCTCAGCAGTGCACCTAGGTGTGCACCACCTATGCTGTGGTCCCTAAACCTACATGCCCTACCATATACTAGGGACTTATAGGTAGGTTAACTTAGCCAATTATAATTAGCCTAATTTGCATATCCATTTTACACAGAGCACAGGCCCTGGGACTGGTTAGCAGTACCCAGGGCACCATCAAAGTCAGGAAAACACCAGCAAAAAGAGGAAAATGGGGGCAAAAAGTTATGGGGCCTCTGCAATCAGCCCTGTTTTCTCACAGGCACAATGCAGCAAGGAGCCTACGAACTCCCAGGACTCCATAAGCGTGCTGCAATCAGCTCTATGGCAGCCGCAACCACAGAGAAGCACCCCTCGTGAAGAAATGGATGCAGGGGTCAGGGGCCATAGCACCCTGCCCCTGGGGAGCAGAATCTTAAGACAAGGTCCTCAGGTGGAGGGCCCAGCTACAGGCCAGCACAAGGGAAAGGCAGCAAGTGGCAAGTCCTTCACAGTGACCAGGCAGGTCACAGGTCAGCACAGCAGCAGCAGTCCATGGCGGTTCCTAGTGAGTCCTTTCAGCCTTTGGTTTCCAGTTCCAAGATGATTCCAAGAGTCTCCAAATTGTGGGGAAAATTCCCCTGTACTTATAGTCAGTTCTTACAGTGTTTTACAATGGTAGGGAGAGGAGGTTTCAGCCAATTACAACTGGTTCTGGGAGTGCCCCTTCTCTCCTTTCAGCACAGGCTCCAAACATCAGTGGGGGGTTAATGACCCTATTGTGTGAGGCCAGGGCACAGTCTTTACAAATGCAGGTGCGCCCCGCCTCTCCCTTCTCTCAGCCCAGGAAGATTATTCAGTATGCAGATGCACCTCTGTGACACCTCCACCCTCCCTGTGTACAGGCTGTCTGAAAAGTATGCACAAAGCCCCAACTGTCACTCTGCCCAGACATGGATTGGAGTCAAGCTGCAAAACACCAGAGTCATAATCACAGATAAATGCGCACTTTCTAGAAGTGGCATTTCTGTGATAGTAATAAAAAATACACCCACACCAGTAAGCAGCATTTATTATCACCATCACAACCATACCAAACACGCCTACGCTACCCCTCATAAATCAGTCAATACCCCTTACACATAAGGCAGGGCATTTCTAATGCAATCCTATGAGAAGGCAGCACTCACAGAAGTGAGATACCAGTTAGGCTATTTGTCACTACCAGGACAGGCCACGCAACTTGGCACATGTCCTGCCTTTCTACATACATGGCACCCTGCCCATAGGGCTAGCTAGGGCGTACCTTAGGGGTGACTTACATGTAGTAAAAGGGGAATTCTGGGCCTGGCAAGTAAGTTTAGATGCCAGGTCCCTGTGGCAGAAAACTGTGCGCACAGGCCCTGTGCTAGCAGGCCTGAGACAGGTTTGAAAGTCTACTTCAGTGGGTGGCGCAAGCAGCGCTGCAGGCCCACTAGTAGTATTTAATTTACAGACCCTGGGTATAGAGATACCACTTGTACAAGGGACTTATAGGTAAATTAAATATACCAATTAGGTATAACCCAATCATACCAGCTTTAGATGGGAGAGCACCTGCACTTTAGCACTGGTCAGCAGTGATAGAGTGCTCAGAGTCCTAGAGCCAACAGTGAGAGGTCAGAAAAACCAGGAGGAAGGAGGCAAAAAGACTGGAGATGACCCTGCGTAAGGCAAAAAGTCCAACATGGGTGTTATTATAGAGATGGTGATTCTACAGTAGGGTCTCATTATAGTATGCATGAATGGTGTCATAGTTCACTTTTCTTTGTTGACTAGACACTTTCTAGCCACTGAGATACTGCACGCAAGCTAGCAGCTCATGAGAAAGATGAAATGATTAATCAGGCATGCACCAGCACACTCTGAACTCTGGTTTGAGGCTCACCTCCCATAACTCAACAGGTTAAGGCCTACAGTTAAATCCTGTCAAATAGCCATGTTTATATAATATGTGTTAGAACTGTCAGCTTTAGGGTGGTCTTCCCCAAACCTTTTGCCACTTTACCTCCGCTTTTTGCTGATTCTTTTTTCTGTTGGCCTTAGGACTCTGAGCACCTTACCACTGCTCACCAGTGCTAAAGTGCAAATGCTCTCCCCTTTACAAATGGTAACAATGGTTTATCTACTATTGGGATAGTTAATTCATCTGTAAGTCCCTATTAAAGAGTAATGCTTGTTCCCAGGGCCTGCAAATTAAATGCTACTAGTGGGCTTGCAGCACTGATTTTGCCACCCACACAAGTAGCACTTTAAACATGCCACTGTAGAGCCTGTGTATGCAGTTTCACTGCCATGTTGACTTGTCATTTAAAACCTCTTGCCAAGCCTTAAACTTCCCTTTCATTACATATAAGTCAACACTAAGGTAGGCCGTAGGTAGCCTATAGGGCAGGGTGCTGTGTAAGTAAAAAAGATAGGACATGTACTTTTAAGTTTTGCATGTCCTAGTAGTGAAGAACAACTAAATTCATGTTCCACTACAGTGAGGCCTACTCCTCCCATAGGTTAACATTGTGAGTTTCTTATTGCACTCTTAAGCTGTAATTCCTGATTGAAAAGGAGTAGCTTGTCATGTTTCACATAATTGTAATAATAATGGTAAATTCTCTTTGTTGCCAAAGTTGGATTTAACATTACTATTTTAGAAATACCACTTTTAAAAAGTTGGTATTCTCTTAAAGCTCTGTGTGCCTATAGCCCATCTCCAATACATGCCTGCAGTAGGTGACAGCTTGACTTTGTGCATTCCCTTCAGACAGCCACACACAAAGGAAGAGTAGTTGTGTGTCCGAGTACCCATCTGCATCCTCATGCTCATCCTGGGCAGGTTGGGAGGAGCTGACACACCTAAAAGGGCAGTGTCCTGTCTCCACACAAAGGGCTGATTACCCCCTAAAGTGAGTCTGGAGCTAGGGCTAAGAAGAAAGGACCTCTGAGCACTTTGAAGACCCTTCTTTGAAGTTACTCCCAATTCAAAAGTACAACTGGGTATAAGTACTGGTTCTCTGATACCACCAAATCTGTCATGTCTGGACCTGTAAAGAACCTCTGTCAGAAGGACTGCTGTGCTACTACAAGGACTGGCACGCTGCTGGACTTCTGCTCTGGAAGAACTGCTTTTCTGCTGTGCAGCTCTGCTTCCTACTACTCTCTGACCCTATTGAGTCAGAACTGGACTCTTCCTAAAACCCACAGTTATTGCCAAAGCTTGTCGACTTGCCTCCTGTTGCTTGAGACTAAGTGATATCAAAGTCTCATCAACTGCTCCTGTGCCTGACCCATTGAAAGTGGACCCAGGTGCTTGCTCCAGTTGAACCAATGCATCTCCTGTCTGCTGGAAGCAAAACGGACACATTGTTGCTGTTGCAGGAGCAGAATTGACACATCCCACTCTGAACCCACATTTCGCCTAAGGAACCGACACTTAGAAACCACCTTATTGCCGCCGTTGCAATGTGGGAAGATCAACACATCCCAAAAACTGTGGGGAGAAAGCCGGTGCATCATCTACTGAACCAATGCTTCTCGACTTGGTGCATCGTCTTTGGAACCGATGCCTCACTGCCAGTCCATGAAGAAAATCAACGCATCACCTCGGCTGCAGGATCAACACTGAGGCATCCCTAGACTGCACCCTAAATCTCGCTGTTACAACCAGGATAAAGGTACTGTGTTTAGCAGGACTGTGAGGCTCCTGTTTCAGACCCCGGCTCAATCGCAGTCAACCTCAACTCTTGACTTTGACCCTTTCCAGCGTGACCAGGTAACCCTCATTGGTGCTTGTTGCTTCTAAGCACCATACACACTTTTATTCTTTAAAAATTCATATCTTGACTTCTACTTATTGGATTTTGTCATTTTGACCTTTTTTATTTCTAATATACTAATCTATGTTTCTAACCTGGTGTGGAGTCCTTTTGTGGATTTTTTACTATGTGTTGCACAAATACTCATTGCCTCCTAAGTTAAGCCTGACTGTTCTATGCCAAGCTACCAGAGGGTGAGCACAGGTTAATGTTTAGTATGTTTCTGACTTACACTGACTAGATTTGTGGTTCTTGCTTGGACAGGATGCATACCTCTGCCAAACAGAAACTCAATTTCTAGCAATATGTGAAAGCAGTGCATGATGTGAGGTCATAAACAGCAAATGATGATAGCACCACTTGAAATTAGTTTACAAAATTATAAAATTCTATTTCAGTGTTTTAATGCAAGTTTGTGTCTCATTCCAACACTTCACCTCAACGTCAAGTCTTAGCTCCTAGCCATGACATCACTTTAACCTTTGTTTTGTTTGTTTTTGCACATTAGCCATGCACAATGATGTCATCAAGGATATAATTTCAGTTGTCATCAGTGATGTTATTAATGATGTTATAGAACATTTCATGTGTGTTGTAATATGTGAGGTTATAAGTAGTGAATGGCGAGGGTGTGAGTTATATTTAATTGGGTTAACTATAACTGGTGAATTTTACTTGTCTTTTCAGTTTAAACGGTTTCATTTGAACTGACATTTTCACTCAACTCTAACATTTTAACTTTTTTTGTGAATTTCTGTTTTTTTTTAACTTAAAGTAAGATATTATTAACGTACCTAATTCTAACTTTACTTTAACCCTTGATTTTCTCTGTGGCTTTCTAGTAATTTTTTTTACAGAAAGTACGATTTTATCAGAATTTCTGACTATGCCAAGACCGCACAGCTCACAGCATCCGTTGTGTTCAGCATGGGGTTGGCCAGAGGGCTTGGGCTACAGCCAGACCCTGTGCCCAACCCCCTGTGGATGACCAACCCCGGCCACACATGGCTCTTGACCTTGCATGGTGTATGGAGCCTCACACAGCCTCTAGCAATGCACAGTGTGAGATTGACACCAAACCATCCCCCAATTAGCCAACCCCACATCCCTTATGGACAATTACTCCCCCTTTTTTATTTTAAATTGCTTTCCTGATCCCACAGAACTCCAATGGGAGTCCTGGAGGCTGTGCTGGAACACTCAACCACACAACCGACACTCTGAAACTGCCTGCTTCAAATGAAAGTATTTCTAGGGGAGTTTTTAAGCATATGATTTTCATAGTGCCATCCATGCCAAGCTAGAAAAGTGAAAAAGCCATTTGTCATTTTTACAGCAAAGTTTTTAAGCATAGAATTTGCTTAAGTCATCCATGCTAAGCTCAAAATGACAAAAGTCTTTTACCACTCAAGACACAGCATTTCAGCTTGGATTGGTATAATACTACCCAAACCAACCTGGAATGAATGAAAGCAGCCCGACAGATGTGTTTTGCTCTTCTTAGAGCCCATCTGAGAGCCATAGCTTTAGCCAGACACTAAAGCTTAGAATGGCACATACATTATGCTAAAAAGGAAGTAGAGAACTGTAACAGCATTGACACATGGAGTTCAAAAATGGCTACCAATGAGAGTTGGCTCCTGCCAAGGGAAAATGTGCTAGCTACCGTCGCCTCCCCACCTATCACCGTAGAGGACTCGGGCAGAAAAGAGGCATGGTGGCGCTGCAGGTGGGAGAAGCTGAGAGAAGACATGAACCAAGGAGAACGAGATGGAGATGTGGAGACGGGATGCTCAAGCTGAATGCAGCAAACAGGAAAACTCTACTGAGACACAGGAAGAAGAAGCAGTGGTAGCACAGGATGGCCCAATGCGGAGGAATGGACCAGGCCACCCAGAAATTGAAGGCTGCATGCACTAGACTGCCATGAATCTGTTAGCAGGCTGTGGCCACAGGCAAGTCCTGCGCTGGGTTTCGTATATTGTTGGTGGGGAGACAGGAGTGCATGTGACGATTAAATATGGTAAGGAGGGCAGTGGCATAAACAAACTGGGACACATGTTCACTTCTGGTGTACAATGCACAGCTCACCTTGGTTTTGGCGTGGACTTTTATTTTAGACGCTTATCTAAGAACGGGGTCTGAGTATGCCTTTACTTATTTATTTTTCTATTTGAGGCTTAGCAGCTGGGAGTGCCTGAACCCCCAAGCTTAAAGAAACTGGGTCAAGACAAAGCCTGCACTGTACAGGAAGTAGTCAAGACTGGGGCCCAAGGAACTGATGGCTTAAGACTGTAGGATGAACCAGAGCTAGATATACCTTTCGTTTTTTTTGTTTTTCCCATTTTTTTCTTGTGGTTCATCTTTCCAAAATAGAAATAAAACCTAAAACCTAAAAACCCCACCCACACACAAGGTGTGATCATCCCTCCACAGTGCTTATCAGAAGTGGGATCAAAGCCTCCCCAAGGAGATCAGAGATGACTCTACCCATCACTGTAGTCAATATGGTGAAATAATTGGCAGAGGAACAGATACACCTATAGATCATTATAGGGCAACAGGCCTAGGCTACTAGGCAGGACAGTGAGAATTTACAGACAGCCCTAAAAACTCATGTCTCCTCAGTGACTGATGTTCAATAAGCTCAGGATAAAGCTATCCTGAAGCTTGAGGACACCATTATTAATGCAAGGGTCTACCCCATGTGCTCAGTTCTATTCTACAGAGTTATCAAACATGGGAAGACCCTGATGGCTTTTTTTACCAACTTCAAGAGGGTAGCTTTCACGGCATCCTGGTCTCGCAAATGATGGGCGTAAATATATCGCTCCACTGCTATCAGGTGAACTCCAATCAGCACATCAAACATCCAACCCAGCAGAGAATACTCCTTATGATGAAGTAAAGTAAGCAATATTGAACAGAGACAGATGTGATTACAGGATCAGTTTCCGAAGGGAGAAGTGAGGAAACAATGACAACCCTAGAGCCTTATTCTACAGAACATAGGATCTAGGCCTTAGGTTGCTGAGGCCTGCTACATCATCTGTGAATGAGATAGTAGAAAAAATCATTAGAACAGTTCTTGAATGCCCTACCTAATCAAATGCGGTCTTGGGCAAGGCAACACCCACATCTGACAGTGCTAGGTGGTACAAACTTGGCCTGCACTTTTCCTAGGTCACCAGAATTTCGATTAATGGTCATGCAACCACATGTCCCTATGGGTAGCCAGGGAGTAACCCCTGTGATGCCTTCAGCTAAACCCGCCCCTCCTGACCCCGAGTCAATTTCAAGAGGACCCAGGAGAGAAGCAGGTAAGGGATCCCAATGGTATAATTGTGCATAGTGGGGTCATATTGTCCAAAGAAACCTCCTTCTCCAGAACCCATGGACATTGGTTACTCAAGAGGACATGATCTATGCAGAATCAAGTATATAATGACTGTTTGTTGAACAGGAAGCCAAGAAGGGCCCTAGTTGATTGAGGGTGTAGGTATACCGTGATAATACCAGAGCCAGTCGAGCCCCAACAAGTGCTAAGAGAGAAGAGCATAGTGATAACATGCATACACGGAAACAGCAGACACTACCCTGTAGCACGGGTAGTGATCGAGTGGCAGGGAAATAGGGAAAAAATGTGTGTGAGACTTTTGCCTGATCTAGTTGGAGACATGATTATTGGCACGGACTATGGCAATTTCCATAGCCTATTACTGTCAGCAAGTGAAGACAAAGAACATGCCCGCTAATTGGAAGAAGCCCCACTCTCTAGAACTGATATACCACAGGGTACATGAAAGCGTACATTGTCTAGGTCAGAGAAGTGTCAGAATAGACATATATTTTTGTTGACCAATTACTCTGAACCCCTATAGATTTATTTCTCCACAGATGTTGAGTGGGAACACCTATTCAGTTTTAGGGTGGCTTAAGAGGAGGATCAGACCTTATCCCACACTTGGACTCATGCAACAAATTAAGGTGCGGGACAGGTAGGACCCTATTTTGTTGTACAAAAGGGTTTGTTATATAGGATTGTGAGTAAGAATGGAAGAAAAGATTGCCAATTGATTGTCCCTAGCCCTTTCCATAGGCAAGTACTTCACCTAGCCCATAGTCAGGTGGGGAAAGGACCCTGTAGTAGGGAAAAAAGCAGAAGCATACCTGCTTAGATGCTTTTACTGGCCAGGGGTGTGTTCAGATATTAGTATATTCTCTGCAGAATGTGAGAGGTGCCAGCTAGTTAATCCTTCGGCTACCAGCAGAGTCCCTTTAAGACCCCTCCTAATTATAGATGTCCCCATCATACGGGTAGGCATAGCCCTGGTTGGTCCGTTAGTACCATCCTCAAGGGGATACCAATATATACTGGCAGTAGTTGGCTATGCAACCAGGCACCCAGAAGTGATACCCCTTACTAGTACCATTACTCAAGTGGTAGCACAAGCAATAGTCAGGTTCTTTTCACAGGCTTCCCAAAAGAGATTCTCACAGACCAGAGAATCCTGTTCATATCCCACTTCATGGCCCAGGTGTGTAAGAGTTTTGGAATATGGCAGATACGTACCTCTGTCTACCACCCACAAACAGACGGCCTGCTAGCGAGGTGCAACTAAACCATTAAAATCATTAAAAAATAAATGGTGGCCAGCAACGGAAGGGACTAGGATAGACAGTTACCATTAGCCCTGTTTGCCATACAAAGCCACAAACAAAGTTCAACAGGGTTCTCACCCGTTGAACTGTCATTTGGTAGGCAATCCGTTGCTTACTAGATATGGTGGCAGAACATTGAGAGGAAGAAGAGAACATGGGTCATAACCCAAGCAACTCAAAGAACAGTGTACAGTCCCTGTGGGAGGAGGTACGAATATACCTAGAAAAGTCACAAGAAAGGCAGAAAGCAGATTAGGACAAGAAAGCAAAGACCTGTTGGCTATCTCCAGGGGAGAAGGTGCTAATACTACTTCCCTGATCCCAAAACAAATTGCTGGCCCAGTGGCACGGTCGTTATAAGGTCCTTGAGCATTTCACTCCTGTCACCTATAAAATTACAGTGCCACACAAAATGGAGGAAGGCCAGGTATACCATATTAAGTTACTAAAGAAGTGGGAACAATCCGGGGAGCAACCGGAAGACACAGGACTGGCTCTCTTCATCACAGACTCTGAACCTTTAACCATAGAATTCATCCCCATCACAGAGGCGGGAGACATCACAAAGGTAGCAGTAGTGGCAAAGATCAACCAGGATCAAAAGAAACAGTTGACGGACCTTATACAACAGCTTCCACAACTATCTTCAGGGAAACCGGGAAAATCAAACCTTATACAACATGAAATAATTACTGAAGGGGATAAGATTGTGAGGCTGCAACCCTGTTGCATCCCTGCAGCTAGAAGAGAAGCTGTTGAAAGAGAAGTCACCAAAATGTTGAAATATGGGATTATTGAGCCCTCAACTGGGGTCTGATGTTCCACCATTGTCCTGTTACCAAAACCAGACAGATCTTTACACTTTTTCATAGACTTTCACCAGCTGAACAGTATATCTGAGTTTAGCATGTAGCTCATACCTAGTAGAAAAACTGGGTAAGGCCACTTACTTGTCAACCTTGGACCTGACAAAAGGTATTTGGCATATTACATTGGCTGAGAATGCTGAGGAAAAGACAGCCATTGCCACTCCATCAGGGCTTTATCAAACTAAGGTGTTATCGTTTGGTCTTCACAGAGCCCCATCACTGCTCCAGAGACTAATGGATAGGATCCTAAAACCCCACCAACACTATGCATCCGCATATCTGGGCGATTTATTCATTTTCAGCCCCTCCTGGTCAGTATACCTACAGCATTTATCACCTGTGTTTTTAGCCTTACAGGAAGAGCCTCACAAACAACCCACAAAAATGTACCCTAGCCCCTAACTCCATTAAATATCTTGGCTACCAAATACAAGCAGGTACAATATGTCCTCAAGTAGAGAAAGTACAAGTCATCAGGGGCATAACCCACTCCTACTACAAAAAGGAAGTCTGTTCCTTTTTAAGATTAGTGGGGTACTATTGACAATTTATCCCAAAGTTTTCAGAGTTGTCGGCTCTCTTATCTTTGAGGGGTTGAAAGCCTGTCTTTGTAAAGAGCCTGTGTTGATTTGCCTCGATTCTCAGCTACCCTTTGTGCTGTATACTGATGCCTTAGTTAGGGGTCGAGGCAGGTGTTATCCCGGACTGACAATAACAGTGACCTCCACCCAGTCATGACCATTAGTCGGAAACTCCTTTCACAGGAATAACAATATCCAACCATTGAGAAGGAGTGCTTGATGATACAGTGGGATGTTGAAGCCCTTCAATATTATCTTTTGGGGCACACTTTTACGTTATTGAATAATCATACTCCACTAGTATGGCTGGCCCAGAACAAAGACTGTAGATCTCATTTGTTACATTGGTTCCTGGCCTTACAACCCTTTTCATTTCAGGAGGAACATCGACCGGGTCTGCTGCAAACCAACGTGGATTATCTGTCATGGGAACCCGTGTCGAACTGGTCCAATCGGCCATTTCTGGAAAGGGGCATTGTAACAGGGTTGACACATACAGTTCCAACATGGCCACCAGTGAGAGTCGGCTTCTGCCAAGAGAGAACATTCTAGCTGCAGTTGCCTCCGCACTGTAGAGGACTCAGAAGGAAAAGGAGGAGGAGTGGAGCTGCGGGGGGAGAAGTTGAGAGAAGAAGCAAACCAGGGAAAATGAGACAGAGACGCGGAGATGGTATGCTCAAGCAGCAGTGGCCAACAGGACAGGAAGAAGAAGTATCTGTCGCAGAGAAGGGCATGACATGGAGGAACGGACCAGGCCGCCCAGAGATTGAAGACTGTATGCTCCTGACCGCAACAACTCTGTCAGTGAGTTGGGGCCAAAGGCAAGTCCTGCGCTTGGTTTCCTGGATCGTTGGTAGGGAGACAGGAGTGCAGGGAACGATTAAATGTGGGGAGAAGGGCAGTAGCATAAACAAACTGGGACACATGGTCACTTCTGAAGTGCAATGCACAGCTCACCTGGGTGTTGGTGGCAGCATGGATGTTTATCTAAGAACAAGATCTGTTTGTGCATTTCTTTCTGTATCCAAGGCATACTGGCTGCGGACTCCTGAACTCCTGAAGTTAAAGAATCTGGGTTAAGAAGAAGCCTGCACTGTATAGGAAGAAGTCCAGCATGGGCCCAAGGAACTGATGATTTAAGACTGCAGGAAGGATCAGAATTGGAATTGCCTTTTGATTAATCTTTCTCATTTTTTCCTTTTGGTACATCTTAACAAAATAGAAATAAAACCTAAAAACCCATCCACAAACGAGGTTGTGGTCATCCTTCCTCTTGCCACAGGAACCCTGGGTAGTTCCCAAGTCAAAAATGTAGTCCACCATATATGTGTGCAGCACTTCCACTAGTACAGTCTCTTCTAATCCTTGTGTCCTATGCACCTCAGTACGAGCTATGTTAGAACGCACCTCTTGTTCCCACGGAATGCTGACCATCTTTATCCTGATGAAGTACATGATTGTACAGAGTACATCTAGCTTCTTGGGCATTCATGTTTTTGACCAACTGGTATTGTAAAGATCTGCCAGACCACCAATTCTTTTTCAGATTGTGCTTCTGCAGATGATGAAGGCAGCACAATAAATCATCACTCTGCATGATCCCCCTTTGGACGGGCCAGTAGATGGTGTTGTTAGATCTGCTGTCTTGGAGTTCTTCCTGGGGCCATGATGGACTCTGAATGTCGGCACACCAGTCTGATTCTGTAAAGCACTAATGTGCTAATTGTGTTCAGGAAAGTCAGTTTAGCTTTTTTTAACAGGCCATGGCCTTATTTATTGAGTTGTATTTCCTGAATGGTGAATCAGATGTCAGCTTTCATTTTGGTATTCCTGAGGGACCCATACAGCCAATGATAGAGCACTGTGTCACTCATGAAAGGCTTCTTTTTCCATGTCACACAGTAGTATAGAGAGACCATGTGCATTTGGTTTTGGACTTAAGGACTGGCAATTGGCCACGTCCTGCATACAAACCACAGCAGAGCACACAACTCTTGCTGTGCATGGCCTATGGCCATGTGCAGCATAGGTTAGGTGCAGGGCCTGTCCTTCAATCAGGCTCGGACCCTAAACCCTCATGAAGTGACCAATCACCACTGTGCAGGGTCTTCATGCCTTATATGCCTTTTTTTCTCAGGACTTTGGGACTGAATTCCAAAGTCCTTTTGCAGCCACAACATTTTCTCCAATGGTTGCTGCCAGCCAGTCAGCTAGTTTCTCTATCAAAAGGCTGATGGGAGAGAAAGCTCCCTCAAACAATCAGGTTTGAGCATTTATTTGGCCCTACAGAGAACCCCACCGGATGAGCCAACCATCTTGCTAACTGTTTCTGAAGGTTTCCTCCATGCTTAACTTTTGGCCCTCTTGAAATGCTTATTTTTCAAAAACACCTGAAAGGATTTACGTCACATCACAAAAAGCATACTTTTTCAGTAAAGTTCTAACTTTGGTGTAATTCTGCTCAGTTGTGTTATTCTGTATGGTCAATGAAAAACTCAAAGGTCAAAGCTTAGTTTTAGTTCAGAAAACATATTTTCCCTATAGGACTTAAGTTAAAACAATACATTCTTTCAAAAGTGTAAATTTATATTTATAACTTTCATTTACAAATCATCCCCCACCTTCAAAATTATTATAAGTAGGGACCTAGATACACACTCTTTTGAGCTCACTAACCAGACAACACTATTACTCACCACTCTTCCATGTGTTGAACAAAAGAGTGTGGTCTTATAAACTGTCAGAGAGTCTAACTCTGATGATGGTAGTCTTCCTAGTAAGTAGTCTGTAGTTCTTTTTATTTGTACTGCCTTTGCATGCCTTACACCTCCTGTGCTTGAAAAATCCTAGTTTCTCCTTTATTCACATTCCTTAATTCTGTTTACCATGATAACTATGGAGCAAGATGTCTTTCATTGACCTAGACTTCTGATAGGTAACAAGGGCATGAGGTGTATCAAAGTTTCCAATCATGGGGTTTGATTTTACCAAGTGCTGTGTTTATTTAGCATGTTTAATGGTTACTGACTCCCCATTGTAGGTACTAATTAGTCTGATTCGGTTTGGGTCAGTCGTATATATATATATATATATATGCATATATATATATATATATATATATTAGCTTCCTGAAAATGCTTATTCACCTACCTGAGCACACCATTCTCCTTCCCTTATCAGAGGGTTTGATCACAATAATGGAGTCCCTGCTTAAGGTATTGTATGCCTTTTTTTGCTCTGTGGTATAATTCAGGGCATAGGGCACAGGGCATAGTGATTTCTGCAGTTTTGCACATTTTCATTATCTTGAACAGCTACCTCGTGGAAGGTGATGATGTTGTCACATAAAAAAAAGAAAAAGGGTAGAAAAAAGCAATTGGTGACAACTTGTTCATCTGTAATTTTTATCATAATGCCTGTTATATCAAACCAATATATCATTAAATCTATCAGACCCTTCTGGTCGGAAAGTTATGTAGAGTTTATAGCTTTAATGATGTTTCATCATGTACATACCATGCAGCAATTTATATGATACAGCTGAATTTTTAAAAATGGGTATGAAGGGAACCTTGTATTTCTGAAATGTGTATAGGTTACTGAGTTTGAGAACAGTGGTTATTTGAACACCTTTGACTTTAAAGTAACCTATATTACCATGTGATTAAAAGGGCATTTTGCAAAATGTGTTCATTCTTCGACACTCTCATACATTTTGAAGCCAAAAATACAGAGAATTACAGTTTTGTAATGTTAGAAATGGGGTCTTTGGTTGGCAGTCAGGTTACCCCCTGTCCAAGCAAGGACCCTCACTCGAGTCAGGGCAAAGTAGAAATGCCCCTGGTTAACTCCCACTCACCCTCTTGGTAGCTTGTCATGAGCTGAAATGCTTAACTCAGAGCAAGGTGTAAAGTATTTGCAACAACGCACACCATACTACATTGAAAACACTACAAAATGGACACCACACCAGTTTAGAGAAATAGGCAATATGTATCTAAATCAAACAAGACCAAAATGACAAAAATCCAACATACACATCAAGGTATGAATTTTCAAAATAAGAAGAGTCTTATTCCATAGAAAATAATGGAAAAGTTGATTTTACACAAAGTACCTGGTTTGCGTCAAAAATAAAGCCACATGGGCTAGCGTGCATCGGAAAAGTCAGCGATGTGTCGAGTCCTTACTCGCAAGTGGGGCTGTGTACTGTTTTCTTCTCTGGTCGGGTCGGTGATGTGTTGTTTTTCTCCCTCTCAAGAGAGCAATGTGTCGATTTCCAGACAGGGTACCTCGGATCCACACAGGTACATGATGACTTTGACGCCCAGCGACGATGCTTGTGAAATCCAGTCGCACGGTGTTGGAAAACTGCACTACGTGGGGTTTGCGTCATTGTCAACAGCTGCAAGTGGGTGTTCCATCATTTCTCCAGTCACGATGCATTGATCTCCCAGCTGCGATGCATGTGGTGCTTCAAAAGATTTCCCCACACAGTGTTCTGTGTTTGGATTTCAGTCCTTGTTCTGCCAACTTTGCCTTTCAAGGGCCCAGAGACTGGATAGGGCACCACTTGGCAGGACAGGAGTCTCAGCCGAGATTCCAGTTGCTGGCAGAGGAAGTCTTTGATGGCCCTGAGACTTCAAAACAGGAGGCAAGCTCAGTTCAAGCCCTTGGAGATTCTTCTCAAGCAGGAATGCACAAGAAAAGTCCAGTCTTTGTCCTCTTTCAGGCAGAAGCAGCAACTGTAGGCCAACCCAGAAAGCACAGGCAGAGCAGCAGTACTCCTTCTCCAACTCTTAAGCTCTTCTGCTTGGCAGATGGTTCCTCGTGATTCCAGAATTATTCTAAAAATCAGGTGTTTTGTGTCCACTACTTTTACCCCTTCCTGCCTTTGAAGTAGGCAAACTTCAAAGGAAAGTCTTTGTCTTCCTGCCTTGCCCAAGCCTGGCCCCAAACACACACCCGGGGGCTGGAGACTGCATTGTGTGAGGGAAGGTGACAGCCCATCTGGGTGTAAGTGACCACTCCCCCCTCCACTCTAGCTCAGATGGCTCAACAGGATATGCTGGCTACACCCCAGCTCCCTTTGTCTCACTGTCTTGAGGAGATTGACAAACAGCCCAAGTGTCAGTCTGACCCAGACAGAAATCCACAAATATGCAGAGTCACAGAATGGTGTAAACAAGAAAATGCCCACTTTCTAAAAGTAGCATTTTCAAACTGACAATTTAAAAAACAAACTTTGGCAAAAGATGTATTTTTAAATTGTGAGTTCAAAGACACCAAACTCCATATTTCAATCTGCTCCCAAAGGGAAACTGCACTTAAAAGATATTTAAAGGCAGTCCCCAGGTTAACCTATGAGAGAGATATGCCTTACAATAGTGCAAACCAAATTTGGCAGTATTTCACTGGTAGGACATGTAAAACACATCAGTGCATGTCCCACCTTTAACATACACTGCACCCTGCCCATGGATCTACCTAGGGCCTACCTTAGGGGTACTGTACATGTTTAAAAAGGGAAAGTTTGGGCCTGGCCAGGTTGAATTGGCAGTTTTAAACTGCACACACAGACACCGCAGTGGCATGTCTGATCTATGTTTGCAGAGCTACTTATGTGGGAGGCACAAGCAGTGCTGCAGGCCCACTAGTACCATTTGATTTACAAGCCCTGGGAACCTCTAGTGCACTTTACTAGGGACTTACTAGTAAATCAAATATGCCAATCATGGAAAAGCCACTTATACATGCAATTTACACAGGAGCACTTGCACTTTAGCACTGGTCAGCAATGGTAAAATGCCCAGAGTACCAAAAGCAGTTAAAACCGAGTCCAGCACACGGTCAAAACATGGGAAGCAGAGGCAAACAAGACCGGGGAGAGCACGCCAAGGATTCCAGGTCTAACAGGTAATAATAAATGTTTTACTATTCTGTTTTCCTCCACGTCTCCTAATAAAAAAACAGTCCCCTACTTTTGTGCCTAGGCCTTTTGCCTGCAACGCAAAACACCAAAACTGCGTCCTCAGGACTTCATCTTTTACCCAGCAAAATCAATACTTTTTGATAGTGTGGTAGCTCTGCCACCAACCTGAGAAACCTACCAAACTCAAACATTTTTTTAAATAAACACCCACAGGAAAAACACCCACGGAAATCCAGGGTGGTAGAACTTGTGTAGATCTCATGATGTGTTTTTTACCGATAGGACCTTATAAACTTCAAACATTGGCTAAAAGCAAACATTTTCCTCATATTTCTGTGATATAAAGTTCTGGAATTTGCCAGGATCTGCAAATTTCCTACCACTCAGTGAGATTTGAGCCATTCCTGTCCTGCCTGGTTCCAAATACAGCAGTTTCCCATATTGCTGACACCTCAAAATTGTTTTTTGGTTCCTTTTAGTTTATAGGCAATAGGCTGAGCCAAACTAGTGGAGTGGTGTTTTATCTGGGGAAGTTTCGGAAAGCTGGCTTATAAGAAATTTGTGTCTCTCCAAAGATTATGGAACTGTGGGGGAAACGCATGCTTTTGATAATGGTTGTGCTTTGAAGTGCATAATATGTACAAAACTAAATTGTGGGATCCATGTAAGGTATACCACCATGGCATCTCTTGGTTTTATAGTTTTAAGAAATATATGGGGTCAGTAGGTTTTTCTGGGTGGCGGCTGAGCACAAGCCTAAATCGTGCATCCATTCAGCATGTCAAAAAAAGGAAATTTGGGTTTGCCTCTGCCTGGGCAATCTGTGTGTGAAAACTATGCCCAAAATAATTCATATTTCCTTTTTCTTGCCATTGGAATGTTGAGGCTCTGCAACCCAGGCAGGAAGATAAACTACTGTAGGAGTGGGGGAGAAGAAGCGCACCTGCACTCCATATTTATTTTATTTAAACAAAAAAAGACACCCCTAGTGGGCTTATTGCCACCCTCAAGGGCAGAAGTGGCGAACCCTTAATCAATGTTCAGTAGAGACTAAAAAAAATGTGGCTTATTCTTGGGTGGGGATACAGCCCAATACCTGAGAAGGCGGAACCCAAGCCCTTCTTTATTTAGACCATTTGTTCCCTCATGTCTAATGGGTTTTCAATCCTCAGAGGGGCAGATTAATGCCAAACCCTAAATTATGGAAGAATCTATTGTTCCTTCTGGGGTGAGGGTATGGGCCAATACCAAGGTGGGCTGTTCACATCTTTTTTATCATCATTTTGAAAATGCTGGTGTAAAGAGGGCGTTCTGCTCCTCAGGGGGCCAAATTGGGGCAAGCCATCTATCGGTCTCCCAGAAGGTAATCTGAAGGATGGTAGGACTAAAGAGGTTAAACAGAAATATACTGAATTCCTTTTATTGCAAACCGACAGCAGACAACGGTTTGCACATGCTACCAACAGCCACCCAACAAAAAAAATTGTAGTATCTCCTACGAGGAATTACTCCAGCATAAAATAATGTATGGATTTTTGAGATTCAGCAAAAAAATATTTGCTCCGATTCAAGGAGAAAGGATGCCCATCTTGGATTCTGAAAAAGCTATTAAAGTAATTAGCATGAAAACGAGGGAAAATCTTGTTTTCAGTCCAGGTGGAAAAATAACCAAACAGCAATGACTATATCAGATTAATCACAGCATATAACAAGTGTGAGAAGCAGATTAGAAAAATAATTTTGAGACTTTGAAAGATTATAGAATCTGATACAGTGACTGCAAACTTGGTGAGTATGTATCTCAAGATTATATATAGAAAAATCGGTTCTTACTAACTGTAGGAAAGTCCTCCTTTTTGCCCTGGTCGCCCCAAAACGTTTTGGACATATAATGGTGGTTACTGACTGTTGGCTATGCCGTGGCTACTGCTAACAAGTCCCAGGGCCAATGCTTTGTGTAAAGTGGAAATGCAAATTAGGCTAATTATAATTGGCAATGTTAACCTTCCTATAAGTCACTAGTATATGGTAAGCCATGTAGGTTTAAGGACCCCAGCATAGGTAGTGCACTGCTGAGGTGCCCAGTGTCCTTTTAAAGGCAGGCCTGTCTTGCTGGCTGCTTTTAAATTAAAGCTAACTTCAAATCCAACTTTAGAATTAAAAGTACTTCCAGAGACGTAAACCACCTTATTTGTACATATAAGGCACCCCTAATGTGTCCTTAGGGCTGCGTGCTATATAACTATAAGCAGGGACCTTATGGAAGATGTTTTATAAACCCTGGTGAGGGAAAAGTAGCTAAATTTATTTTTCCCTCACTGTAGTGAATGGGCTCCATGGGCTCAGTTAATTAATAAAGTCCCAAAAGGAGCTAACTATTTTAAGTTTGGTATCAAATCAATTGCTATAATAAATCCCAAAACTTACCATTGATGAATTTAATATAATATAACTAGCTCAGAGAAAAGTTTTAGAACTCTACTTGAAAGTTGCCAACTTCAGCTCTGTAGTGCCCTTCTCTGATTGGCCAGCCTCTGGCAGCCTGGCCAGGCTGTTTGAGGAGGTGTGAAGTGGCCTGGGCTAATGACAAAGGGGAAGAGATCTGCCTCAGTAGATAGTAAAACAGGATGGGGGGAGAGCAGCCAATGTTAGGCACACCAGTGGGTGGACTCAGCCAGACCTAACCTCCAAAATTGAATTTCTGCCATGTTCAATTTTTAAAGAATGCTCCTCCGTGGAATTGATTTTTGCCACACTTCCCAGAAAGTGATCATCCAAGTGGGTGGTGGCCCGCCTGTGATCGGGCAGTTGGCCCCCATGCTTTTGATCCCAGACAAGGATAAATATGGCAGAGCTGCACCCACACCTCAGATCCCTACCAGGAACAAGACAAGAAGAAGAAGGACCACCCTGCTGGAATCCTGACCTGCACCTGGACACTGCACTATGAATGACTGCCCCAGCTGCAGACTTGGGCTTCACCACAAAAAGGGCTTTGCCGAGCTTCAATTAGTTCAAGAAGGGACTCCCTGTATGCAACAGGTAGAAAATAGCTAACCAGAGTCCCCTGCATCAGAACCTGAAGAAACGGACCAGCTGACCACTGTCCAGTAGTCATTTTTGGATTTGAGCCAGGTGCATTCTGGGAGTTGGAGTCCTAACCCTCAAGGGCTAACTCAGAGCTTCTGGAACCTTGTAGTGAGTTGTGGACTCCTAAAGGACCTTCAAAGACCTTCTGGAAGAAGATCCAGAAGTTTGGATAAGATTGGAGAACCCGATTTCATGAGTCAAACCGGCTTATTTTGACTGCACCCTGGCCTGACTTGCAGGATTGTCCTACTGAAGAGCTCCAGAGCCCCAGACTTCCATGATTTCACTGGGGGGCTCCTGGAAAGGAAATCCGATGGCGTCGACTCAAGATTGGCTTGCTGTGGAGGGTCATCTGCCATCTGAGAGAAAAAGCTCAAAAAAAGTGACCAATTCTGAATGTAAAAAGTCGACCAGGTCCACGCAGCGTATCTGAGGAGGGCTCCAGGAACGTCGTATCCAATTTGAAGTTTGACTCAGGTGAAGATTTCCATCACGAAAAATCGTCTAATTCTGAAGGTGAAATTCTTCACTAAGGTCTCCTGCGAAGCAATCCCTTGCAAGGAAACCAGGACCAGAAGACAGAGAGCACCAGAGCCAGACAGAGAACGCCAGCAGACAGGACACGCATAGCGACCCACACAGGAGCACCCAAACACTGTCCCCAGTCCCGACGCCATCCACCACCCTCACCATATCCCCCCCAAAAAATCCACGCTTCACCGAAAGAGAGCTAAGTACCATGGTGGACGAGATCCTAAAAGTGGAGCCACAAATATTCGGCTCCGAGGTGCAGCACACACCCATCGCCTGGAAAATGGAGCTATGGCAGACCATCGTCAACAGGGTGAATGCAGTGGGACACCATCCAGGGACGATATCCGCAAGAGATGGAATGACCTGCGGGGGAAGGTCCGGGCCATGGCATCCAGGCACCACATCGCAGTGCAGAAGACCGGGGGAGGGCCGGCACCAACACCACCCGACTACACTGACTGGGAGGAGAAGGTACTCGCCATCCTGCACCCAGAGGGACTCACTGGACTCACTGGAGGAATGGACTCGGGTAAGTCATCTACATTTACCCCATATACACCATACCTGTAATGTATGCACCACCCCACTCCACCCACACCCACCTAGACCCACACCCCTCCCAGACATTACCCACCACATCCACCACCCTGCATCACCCACAACTCCCTACCAGGCCCATATCACTCCCGCTGTGCACAGCCACCCACCCCTGCACATTCCCACAATGGAATAATAACCCCCACCACAATGTAACGCCACCACTGCCACTAGATGCTATGTCCACCTCCCAAAGGCACCCCTGAGGGCCACTGAAAGGCACACCAGCACTAAATTGTACAGTACTGCCCACCTCAGACCCTCCTGCATATGTAACAAACACTTCTATGTACCACCACCCATGCAACCCTAATGGAGGGGACAAGGAGTGCCATAGCATTCCAGGGAGACAGAGGCACATCACAGGACACTGGTGAAGGATCCCTGGACACTGATGAGCAGGCAGGCCCCTCACACAGCCCTGGATGCTCACCATGCAGCAGCCCCAACCAGGAAAACACTGTCACCCCTAACACCCAGTCAAGACCAGCAGGCCAGGGGAGGCGTGCCCACACCAGTGGACCCAGGGCACAAACAGGTGGACCACAGCAACAGAGGCCACAGTCTCCCACCCCCAACATGCAGGAAGATGAGGGCCCCAGTACTAGTGGCACGTCCAGACCTGCGCAGGGGACACAGGCACAGGGGGCCAGGGCAAGGTCAGGTGCCCCAGTGGGTCAGGGGGTAGGGCACCGGATAAATGCAGCAGCCCAGGACGTCATTGCAGAGGGATTGGGGCCATACCAACATACCCAAGACAGGTTGGCACAGATTGTAACCACCCTGGAGCAAAGTCAGAGGATGCAGCCGGAACGACCACCAACAGGCCATGGAGCAGTGGAAAGAACACAATGCCACAATGGACACCATTGCTGGAGCACTGCTGCAGTTGGTCAACAAACCTTCAGACCCACACCGGACAAGAGGCCCCCACAACAGCCCTGGACAAACATCAACAGTTGTCCCAAGCAGCTGAAACAGCACAGGAAAAACCCTCCCAGGAATCACAAGGGCCGACCATATCACCCCAAGTAGCTTCACAGCAGGCACCCAAATGTAGTCTCAGGCCAAGATATGGTACTGGAAACCCAGCAGAGAACAAGCCCCCTACCAACAATTGACACTGCTGCTACTGCCAAGCAATCAACCCACCCAGTCACAAACTGCTCTTAGCTGAGGGCTAAATGATGTACAGAACTACAAATAGGACCCACCTATGAAATCAAACAGGCCTGCCACCAAGTTGGTTTTGAGGACAACCAACCATACCGACTTCCATCACTGTACATAGCACATTTCACTGTATTCCACCAATAAACAACACATCTCACCTGTAACACTGTCCCCTGTCTTCAATGTTGAACAAAGTGGAGTAATGATGCAACAGGCAGGGATAAACTTTATTGTCAAATTGTGCATGCTGCTGGTACAGTGTGTTTCTAAAAAGTCAAGAAGGTAATGCTTATGCTGTCTGTCTGTACCATGCTGAAGAGGCCCATGACTCGCATATCATGACCAATTCCCCATTGTTGACATCGCACACTTACAGTATCAGTCACTAACCACATATACAGGCTGAAGTCACAGACAGTTATTGGAAGTAGAGTTGTATCAGTTGGTTTCTGGAATTTACATCTTCCCCTTCCTCATCCTTACCATCACTCTCCTCACCTCTCTGAGGTAACAGATCAGGACCTATAGCACCCTCCACCTCCAAAAGGGTGATTGAATGTCTCACTGCCACGTTGTGCAGCATGCAGCAGGCCACCACTATCCTACACACCTTATCAGGCCCATAGGCCAGGAACCCCCAGAGATATGTAGGTACCAAAATCTAGCCTTCAGGAGACCTATAGTACGCTATATCACCCTCCTAGAACGTCCATGGGCCTCATTGTATTTCCTCTCTGCATCAGTCCTGGGATTCCTCACTGGTGTCAGGAGCCAACGCAAGTTTGGATAGCCAGAATCACCTAGAGAAATGGTCAATACAGAGTCGTCATTGGAATGTCCTTAGTCTGACAGGCTGTTTTTCAGCAATGTGTCAGATAGTGACAGGCACACTTACCTATGATCCACCCTCTGTCCTCTTGGAGTTGTTCCATCTTTTGTGGCACACTACTGTTCCTCAAAACAAATGAATCATGGACTGAATCAGGAAACATGGCGTTCACATGAGATTTGTACTGGTCTGCTGTACATACCAATTGGATGTTCATGGAGTGAAAGTTCTTCCTGTTTCAGTACACCTGTTCACTCACTCTTGGGGGGATGATGGGTATGTGGGTTCTATCGATGGCACCAATAACATGGGGAATGTTTGCAAAGGCATAGAAGTCTGACTTGATGGCAGGGAGCTCAGCACTTTGGGGGAATCACACATAGGATTGCAGATGTTGTACAAATGCATTTAGAAATCTTGTAAGTACCTGGCTGAACATTGGCTGTGAGAAACCAGCACCCATGCCCACTGTCACTTGAAATGAGCCTGTGGCCATGAAATGGAGTGCGGAGAGCACCTGCACCTCAGTTGGAATGGCATGCTGATTACGATTTCTGGGAGTCAGTGCAGGATCCAGTAATGCACATAGGTCCTGAATAGTTGCACGTGCGCGTCTGTAAGTGATAATGATCTGACTCTCAACCATGGTCCCCATATCCACAAGTGGTCTGTACACAGAAGGTGCCCTTCCTCGCCACAAGGGTCTGTACCTGTGAGGGGTAAGAACAAGGAGTCATGTGCACACATACACAGGCATATTTGCTAAACACATTCACTGCATTCTTCATAGTAGTGTCTGTACAATAACTGCAACCTGACAGATGTACATTGTCATCACTAAGAGGGAACACCGTGTGCTCACTTGACTCCCTGATCTTGTGCGGACAAGTACTCCACTCCGTGTGCTGCTGTGACCTGCCTCTGGCTATGAATGTTCCACATGGTGCAGGGGAAAGGGCCCAGGAGGAACTGGAGAAACTGGTGGAAGGGGTCCTGCCCCTGTACGGCAGACTCTACGTCTGGCCAGAGATACAGGTGAGTCCGGGTTTGGGGGGCACTGTGTGTGTAATGGATGGAGTGGATTGCTCTGATGTGCGTTCCTGTGAGCCAGGGTGGGGCTTGGTGCATGGAATGCTGTGTGCCACTGTCCTGCATGTCTGGGAGTACTGTCTGTCCTATGTCTAACAATCAGCCAGCTATTGCCATCGTGCAGGCGCCTGACCTCTGTGCTTCTTCTCTGTGTCTCCCTACTAGGTCACCGCCCACCAGAAGAAGGCACTTTGGCATCCCATCCCCAAGAAGGTACGGACCCTGGGGGTCTACAACCGGCAGAGCACCCACTGTCAGAAGAGGTGGGAGGACCTGCGGCGCTGGGCGCAGAAGATCAGTGAGGCCAAGCTGGGGAAATCTTCCCAACGTGGTAGGGGTGCCCGTCAGGCACTGACCCCTTTAATGCGAAGGATCCTGGCGGTGGCGTACCCAGACCTGGATGGGCACTTGAAGGCTGCACGGTAGTCACAAGGGGGTGAGTACTCACAGCCCATACTTCAGCCTGGAAGGATGAGTGTGTGTGCGATAGGGCTCATGGGGCTATGAGCAGGGTTTTGACTGGTGTCCAGCTACTGTCTGCTCCCCAAAGGGTGTAGGGGTGTCCCTGTCAGGCTTCATCTAGCTCAGCTTCAATGCAATGACAGGATGTGGGTGTAGGTCAGTATACTACTCAGTAGTCAGGGCCATGGTCATGGGCCTAGTGCACAGTGCTGCCTGTTGGGTGTGTCTGCTGGGTAGGTGTATGTCTGGCCATTGTGTATCAGCATTCAGCTACTTACAAGTGTCTCTCCTGTTTTGTCTCCCCATCCCTGTTCTCTTTTGTATGTCTGGTACAGCATCAACATCAGGCGAGGGAGCTGAGGCACCGGCTAGTGGGGAGACAGTGGCCCACGGCTCCTCAGAAGCAGAGACAACGGACGCCCAGGGGACCAGTGGGTGGGAGGGCGAGGGGACTTCCACGGGGCAGGCTACTACCACCGGTGTTAGTGACTCTGAAACCTCCTCCGATTGGGGTCCTCTGGCGGTGGCAGACACTAGTGGACAAATCACGACCGTGACATCTTCCGCCACCACCCATACCATCAGTGCCCTCCCTTCTGCTCCCCACCAAGTTGGCCGTGCCCGCCCACCCAGAAAGGTGGGCGTCTCTGTCACCCCAGGCACCTCCTCCCCTGCCCTAGTCAGCCCTGCTGCCCTCACAGAGGAGGCTATTGACCTCCTGAGAACCATCTCTGTGGGGCAGACAACCATCGTCAATGCCATCCAGGGGCTAGCATCAGAGGTGCAGCAGACTAATGCCTATCTGGATGGCATTCACGGTGCGTGTCTGCCCTACAGAGATCTTTTCAGGCTCTGGCCTCCTCTTGGACTGCAGCCAGTTTCCCTGGCCATTCCGTTCCCCCTCCAACCTCCTCTAACCCTTCCAGCACCCGACTCCCTTCACCCGTCAAAAGGCACACATTCAGACATGCAGTCAAGCACTTCAACACACAAAAAACACACTTCCGAACACAAGCACCACACCTCCCACCACAAGCATTCACACAGCCAACATACACCTGCACATACAACAACATCCACTTCCCCCAGTGTGCCCGCCTCTTCCGCCTCCCTGTCTGTCCCTTCTACATGCACACCCTCATGCACTGCACCGTCACTCACTGTTACTGCTCCTCTTCCTGTACTCACCACAATAGCAGGCAGCCATACATGCACCCCATACACCACATCTGCACTCACCACCTCCAATGTAGTTGACACATGCAGCACACTCACCCAACTTGCAGACACCCACCCAACATACATCCACACTAGCTGACTGTCTTCTCCCACTGTGTCCTCCCCCCACCTCCCAAAACACTCAAACGCAGCAAGACACCCAGCCATCAGACATCCACCACACCACAGCATACTGAGCAGTCACCGGCACCCACTACATGCACACCTACACCCATACATCAACTCCCTCTGCCTCCACTCCCACGCCCTCATCAACACCCACCCCAATTGCTCCCAAGAAACGTTTCCTCTCCCGTGTAGACCTGTTCGAACCCACTGGCCCACGCCGTCTTGTCCCAAAACATGCCCACCTCCTTGCCCTTTCCGCTCCTTCCACATCGCAGCCCACCCCGGTCCAGCCTTCCCATTCCCGTGCCCCTTCTCCACTTAAGAAGAAGGCCCACTCTGAGCCTAAGGCATCCAGCTCCGCAGGTGCCAAACAGCCCCCACCCCCTTCTAAGGAGAAGCCCACTTCCCTCCAACCTCCTCACGCAAAGTCAAAGTCGCACCCCCATCGTTGAGTGGAGGACCCAGCACTTGTGGGAGTCAGGTGTGGCCAGTTGTGGCCAAGGAAAATTGACTTTTTATGGACTGGCCATTGGCCTTGTTTTCATCATTTTGCTCAGTGAGCTTCATGATAAAGTTTCGGTGTGGCCTGTGTTTGGGCTGCACGCAGTTCCACCCTGGTGTTTGTTTAAATAATTTAGGGCCGTGGTGCTATTGTATGTCCTGTGGCCAAGTTGCAGTGGCCTTCGGTCGGGTACGTCCCTCTTGGTGTGGAGTGTCTGACTATTGCTGCTGGGTAGGGTTTGCGGGGTGGGTGGAGTGAGTGGGTATGTAATTTTGCCCTTTCCTCCCTTGTTTTGTAGGTTGCGGTACTTACCGTTGTCGTCTTCATCGGCGGTCTTGGTCGTGTAGATATATGCCAAAGAGCAAGGCTGCCATGCTCTGCAGCTCTTTGTCCATGGCTGCCGCTGCACGTTTTGTTGAGCTCCGGTGATTGTTTCCTTCTATTTGTTTCACTTTCGCCTGGCTTTGTGTGGTGGTGGTTCCCGCCCCGGAACTGGCAGCGGAATGGTGGTTCATAATTTGACGGGCGGGTTGGGCCTTTCCGACGGCCTGTGGGCGGCCTCTGCCGTCATCAGCCGGAATCCTTTGCTGGCGGTGGGTGGTGGCGGGATGCGTGAGTTTCGTTTGGTTCATTATTTGGCAGTCCGGACCGCTCCTCTGTTGGCGGTTTCTACCGCCGGCGGTGCAGAACGGACCACCATGTTCATAATGAGGGCCTAAGTCTGAAGGTAAACTTTTGACTGAGGTCTCTCAGTCAACTGTAACCGAGCAGGGCTCCATCGTGATTGGCCTCAAATTTTGACCTTGCACTGGTTGAGGTGTGACCAGATATCCCACGTGGCCCGTTTAGCTTCTATGCCCGAAAAAACAGTTATTCTTCAAAAATTCTGATCTCGTGTTCTCCTTATCCCACTTATTCATTTTGTTGTCAAATTAGAGATAAAAATATTTATATTGTTATAAATTGATTTTGAATTTTTAAACTGTTTTCTGTGTTTTATTTATTTACAGTTTTGTGATATTTGAATGCTTTACACAGTTCAGCCCTCCTTACGAGTGTGGTAGTCAGTGGACCGCTGCAGTGAAGGTGGTGGTCGGACCGTCGTGGGCCCGGTGGTGAAGACCGCCATATTACCAGTCGGGGGAAGGCAACTGCAGAACACAGCCAGGTTTATATCCGAACCACCAGTGTGGAAGGACCGCTGGAGCCGGTGACACGCATGTCCAGGCTGGCGGTAAGGCAGTTTCCCACCTCTGTATTATGAGGCTGCACACCGCCAGGATTTCCAGGGTGGTCTCACTGCCACAAAAAGCATGTCAGAAACAAATAGCATAAAAGGGAACACTCACCTTCAGGAATACAGGCTCATCTGTAGGTGTCATGGCACGCAAATTGCAAGTCTTCCCAATGCTCCTGCTGGCCATTGACTTCCAAGACCAGCACCGCCGACCAAGACATCAACCGTAAGTACACCACCCTAGCACACACTGGAGGGAAGGACATTAGTACACAAACACAACACACACACACAGCATGGCAAGCCACACCCACACACATACATGCAAAATTGCATAACTACGACAAATACATATGGAAGGAAAGACAAGTTTGTCTCCATCAACACCAATGGTGCAGTGGTACATATATAATAAATAACTTAAAAACAAAAAAACTATGTACAATGAGCCCCAAGGGCCAGTCCAATATTGTCCATTATGCCCCAACAACACAGGGCACAGAATTACGCCCCAACTTGACTCCTGACTGCAAAGTGCTGGGCTCCACAGGGCAGGGGCATCAATGGGGCATGCATGCACCTCAGGGGTGGGGAGATTGGGCTTGAAGGGGGGTCCTTTGGGCTCGGTCTGGAGGGGGTGTCCTTAGGCTTGCCCCTGAACGGAGGTGGTTTTGCCAGGAGGGACGGGGTGGTTTGGGCCTGGCCCTGGAAGTGGAGGGAGTGGGCTTGGCCTTGTCTGTGGGAGGGGTAACTGTGGCCTTGCATGGAGGCGGACATCTCAGGTGGGAGAGGGGCATGACGATGGCCAGTGAAGGCCTGGGAGGTGGAAGGCAGGGGTCTTGGGAAGGGTAGCAGGGCGCATGGGGGGAACAGGGACTGGGTCAGTGGTGGGGAACAGGAAAATATTTCTTAGGGGCACAAGGTAGGTCGTGGAAAGGACATTTGATAGTGGAGGGAGTGGGTATGGTTGAGAAGTGTGTACGTGGAGGTGCCTTGGATGCAGGTGCGTGGGTGGGTGCCATGTGTGTGCTGGGTGAGTATTAGGTGGCTGAGTGTGAGAGTTTAGGTGTACTGGGAGGAGGGATGGAGGTGATGCAGGGATATGGGAGGGGGGATGTGTGAGCGAATGTTGGGGTGGTGTCTGGAGGTAGGGTGGATATGCTGCATGTGGGGGTGTTTATGTCACTCTGTATGCACATCTAGTGTATGGGGACCATGTATGGGGTCTGATATTATGGTGACAGTGCAAGTGAGGGCACATGTGGCAGAATCTGGGACTGATGAGGTGCTGACTGGAGGTGTGAGTAGTGTTGTGACTGTGAGAGAGGAGGTTGTGGAGGAGTCAGTGAAGGGAGTGGATGTTGGCATGTCTGCATCTGAATGTTGTGTGTGTGCATGGCGGTGGTGGCATTTGTAGTGCTTCAGTCTGTCCTTGTGTACTGTGTCTGTTGATGTGGGTGCATGTGGGTCAGTAAGTGTGCCTTGGAGGGGTGAGGGGAGAGGGATGTGCATTTGGGAACAGGTAGCTGGAGGGGGACGGAAGAAGAAGGGACACTGCTTGATGTCAAGGAAGATGCCAGAACCTGAAACAATCTTTGCAGGCCAGACAGGGCACTGTGAATGCCTTCCAGGAACACATTGGTCTGTTGCATCTGGGATGACAGTCCCTGGATGGCATTCACAATGGTTGTCTGCCCCACAGATATGTACCTCAGGAGGTCACAAGCCTCCTCATTGAGGGCAGCAGGGCTGATTGGAGCTGGGGCAGAGGTTCCTGCGGTAAAGGAGACACCTACCCTCCTGGGTAGGCAGGCACGGGCAACTGGGTGAGGATCTACAGGGAGAGAGGTGCTCGTAAGGGGTGGTGGCAGACAAGGACGGTGCTGGGATGGTCCCAGATCGCTCCACCACTGCCGTGGAGCGTCCACCAGAGGAGGAATCTGAAGCTGTAGTGGTCGAAACTGTCTCCCCCGTGGCACTCCTGTCTCCCTCCATCCCACTGGTCCCCTCTGCTCTGCTGGTATCAGCCTCCTGGGTCCCATGGGATGCAGCATCCCTACTCGCCCCTGCCTTTTCTCCTTCGCCAGATGTTTCTGATGCAAATAAAGACAGAGAAGGAGAGGGAGGGAGGGTGTTTGGGAGAGAGAGAGACAGGGTGCAATCGGTCAATGCCAGCACAACAGTCACACAGAGTAACTACATCTTCTGATGCCATGCCATGACACGCCATGCCCTTACCTACACATGTTACAACAATGGAACACCAGGGGGGAAATCACAGCAATGCACATGTACACCACTGGCACGGATACAGATGCAATTGTGTACATAATGAGAGGTTTACCTGCCACACCTGCCCAGAACCTGCACACTTCACATGCCTGTAGAGACACACTATTCCTGGACTACAGAACCAACAGAATCCTGCATGGATAGTTGGCATGCCAACTAGGCCATTGTCAAATAGTACAGTGACATCTTGGCCCACGGTTCCTCACTACACATACAGTAACTGGCAGCAGAATGAGGACTCAACAGACCTCCCTGGCACAGAAGTTGGCATCAACTGATTACAATGGCCTGACACCACAGATGCTATGATCCTGGTAGCACATTCTGGTAGTAGGTGACAACACAGATACCAAATTGGAGCTCACTGCACATCCATTCACAGACTGTATGGCCAGACATCCATGATGCGAATCCTGCCTGGCTGGTCAATATCCATAGTGGACATGAATGCACCCAGTACCCACGTCACAGCTTCACAATTGTGCATACCCAGAGCCACAATGGCAACACACATCGTAAGTGAGAGTGTGTACTCATTCTTTCATGGCTGCTGTGCTCCCCTCAAGTGCCGATCAACCTCAGGGTAGGCCACTTCCAAAATGGTGAGTCAGGGTCCTACGGGCACCCCTCCCATGTTGGGAGGACCTCCCCAGCTGGGCCTCCACGGTCTTCCGGGCCCAGCGTCTCAGGTCCTCCTACCTATTTCTGCAGTGGGAGCTCCGGTGGGCATGGAACACCAGGGTCCACAATTGTTTGGCAATGGCATTCCATATCCCCTTCTTCTGTTGAGTGCTGACATGCATGGGTGACATAGACAGACAGACACATTAATGTAGAGTGGCATCACAGGGACAGCAGTGGATAGCACACATCTCACGACCACACCCACAAGTCATCAATCCACGTAGGCTCAGACTCCTCACCCATGTCTATTTTCCAATCACACTGACTTGTCCATAGTCACATTGGCCTCATCTGCTGCTCTGGTGTCCCATACAACGGTCCATACAGGGGTGGGACCCCCTCCATCAGCTTCTCCAATTTCTCCTGGGTGAAGGCTGGGACCCTATCTCCTGCAGGACATGGCATCTTGGCGACCAGAGTCAGAACACAGCAGCACATGCAGTTGAGGTTTTCCGTGCACCACGTTAGGCAGTTCACATTGCCACGAACAGTAATGTTGCACCACCTCCCAACGTCCAATCACAGTACAGGATGCAATACAGATAAAACCACCTAGTGTAGCACACAGATTGCACTGGATCTGGCACACAACAGCAGGATGAGAATAGCACTGACCTGTGCACATGAACCACCAAACGCATGGCCACATGTAACCCTCTCCTAAACCACCCAGAGTCAGAACTCCAATATCTCCAGTTAACACAGAAAACAGGTGGTAACATGCCACAAGGCAGACAGTGGAACTAGACATATACCATACATATGACACACACCTGTTTCTCAGTGGAAGTACTGTCATATCAGCTCTGCTCTAGGGTAAGCTGCTTCCTCATCACCTCCTCATCATCACTTCCCATGTCCTTTCATCAGCCACTATTACAGCTGCCATTGCCTCTGATTCCAGCAGTGGGATGTGACGTCTCAGGGCCAGATTGTGTAGCATGCAGCAAGCAACAATGATCTGGCACACTTTCTGTGGTGTGTAGAGTAGGGCACCTCCGGATATGTGCAGACAATGGAATCTGACCTTCAGCAGGCCAATGGTCCGCTCAATCACCCATTTTATACTACAGTGGGCCTCATTGTATCATTTGTCTGCAACTGTAGTCGGATGCCTCACAGGTGTCAGTAGCCAGAGTCACCTGTATGCTCAGAGGTAAGAGCCATATCAGGACCAGGAGGGTGTAGAGCAGATTGAGAAGACTGTTCAGAGCAAAAAGGCACACATATGTGAGGGTACATATCTATCAGGCAGGCCCAGTCCCTCTGTAGTGGTGCCATCATGTGTGTGAGGGTGCTGCTCCACAGAATGTAGGAGTTATACACAGACAAAGGTAACCTGGCCGTCACCTATGTGATATATTGGTCAGCCAGACACACCACTTGCACATTTGTGGAATAGAAGTTTTTTACAGTTCCTATAAACTTGTCCACTGCTCCTGGGTGGCACCAGGGCAATTTGGGTGCCATCTATGGGCCCTATCACATGAAGGACATGTGCCAGATTATAGAAGGCTGCCTGATGTAGCTGGCCATATGTTGTAGCAGGGCACATAGGATGTCATTCAGGTTGTTGCTGAACATGGGCTGTGACATCCCTGCTGCCAAACCCACTGTCATCTGGAAGGACCCTGAGGCAAGGAAGTGGAGGACTGACAAGACCTGTACTTTCGGAGGGATAGCATTGGGATGTTGAATAGCAGGCAATAGTTCCGGCTCCAACTGGGTCACCAGGTCCATGATGGTCTGATGGTTCAGACGATAGGTATGTCGCTCTACCAGGGTGGCAAGGTCGACTAGGGGCCTGTACACCGGAGCATTCCTCATCCTCAACCTTGCACCGTACCTACAAAAGGGAGGGAGTAGAAATCATGATATGCATCAGTGACTGTGTGGACGCTTATCAGCTGTGCACAGGGCAACATATGTCACCCATGATGCACCTAAAATGCACCCTGACTACGCATCGCACATGTAAAATGGCGGCCGCCTGTCCTGCATACAGTGGACAGATTGAAGTGTGCTCATCCCGTTGGCATAACAGGTCATGGCAGTAAGTTAATATGGTTGCCTATGGGAAATTGGAGCAAATGGCAATTGCAGCCAGCATTGACGGTGATTTCCACGGTGTCCATGACCACCATTTCATGTGCTCATGCTCACAAGCCCTGTGTTTGATGTGAGGGTGGGACCATGTGGGAGGTATAGCTTGTTAACGTGGGCTTGTAATGGCCATGTGTATGTGGACTTGACTTGCCATCTCTACCTTGGCTTCCGGTACTTACAGAGCATGTGTGTTGATTTGGCATATGTGATGCCTACACTGATTGATGTCCCTGTCTTGTTCTACTTTCAGGTCATTGTTGTGGTGCACTCTGGTCCCTGCCTCACCTGTTGCCTCCCTTGACCACTATGATCCTTGCTACATATCACTCCCTCTCTGCCACTTGCACATACATTGCAAGGACAATGGGTTAACTGTTGCACACGTAATGGCTGTATCTTTCGTGCTCATGACAATAATGACGTAGGCAGTAATTGGTCAATGGTGTTTATTTTAGATGTACACATGCAAGTGGTGATGAGTGGGGTCATGGCGGGTGGGCTCAACAGAGTACTTGGGCCAGCTGTGTACAGTCGAGGTCCAGTGTGGTGGTCATGGGAGTACGGAAACATGACAGTGGACAGTCAACAGGGTTTGTCAGTGACACATAAGGGAGAATGTTCAGGAGAGGGCCTCCATTCCACTAGCTGCTGCTGACGTGGAGAGTTCAAAAGCGATATGGGTAATGGAAGGGGCCAGTTGGTGGGAGATGGACTCATGCAGGATGGTGGTGTGTTCTTTCAGCACCCCTGCCGTGGAGGCCATGGTGGTATTGTGGGTCTGCCACTGCTGCTTAGCCTCCTGGTTGTATTTTACTCTGCAGCCTCTGGCTCTCCTTCACAGTGCTGAGGATCTGGCCCAAGGTGTCCTGGGTTTGGTGGTATGCACCCAGGATTTGGGTGAGGGCCTACTGGGCAGCCAGTTGTTGTGTCTGCCCCATCCGTTGGGCCACTGATCCCCTCCCACTGCCACTAGCCTGTTCTGTCTGTGCCCCTGCACAGTGTGCCCAGTCCCAATATTATCAGGCCCTTCATTGTCTGGGGTGTGTGCCCTTGACTCTGCCCCCTGTACGATAGGGCACCCTTTTGATTGAGATGTCCCTTGGGCACAGTTTTGGGGAGGAGGGTCTGGCTGAGGTGTTGTAGCCATTGTAGCCACATTGGATGGGGAGTCCGGTGTGTCCAGAGTGGGTCTGCTGGGAGTGGACTGACCAGTCGCCCCAGATGGCCCAGGGAACTCATCCCCATCCAGACATCCACTGGGCTTTTCATCAAGGGAACAGCTGTCTGAGTCTGGCATCCTCTGCTGGGAGGCGGTGGCAGAGTTAGCTGTGGATGGAAAGAGGTGAGGGTTGTATGTGGATGTGTAGTTGCCATTTCCATTGGGTGATGCATGCAGCGGCATTATTTACTTCCCAGTGATGGCAGTGACAGCTGCTGCACTGCAGACATTGATTTGGTTATGGGGACTGTGCCGTGGTTTCTATGTGCCATGGTCGTTGGCACTGCTGACCTTGCCAGATATTGGGAGGCAATCGTAGCAAACAGTAGGTGTGGGCTGTGATATGGTTGTCCGTGTAGGGGTCCCACTGTGAAGGGGTACAGTGAATTTTATCAGCGTGGGATGTGATGCATTGTGTTAGTTGTAGTTCTTCACATTGTGATCGTTATCCGTGCATTAGGAGGGGAGTGTGTGGGTATGGTGGGAGAGGGGTGGTGTGGCATGTAGGGGAGGAGTGTGGGGTAATTGGGGAGTTGCAGTAGTGTTGGATGGGGTGGATAGGCGATTGGTGGGTGATGGGTAGTCATGATGGTTAGGAGTGGTTGTTATCTGGGGGGTATTATTGCCTTACCAGTGTTGAGCCCTCCATCAATTCCAGCAAGTGCCTCCGGATGCATGATGTCCAGGACCTTCTCCTCCCAGGATGTTAAGTCAAGGGGTGGAGGTGGGGGCCTACCGCCAGTCTTGTTCAGGGGGATCCTGTGTCTGGACACCAATAAGATGGACTTTCCCCCTTAGGTCATTACACCTATTCCTGATATCCTCCCTTGTGCATGGATAAGTGCCGACTGAATTGACCCTGTAGACGATCATCTGCCATAACTCTGGTTTCCTGGTCAATTATGTTTGCTGGACCTGGACTCCCATCAGTTGTGGCTCAACTCTGATGATCTCGTCTACCATGATCCGCAACTCGTCTGTGAACTGTGGATTCTTCTGGTGTGACATGTTGGGGCAGTGCTGTGCGGGTAGAGTGCAGTGTGGGGTGATTGGTGATGTTGTGGTGTTTGGTTGTGGATTCTGGTGGGTTATGGTAGTGGTGTGTGCAAAGTGTGCAATGTGCAGGTGTTTGTTGTGTATGGGGTGTCCTTTGTGGCTCTCTGGCTGGTTGTGGTAAATGCACAGGATTGTTTGTGTGTGGGGTTGTTATATGGTGTGTACGGTGTGTCTATGTGTTTTAGGTGTGGGGTATTCGAACTGTCCAATGGGGTGTTGGCTACTATTGGCAGGGCGGACCACGTTTGGTTTACCGCTGTGCATGTACCGCTGTGCTGGAAAATTACTCTTAATAGCGCGGTTGGAATGGGCTCGGCGTGGCGGGGCCGGCGGTTGATCAATCAGCATTTCACCGTCTGACTGCCTGGTGGTGTTGGTTTTGTGGCTATATTTGGGTGGTTTGTTCTTTGTGACTCGTATGACAGTGGTCGCTGTACCGCCACCATTGGTGGTATGGTGGCGGCATTTTGCATGGCAGTCTTGCCTGAAACACACCAAAGTCGTAATGAGAGTCTTCGTCTCCTACATTAAGCCTTGTTGCTCATTGCCAAGCTGCCAAGGGTTGAGCTGGGGGTAATTTATTGAAACCTAACTGGACCTAGTGGGGTTTAGTGGCCTATTGCGAAGTGTAGGTACTTTCCTGCCCTCACCAATATTTCACTTTCCAACAGTAACCTAGAGAACAAATTAGCACAAGCAAAAAGTGAATTGAAGGGTTTTTTGTGAGAAAGGTAAAACTTGTAAATTCAGTGAAAGTGTTCAGACCTATGAATTATACACATTAACAGAAAGATAGCCACCAATAAATGTATTACTTGTAGGTCTGATTGCGTGATATACATGCTGATCTATCTCTGCTGCAAGAAGTTTATGCAGTTTCAGTGTTACTTCGCTTTTTATGTCAGTGTTTATCCTATTTCAACACACAACTATAACATCACTTCAACCTTTGTCTTTTTTCTATAAATATTTTTAGATACATATATCATGGAGGCAACAATAGTAGTTCCATTAAAATGCATTTCTTGTTTTCATAATACATTTTGCATTGTTCAATGAATCTGCACAAAAAGTTTCAAAGAAGTACATCCACTTTGGCTTCTTGTTGCCAATTTTTTTGTAAATCTGCTAACCTCACATCAACTTTGCACACGAAGATGCTATTCATGTGAAAGAATTATGAGAAGAAATAAAAGCACCTCAAAAACAAATTCCTTTGTTCTGTTCACATTGGTCATTTATTTCACCCAAGCCTAGTCATGTTTTTAAAAAGACTCAGAAATTCACTTAAAAAGTCACAGTGAAAAGGGCAACTTTGGCTATGAATTAAACAAAAAAGCTACTAAAATGTGCATGTTGTCGTTGAGGGCACAATCCATAACTCACACAACAGCCATGCAGATCATAACTTGCACAATAAATGCTAAGCGTATGACCTCACAATATTTGTGCCAGTAAATAACCTCTAAAAGCGAAATGTAATGAAACAACACATAATCAAACGGATTACTGATACTGCATTCATAGCTGTCTCTGTCAAAGTAATATGGGTATGTCACCTCATCATTGGGATAATTTACCACATTTGTGATTCCATCTTATTAATTAAGGTTAAAGTTAGTTTTGCATTCAGGACGATTTGGGTGATCAGTTTGCAATGTGATGAGTATATGGGAAATGAATTAGAGGCATCAGGTGCCACAACAAGATAGCTAGTGGATCCATGGGCAGATGTATTATTGTGATGTGCCTGA
The DNA here is from genome assembly GCF_031143425.1 of Pleurodeles waltl. Lineage (NCBI taxonomy): Eukaryota > Metazoa > Chordata > Amphibia > Caudata > Salamandridae > Pleurodeles > Pleurodeles waltl. The sequence continues at coordinate 753,134,804 of NC_090440.1, read as the reverse complement.
TTAAGGACTAAGGGCCTCGTTTAGAGTGGGTCAAAAGTGCCAATCTAATACAACGCTGTCTTCTTTGATGTTAGCATGTTTGGCGCGCATCAGATCATAAATGGTGGTGCCTTTCTTATTCTGAAAGTCAGAGAAGACTTGAAAGGTGTAATCTAATTCCACTTTAGAAGTTGTGGTACCTCCCAGTGCTTTAGTGAAGAGAGAAATGCCATATCGTTTATTGCCACCAATAAATGCACAACCAGAATCCGAAGGATATTTCTTCTAGAATAGTTGATGCTCTCCTCCTTCAATAGGAAATTCTGACACCTAATAATAGGTATTTTCTACTGAAGCAACTTTGGGCCGCTCAATCTAGATTGTGATGAAAGCCACAAGGATCACAATTTATTTGAAGAGGTCCAACTTGCTGGCCCTCAAATACTACATGATATTTTTAGAAAGCATGAAATGTCTCAGTTCAACAAAGAAGTCAGATGATAACAGGTCACTTTGCACAGATACAGTCATTTCTGACTTGTGTTCATCAAGTTGTGTCACTGGCAATGGTGAGCTTAGCTGAAGTCCGACCATGCTGTGATGAACACAACTTCCTTGATCTTTGATCAGTCTCTGTATCTTTCTGTAATGTCAATAGAGCTAACTCACCACATGCAGTAGGAACACTGATATGAATAGCCTCATGTAGAGGCAGATAGAGTTAAGTTTTGTCACTGGGAGCAGATTGTTACCAGCGCTCAGAAGTCAGAGTCAAAGGTTAAGTTAAAGTTCACCACATGGGAGGATGTGAGAGCAGACCTGACTATTAGGCCAAGAATACAGAAGGCAATAGTAGCATGTGCTTGCAGAGTGCTTACACAAAAAAATCTGCAAGTTGTAGTTGAAAAACTGTGACACAACATTAAATTGCAGATAGGCAAAAGTGACAAGTGCAAAAGTTAGAGCAGGTAGGGTACCAAAGGCTACGAATTTAAGTGTTTCACTGTAGTTCCAGGGAGGATATACTGCATGTCTCAGTGAGCACAGGAGGTGACGAGGAACACAAAACAAAACCCTAAGCCGCTAGGTTGCAACCATCAGACAAAATAAGCAAACTAAGATACATTAGAAAACAACCCAATGAAATGTTCCACTTGTACAGTGCAGGCATGATCCAAGGCGCAAGGAGACATTTAAACTGTGATTGCTCTGATCACCAAAATCCATGGCTAAAGATTCATAGCCCCTACTTACTATCTGCATGTCAGAACTTGAGGACTCTTCCAATCTTCAAGTTTGTTGCTCCGTTTTCAATTAAGTGTGAGTACAAATGGAAGCAGCATAGTTCTTGCCCAATCTATGCTCCTTTCCACTGCTTAACTGTCTGGCAGGTGTCATCTGGGTCGCAACATTTCCAGTGCAGTAAACCAGGGTGGGTAACACTAACTACCAGGGATGGGATGAGGTCAACAGAGCCTAAAATACTCCCTTCTGGAAGTGCTTGGGTTGTGAGCAATCAGAGCTAGGTTAGGCCCATGAGACCCCACAAGTCCCACCATTACCAAGTTGCAACACTGGTGATACAGTCTATCATGTCTGGAGAGCATAATAACAGGACAATTTAATCTAGCAGCCTGTGCATGAACACTGTAGGACTTGTCCTTAAGATACATGTCATTTCTTCAGATTCTTGGAGCACAGTTTGGCGCAATGAGGGAAAGGTGCAACAGAACATGAACAGACAAGATGATCAACAAAGTTCTGTTTCACCTTCCGCAGCTACAACAATCTGTGAACATCCTGACTTTTGTCTCTCACAATTATGGACCTTTCTGGGCAGGATCGGAGCTTTCATCATGAAACTAAATGCACTGGCAATTGCACTCTTCCAGTGTCTAGACCAAGCTGTCCTTTTCCACAGCAGTGGTGCTATAACAATTTTCAGAGTGGGGGCACTGCCATCGATTTTTAAATCACTGAAATGATGGGGATAGTGAAAAATATGTATTACACAAAGAACAAGTGTAGCAAATCAGCCATGCTCATTCAGCAAGAGATGGGTAGGGAATCCGCGAGTGTTGGAAAGTGCATTTTGGAGCAAGAGTCCTGAAAATATAACTAAAGTGGAGTGTTATAGGGTACTTTCATTTCCAAAGGTCACATTTGCCATTGAAATGACCTCTTGAAATAAACACTAAGGCCCATATTTATACTATTTTGTGCTGCATTTGCATAATTTTTTGACGCAAAAGTGGCACAAACATACAAAATACAATTATATTTGGTAAGTTTGCACTGCTTTTTGGTCAAACGAAGTGCTCACTGCCTTTTACTGATTACTGTTTTTTGGGAGGAAGTGGTGAGATCGGAGCCCTCCAGCCCATGTGCTGGTTGGACAAAGACTATTGCTTGCCCTTGAGGCACAAGCAAGCAGAGTGACATCAGCCTGATGGGAATGGCTGCACAAAGCAGCAAAGATTAGATTCTGAATGGACCAGAGCGTCTCGGCATAGTGCTGTTTAAATAAAGGGCGAGGGGCACGGCTGGACGATATAGCCACAGTGAAGTGGGTGGCAACAATGTAAACACTCTCTTCACCTCAGCATACTGGTTAGACTTTTCAATTGGATATCTGAGGCTGGGGGAGTGGGCTGTTAAAAGAGTTCGGCTGTGCAGCTCATATTTTGGAGATAATCAGCATGCAGCAGCCATGCTGTAGTCCAGGTGTGGGCCTGGCTGTTTATTGCTCAGGACGGACACAGGCACCGGCTCAAAGTAAGTCCTGCAAGCACAGCATAGTATTGCGGGTTGTGGCTAGGCTGGGGTTTGACCACATGCAAGGTACAATTGACACATCAGCTACTAGGAAAGCCCTGCTTGTGAGAATCTGGGTGTTTGGTAAGACTCTGGAAGGATAGTGTGTTGTAAGCTGTGATTCCTGTTATCGGCCCATGTTACAAAGTAGACACGTGGCTCTTGAGGCACCCCAGTGGTTCACTTGGGAAGTGGCGTTTGCTTACTCGACTTGTACCATTGACCAAAGTGGCTGGTGACTGCTCCTGCCTTTTCCACTTTGGAAGCTGCGCGAAATAGATCCGTTAGGCAGATGAGTGAAACTATTGTGTGCTCAGCTTCTCTATTTACAGTAAGGTTCCCGGAGAGTTTTCTTCAGAAATTATGGGACACATTGGTGTTCTTTTAAAAGCATACCTTCGGCACCAAGCCCTCACCAATTTCAGGGTTCCCCGTACTTTCCACAACAAAAACACGTGAAATTTTAGTTTGAAACATGATAAGAACTATTCAGAATTCAAAATAGTGTATTTATTTAACACAGGAAAGAGTTTCTCTTCAGCACTTCAGATTATATCACAGCATTGAGAGGCTTTATTAAAAGTTTTTTTTTTTAAAGATTAATGTTGGAAAATGGGTTATTGGTAAGGGCAGGTAAGTACCTACACTTAGCAATAGGCCACTAACCTCCACTTAGGTCCAGTTAGGTCTCAGTAAATTAAACCCAGCTCAACCCAAGGCTTAACTTAGGAGACAGAGTGTAAAGCATTCAAATATCACAAAACAGTAATTAAATAAAACACAGGAAACAGTTTAAAAATCGAAAACCAATTTATAAACATAGACTATATTTTTCTCTTTAAAATGACACAAAAACAAATAAAATCAGATAAGGGGAACCGGAGATATGAATTTTTAAAGAATTATAGTTTTTTTAGCGCCTGGAAACAAAAAACACCAATCGGGTCATCTGGTTGCACCTCGACCGGGGCAAAGTCAAAGTTTAAGGCCGACCATGATGGAGCCCGGCTCACCTACAGGCCACGGGAGGCCTTGGTCAAAAGTTTACCTTCGCACTTAGTTGTTTTTCTGAAGATTTTCTTCAGCACAACGAACCTGCAAGTCCAATCCGACCTCCTGGAACCCTTCTCCGGATACGCGTTGCGGGAATCCTCTGTGGAGATTTTTACCTTCGAACTTAGTCGTTTTTTCGAGGTGAAAATCCTTCGACCGGGTTAAACCTGGATCTTGATCTGACGTCTTTGGAGCCCTCCTCAGATACGCTGGCTGGGAGGTCCTGGTCAACTTTGTACGTTCGCACTTAGTCACTTTTTTGGAGATTTTCTTCACCGGGATGAACCTGCAAATCAGACCGGGTCGCGGTTGAGGCAAGCCGGCTAGAGTTGCCGCAGCGGGTCGGTCCCTCTATGGAGCTTTTTTTCAAAAGTTCTCCAAACTTCCACAAACTTCTAGGTCTTCTCCCAGATGTTCTTTTAAGGTTCTTTTGGGGTCCACAGCTCACCACAACGGTCCAGAAGCTCTGAGATGATCCTTGAGGGTGTGGACTACAACTCCCAGAATGCAGCTGGTGCAAACTTCTTTTTGGCCACTGGGCAGTGGTCAGCTGGTTGATTTCTTCAGGAGTTGGTGCAGGGGACTCTGGTTAGCAATTTTTCACCTGTGGCAAACAGGGAGTCCTTCCTTGAACCAGTTGAAGCCAGGCAAAGTCCTTCTTGTGGTGAAGCCCAAGTATGCAGCTGGTGCAGTCCTTCTGAGTGCAGGTTCCAGGTGCAGGCCAGGGGTCCAGCAAGACAGTCTTTCTTCTTCTTTGGTTCTTCTTTGTTGGAATCAATCAAAGAATTTATAAAGCATGCTACTCACCCGTGAGGATCTCAAGGTGCTTGGGTGGGGGGCAAGGGGGTCACTGTTCGAACAACCATGTTTTGAGGTTTTTTCGGAAGAGCAGGAGGTCTTTGGTTTTGCAGAGGTTGGTGGGGAGGGAGTTCCATGTTTTGGGGGCGAGGTAGGAGAAGGACCTGCCTCCTGTGGTGGTGCATTGGATGTGGGGGACTGTGGCTAGGGCGATGTTGGCTAATCGGAGGTTGCGGGTGGGAGTGTGAAAGTTCACTCTTTCGTTGAGGTATGTCGGGCCAGTGTTGTGGAGGGATTTGTGTGCGTGGATGAGGATCTTGAATGTGATTCTCTTGTTTATGGGGAGCCAGTGAAGGGTTTTGAGGTGTGGTGAGATTCGTTCGTGGCGGGGGAGGCCAAGGACGAGGCGCGTGGCTGTGTTCTGGATTCTCTGGAGTTTGCGTGTGAGTTTCAGTGTGGTGCCGGCGTAGAGGGCGTTACCGTAGTCTAGTTTGCTGCTGATTAGTGCATGGATGACGGTCTTCCTGGTCTCTGGGGGAATCCATTTGAAGGATTTTTTTAGAGTGCGCAGTGTGAGGAGGCAGGAGGAGGTAAGTGCATTGATTTGCTGTGTCATGGAGAGGGAGGGGTCCAGGATGATGCCGAGGTTGTGTGCGTAGTTTGCGGGGGTGGGTGCGGGTCCTAGGGCACTGGGCCACCAGGAGTCATCTCATATGGTATTGTTGGGGCCGAAGAAGATGATCTCGGTTTTGTTGGAGTTGAGCTTGAGGTGGTTAGTTGTCATCCAGTTGGCGGTGTCGAGGAGAGCTGCGTGTAGGTTGGTTTTGGCAGTGGTGGGGTTGCGGGTGAGGGAGAGGATGAGTTGGGTGTCATCTGCGTAGGAGAGGATAGTGATTCCGTGTGATCGGAGGATGTTGGCTAGGGGATCATGTAAATGTTGAAGAGTGTGGGGCAGAGAGAGGACCCTTGGGGGACTCCCCAGGTGATCTTGGTGGAGTGGAAAGGGTCCGGTCAGTGAGGAAGGAGGTGAGCCAGTCTAAGGCTTTGTGGCGAATTCCTATGTTGTGGAGGCATGTGCGGAGTGTGTGGTGGCAGACAGTGTCAAATGCTGCGGAGAGGTCTAGGAGGATGAGTGCGACGGTCTCTCCTTTGTCGACTTTGGTCCTAATGTCGTCAGTGCATGCGATGAGGGTGGTTTCTGTGCTGTGGTTCTTGCGGAACCCGGTTTGTGAGGGGTCAAGAGTGTTGTTTTCTTCGAGGTAGTGGGATAGGCGGGTGTTGACTAGTTTCTCCGCGACCTTGGTGGGAACGAGAGGAGGGAGATGGGGTGATAGTCGGAGAGGATCTCTGGGTCGGCTTTGTTTTTTTTTAGGAGAGCGGTGATTTCTGCGTTGCTTCCAGGGGTCTGGGTAGGTGGCCGAGTCGAAGGAGGAGTTGATTATGTTGCGGAGTATGGGGGTGATGGTTGGGCTGGCTTTGTTGTAGATGCGATGTGGGCAGGGGTCTGAGGGGGATCCGGAGCGGATGGAGTTCACGTTTTTTTCGGTTTCTTCGTGTGTGGTGGGGGTCCAGGTGGTGAGTGTGGTGGGGGGATCATGAGTGAGGGTTGAGTTGGGTGAGTGGGGGGGTGTGTGGTGGGTGTGTGTGGTATGAAGCTGTTGTGGATGTCCAGGATTTTGTGGTGGAAGTGGTTGTAGAGGGCGTCACATAGAGGCTGTGTGGGTGAAGGGTCTATGTTGCTGGCTTTGGGTTTGGCTAGTTTATTAATGATGGTGAAGAGTTCTTTGCTGTTTTGGGAGTTTTTGTCAAGGCGTGTCTTGTAGTGGTCTCTTTTGGCAGTGCGTATGAGTTGGTGATGGGTGCGAATGGTGGCTTTGAGGGTGGAGAAGTTGGTTGTAGAGGGTTCTTGTCGCCATATTTTCTCCGCTTGGCTGCATTTGCGCTTGGAGTCTTGGAGTTCGGGGGTGAACCATGGGGCGTTCTTGATGTTGCGGGTGGCAATTTGTTTTCTGAGGGGGGCTAGTGTGTTTGCGCAGGTGGTGATCCATTTTGAGAGGTTGTGGGTTCCTGTGTTGGGGTCGTTAGTGTGGAGGGGGGTTTTGTGAGCCAGTTGGGAGTTCAGGCGTTCTGTGGGGATCTTGTCCCACATGCGGTAGGGTGTGGTGCGTTGATGGTGGTGTGTGGGGGGTTTGGCGAAGGAGAAGTGGATGCAGTAGTGGTCAGTCCAGAGGAGTTCAGTGGTGTGGATGTAGGCTATATGTTGGCTTGAGGTGAAAATTGCGTTGAGCGTGTGTCCTGCTGAGTGGGTGAGTGCGGTGACCAGTTGTTTGAGTCCGAGGTTGGTGAGGTTGTTGATGAGGGATGTTGAGTTGTGGTCTTGTAGGTTCGCCAGGTGAAAGTTGAAATCACCGAGGAGGATGTAGTCTGTGGAGGTGAGGGCGTGCAAGCTGATGGTGTTGGCGATGGTGTCACAGAAAGCGGGGCGTGGTCCTGGTGGTCTGTAGATTAGTGTACCTCTGGAGTTGTTGTTAATGTGGATTAGGAAGTGCATGTGTTCTGTGTTCTCAATAGTGTCTTGGGAGCTGGTGGTGACTTTGATGGTGTCCCTTTGTAGGATGGCGATGCCACCCCCTGGCCTGTTGAGGCGGTCTTTGCATTGAAGTTTGTATCTCTTGGGGGTGGCGATGACTATGTCAGGTTCTGAGGAGGGGTTGGTCCAGGTTTCCGTGAGCAAGGTGATGTCGGGTGAGTGTGATGTGATGAGGTCCCAGAGTTCTATGGCATGTTTGTGAAGGGAGTGGGTGTTGAGGAGCAGGCAGTTGAGGCGGTTGTGGTGGGTGGCGTTGGTGTGGTGCATCAGGGTGTTGTTGCGGGGTGTGTTCTGGTTGTTGGGTGGTGCGCTGTGGGGCTGGTTGGTGGGGCTGGGGCAGAGCAGGTGTGTGTAGCGTTGGGGGGTTGTGTGTGTTGTCGGGGGGTTGCTATGGTTGGTGTGTGGTATGAGGAAGGAGGAGCAGGAAAAATGACAGGTGTGGCAAGTGAAGGGGCCATGAGTGTGTGTGGGGCTGGAAAGGGTGCAGGTGGAGCGTGGGCCTGGGTTGAGTGAGTGGAGGATGAGGGGGGAGTAGGCTTGTCTGCGAGGGCCAGGGGGACTGACGCTGGGCGCGGTCTTGGCACGACAAGCGCAGACGGGCTTGCCTTTGGCTCGGCTTCCAGAAATGGGGGGAGGGAGTGGCAGCTGGGAGGAGGCAGAGCTGGACGAATGGGAAGGCTAGGGGGTTGGGGCCGCAGGGGACGCAGCAGCTGGGGAAGCAGGAACGGAGAGTTGGAGACAAAGGAAATGGAACAGTGAGATGGAGGGGGAAGCGGGAGGGGCCGCAGGGGACGCAGGGGCTGGGGAAGCAGAAACGGAGAGTTGGAGACAAAGGAAATGGAACGGTGAGGTGGAGGGGGGAGGCGGAAGGGGCTGCAGGGGATGCAGCGGCTGGGGAAACAGGAACGGAGAGTTGGAGGCAAAGGAAATGGAACGTTGAGGTGGAGGGGGGAGGCAGGAGGGGCCGCAGGGGACACAGCGGCTGGGGAAGCAGGAATGGAGAGTTGGAGACAAAGGAAATGGAAATGGAAATGGAATCTGATGGGGATCTGAGGTGTGGTTGCAGGTCCGCCAGTTTTATCCTTCCTCCTGGGTGAAAAACAGGGGGGTCCTGATTCTCCAATCAGTTGCAGGGTCCTTCCCCCTGTGATGACCACTTCCTGGGAAGTGTGGCAAAAATCAATCCCAGGAGGCAACATTCTTCAAAAATCCATCATGGCAGAAAATTATTTTTGGAGGTTACATCTGGCTGAGCTCACCCACTGGTGTGGCTAAAAGTCATAAACACACCCCTCTCCTGCCCTCTCCTAATCTAATCAAGGGGGCACCTAGTTGTTTGGGGTTGCAGGATGTGGGGGTGTTGCTGGGTTGCTCCAAATGTCCTTTTCTGCCTTTGAAGACCAGTTTGGCAGCCCTCCCCCTTCGTGCCTCACCATCTGCTGAGGGAAAATTCCCTCCCACAGGCACATCTCTTTGTGTGGAGCCAGGCCACTTCACACCTCATCAAGGCAGCCTGGCCAGGCTGCCAGAGGCTGGCCAATCAAGGCACAGCAACAAAAACAATGCAGGGCTGAAATTGACAACTTTTCAGGTAAAGTTTAAAACTCTTTATCTAAACAGTTATATTAAATCTCACAATTGGAAGTTGTGGGATTTATTATAACAATTAATTTGATACCAAACTCTTCGTATCTGTCATTTAAGGGGACTTTAAAAATTAAAATAAAGTCTCTCTATTCTAGCCTATGAAGGCCATTCTCTACAATGAGGGAAAAATGAATTTGGCTGTTGTTAACTCATCAGGGCTTATAAAACTACTTTTATACGGTCCCTGCTTATAGTTAAATGGCAACCAGCCCTATGGGCACCTTAGGGGTGACATATGTAAAAATAAGGTAGTTTAAAACTTTGGTTTTAAATCTGTAGTCGAATTTGCATATAACTTTAATTTAAAAGCAGCCAGCAAGGCAGGCCAGCCTTTAAAATGACAATGGGCACCTCAGCAGTGTACCTATGGGGGCACTACCTATGGTGTGGTCCATAAACCTACATGCCCTACCATACACTAGGGACTTATAGGTAGGTTAACTTAGCCAATTATAATTAGCCTAATTTGCATATCCACCTTACACAGAGCACTGGCCCTGGGACTGGTAAGCAGTACCCAGGGCACAGCCAAGAGTCAGTAACCCCCAGTACCTGTCCAAAAAGTGTGGGGGTGACCATGGCAAAAAGGAGGACTTTCCAAAATTTAGAAACTTTCATGTCCCATTCCCCGCCATGATGAGAGTGTCACTGGTGCACTAAGAGGCAAGTCAATTGTAAAGGTCTGTTGTGCTGAGCTGCCCTGCTCCAAATCCCCATAAATATGCCCCTCAGTGTCAGTCTGAGGCAAATTTGCATACTCAGTGGAAATGAATGTGCCCTCAATTGAAGTGTGATCCTTTGTTAAGCCTGTTACGAGAATAATCATTTGAGCATATTGGAGAGTGGGTGATATCTCTTGTTTGTGCACTCCTAGTGGTAGGTGGTATTCGCAACCTCCCCGCTACCCTTCTCTCCAAGCATGTCAACTTCATCAAACCCAAAACAGAGCAAACAGTGTTTGTGATTGCTTAACGACATTGAGGATTGTTTTCATTGCTTTCTCACTAAAATTAACTTTAAAATGCTGGATGCATTATTTATCCGTCTGACTCTCAACATTTTCTCTGAGGGCAACACCACTGAACCCTTCTTATGCTAGTCAGGCTCACTCGTTTCGCTCACTAATTTAATTTCCACTCAAAGGTTTACGCCCCCCCCACACTTTGAAGAGTCACCAGCCACCACCGCCTGTTTCCCCAGAAAAGATTGTTGTTTTGTTCACATAGGAACTTCCCCTCACTTTACAGTTAGAGAAAAGAAATGTAAACACTAATCTCCAAGAATATGCAACAGTGTGTCATAAGATTTTGACTGACATTTAAGCTCTGTCTTTGGAGCACAGGAAAAGCAACATGATAAATTCAAAATTCAAAGGCATCTTAATTGCTCATTCGCCCCTCCTCCTCATGTACGGTACTGTAGCACCTCCTGGGCCCTCACTTACAGCACCCTGTAAGCAGCGACTCTGCAGCTGTTATTTCTTAAGGTGCTGTGAGAGCAGGCCCAGAGATATATTCAAGTCACTTCTTACTGAGTTGATACATGGTCCATTAAATGGATATCTTTTTCTTTTAGTTGAGTACATCCATGTTATGGATGACCATAACTGGGAAAGTATGCAATACTTTAGTGCAGAGCTTCATATTGTCCCGCTATTTCATTTATTTTCACCTTTCCTTTGCAGTTTAAACGAGGTTTTCTCAGTGCTTAATTTGTGCTGGTTGTTTCCGGTGCTGCGCACCAGCACCTATTTTTGAGGGCCCGGGCTTATTCTTCTGCCTCAAGCATTTGCTGTGAGCAAAAGACACATATGGGAAAGACGGAAGAAAGGAAAAACGAAAAAGCGTCCCAAAGGGAGAAAGTAGAAAGCTGCTAGGGTGAGCTGAAGGGGCAGGGAGTGTCTTTATATGGATTAAAGAGGCCCGAGATGGCTCCAGGATTACGCCGTCTCAGTATTCCGTGTTCACACATTTAATTCCAGCAGCCGCGGTTTAAAGAAGGGGGGTTTTGAGCACCGTCACTTTTTTATTTACAAATTAAGCACTGGGCTTTCTGTTTTACTTTACTACTAATATTAACATGTTTTAAGGTCAACGTTGATCTAGACAGGAAAAGGATGGCTTTTTTTAAACTGTCATTCGCGTATTAATTACTTCCTCCCTGCAATCTGTTGATGCGACCGTAATGTTTTTAAATCATGCGTCAGTTAGTGAACACATCGTAAAGAAAACATTTCAAAGTATAACAAACAGGCACTGGATTTCTTTTTACCCTTACATTACTTTTATATCAAACTTTTTCAAAGGCAGGACAATTTTTATTCAATAAAAATTTCAATCATGGATTTGCATATTTTAAAATTAAACTATTCCACACATAGTTTTCATGTCGCTGAATATCTACTCTTTCAACTGTCATAAACAAAAAGAGTCACAAGCTTCTTTCTGGCATATTACATTGTTCTCATCTTGTATCTTTCATCTTCACAATAGGCATTTAACACCAGCTGTCTTTACTTCACCTCAAATGTATCAGACCAGAAATAGCATTGGAACTCTTTCATTTTATATGCCGCGATTTCTTTTTTTAGGTTAAGAGCATCCTCTGAAAAAGGGGAATATTGTATGGGGTAGAAAATTGTACTTCTAGAGCAAGACATCAAGTATTAGTAAGTAAACATTGTTCGTTCTAAGCAAACAGAAAATTTAGCAGCAATAAACCATGGTCTTTCGGTGATTAATGGATCCTGCCAACACGTCATAATAAACTGAAATTCTGGCAGGCTAAAAATTAGTTTTTCTCAGGTAAATAAACTACATTGCAGTGCATCTCTGACATCTGGAAATACTACTTTCTCATAAACGAGTTTTATGTTTGTTGACTATGTTTTTGAAGCTTTAATGTCATCATCAGTTGAAAGAAAATCAGAGTCTGTAGTGATAAAACATAATATATGTGTAAGGTTGATATCCAATCTGAAAGATTCAGATCTACTTAAGAGGAACGATATCTTGGACGATGATATTGTATAGAAGATGATTAACAATATATAATTTATATGATAGCTTATTTTTATGTGTAAATCATTCCTGTCCTGCTATTTTGCGATGATTTCTTTGCAATTTATTCCCTTTCATCATTAATCACTGGGTAGGCTCATAAAACAGAAACACGTTGAAAAGTAAGCTCGCTTATAAAATAAATAAGCAAAAAGAAATAGTTCATTAATTTCAGACCACACAGCAGCAGAGACCACAAATGAGCAGTAAAATCAAGCACAGATGAAAACAGGGAAAATGTACATTCCTCATAAAAAGCTCTGATTTCCCTACGGCCCTTGTGAGAGGGCTACTTCAAAAGACCCCCTCTTTAAGCCGCACCCCCACACGACCAGGTTTCCTGGGAACCCATTTTCAAAGAATTAGTGAATGAATGAATAAATAAACAAATAAAGAAACAATTAAATACATAATTGTTGACTGTTTAAAGTTGACTGCAATCTGCTTGATTTTCCCACCATTAGACGGCCCCTGTTTCATAGAAGAGATAACAAGGAGATCTAAACAAGCTTTAATGGTATCTGAAGCCCCTTCGAGACAAACAAAACGATTGTAAAACTCCAGGGCCAGTCAGGAGGCAGGAGGGACTGGTTCATAGCAATGTTATGGGGGTGCCTTTTTTAAATGACTTTACATCAGAAACAAAACACCACTAATTTACTGCTGAGGACATGGAAATGTTCGACAGGAAATCTCCCTACTGGGGATGTGCATTTGTCTGAAATTCATTTAGCGTGTCTTGCCTTTTTGACACATGGTGCTAAGGAATTCTGGAGAACCTGGGGCCATGAAACAGATAACTATTTGATTCTTGAAGACAATGGGGATTGAAGCAGAGAGGCAAAGTTGGTAAGTAGAGTAGCAGGTTTTGAGGCAAACGCATTCCGCCATGGATGTCCACGCATCTTGGAACAGGGGAGGGAATGAGTAAATGAACACAGATAGTGAAAGCCATAGCCAAGGGATTAACACACCCATCCTCTAGCCACCAGAAGACAAAACTGCCTTCAGGGAGAGGTGACTGAGTTCTGACCGGATGGTCAAATTCTCTGCCAAAGTCACTAGAATGTGCCCTGCCCACACACCCCTTTGCTGGTTGACATATGCACTTGACACCAGATTTTCTGTCGGGACTTGAACTGAATGACCATGAAGATGAGAAGGCAAAGAATAGGAGAGAATGGAGGAAGGCCACTTGTTCACTGGAGCTAAAGAACTGAGTGTGCCCTCACAATTGCCTCCCAACTCATGCATTGGCATCTACTGAAATAATCAGAGAAGGATGGAGAGTCAGACTCCCCTAGCCAGATGAGTTTGAGCACCCACTACTTGGCAGTTAGAGGGGTGACAGGAATGATATTTATATAGTCTTATGATCAAAGGCTACAATGGGACAGAAGGGAGAGGAACATCGGCTGCATTTACAAATGCACCCATGGAACCATTGTGAGATAGGCATCCATGTCACAATGCGCACACCCTGTGAATTGCCAACTTCAGTTTCCATCGAGGGCTAACAATACTTGTCTGTTTGTAACTGCACAGCTTGGGAAGGCACCAATTTGGACTTTGGATGTTTACTAGGAAGCCATGTGACAGGAGCATCTTGCCAGCCTGACATAAGTTCTTGGCCCTCTTTGAGAAAGAAGAGGCATTGTCTAGTCAATCATACAGCTACATTTAGTCAGCCATTCAACTACATCTTGAATGCCCTGGGAATGCAGGACACTGTAAAAAGGAATAAGAATGTTGGTGAGGTGCATGGGAGTGGAAATTAGATCAAATGGAAGGACACAGAAAAGGTACTCCTGTACCAGAACACTGAAGTGGAATTGTGCAGGTAGGAGGTTTACCTTTTTCAGGTCTGGGATGGGCAGTTGTTCCAAGATAGCTTTTGCACTAAGAACTGATTGGGATTCTGCCAAGGTCTCTCTCTGTCTCTGGAACTGGTGCCACTGCTGCTGAAAAGCTAGTCCAAGATCCCCAGAAGGAGGGCTTGGCAAGAAAGAATGAACAATGGCACTATGGTATGATAGAAGAAGTTTTCTGAAACCACCTAGACTGAATCTGGCATCCAAAAATCTATAATTCTTACTGTCCACATGCATGTGACTAGAACTCACCAGGGGGCAGAAAGATCCATCATCTGACTCCCCCCCCACACACACATACCAGGATGCAAAGTCATGTTTGGAGGTTGGGCAGTTAGAATAAAGTGGAATTGGGATGAAAGGCTGGAACCAGAGTTTATCAGAAGAGGAGGCACCATGTCCACTCCCCCAGCCTCAAAAGGGATTAGATAAATATTTGTAGATGGAAAGTGGGGGAGGACCAAAAAATCTGCAGGGAGTTAACCCCTGCCCTCTCCTGAGGGCACACCAAAGTCATCAACTGCTTGATGGATTCTCCAGCTGAGTTGCAAAAAACTTCTCCCAGTGAAAGAAAAATAACAGAGCTTCTAAATGTTTTTCTGGCATCTAGCTGTCACCGTGCTGCCACAAAACAGTCAAAATCTGCTGCTACGGTACAGAGATAAAGAAAATATCTGATGAAATCCTGACCTGTACCTCCACTAAAGAAATCCAAAAGGCAAAATTACTGCCATGATGCACCTCTTTTGTCAAACTAGAAAGTCACAAAGGAAGGACCGCACTATTTAAATAGCATTGTTGTTCGACCAGACTGCAAAATTGGTGGAAGAGTAGGCTTGCTTGGCATTTACCTCTACAATTTGTCCATAGCTTCAGGCAGGACTGCATCTTCATAAATGATGATCCTATAAGATAAGATGCCACCCACTAAGGTATCTATTTTTAGCAGCAATGAGATTTCATCTTGGTACTGGGTCAGAGTGAAGTGTCGGACCAGGAACCTAGGGAAAAAACACTGCTTCCATTTTCTGGCCAGGTTCTTGTGACCAGACTTGGTCTTGACATCTTCCCCAAGATTAGTCATCATTCGCTGTCAGAAATAGACTGGACTGAGCATGAATGTTTCCACCCAGTTGCTGTGGTAACAACTGTTATCATGGTTCATAAAAGCAGGGAACAACCAACTCAAACATAACCTAAATTGATATGGTCCATTAGAAGGAAACCTGGCTGACTTCGGATACCAGCCATGAAAAGAGCTAGCTCTGCTGCTTCTTGTTGACATTGAAGCTGAACCTGCTCACAAAGGACAGCTTCCTTTACTACATTTTTTGGATATCTCAGTGGCCTTCGATAATGGGGAATCCTCCAGTTTGATTCTAAGATTCATTCATAGATCCAGCACTGGTCCAGTTCACATCCTACTTGGGGAATTAACAGGCAAAAGTAGAAAAAACTGTGCTCTACTGTCTCATTGACATTTTAGTCTTTAGCATCTGAGAAAGGGCTCTTTCATTTCCTCCTGTATCTTCAGCAACTATCTGATGCCCTCCTAAATCTGGTTAGGTTGCATAGTATTCTCTTTCTATTACATGTGGACAATGTGCACATTGTAGGGACATCCTGTTTAGCAACTGGTTTACAATCTTCAATATCATCAAGAAAGGGATGCTCTACAGGTGGTTAAACATCAACTCGGAAAACAATGTGTAATTATATTAGGAATAAATAGACAGTTTAGTTCATTACATTCCATGAGAAACCCAAGTCCATCTTAGGCCACTCGATGGTACCATTACCAAAGGTGAAAAATCCCAGACTGTTTCGTAATGAGAATTTGTACATTGGCCCATCGATATCTTATGCTCCCTTGAAAATCTATATCATTTTTTTACCAGTCAAGAACGTTATTTAGTTTGTTCCTTTCCTTTTTAATAGTATCTCAATGCCCAGTGCTGACCAGCGGTTGAACAATGCCAATGCTCTCTGTCAAGAGGGTTAAGGGTCACTCACCAAGAATGAGTCCACAATGTAGATGCTCCGACTGTTTATTCATCAGTTAAAATGCTACAAGTACTGTTCCCAGTTCATGAATGCTGTTCAAATTTCTATCCGCACTATTTATGTCCTCAGGGCATTTTCTTGCTCGCACACAGATAATTCATATGACAATATCAGGTTTGGTCAAGACTTGTTCCTCAAAATCAATATTTCGAGGAACAAGTCTTACCAAACCCAAAACAATCAGGGTAAAATTTCCTGAAAGGAATCTCATTCACGTTTCTTTCTGCGGGAAATGAGAAAGCACCATGCTCACTCAATACAGGGAATGAATCCCATAAAAAGAAGAGAAGGAAAAAACAGGAGCATAGAGGAAAAAAGAGAGAATAGGATACGCGCCCTAGAGAGTATGTATGTTGTCTAGCTAAAAAAAAACACAGAAAATGTGAGGTCAATGTGCCAGGAATATTAAAGTATGTCTGGTCCACGTGGCTATGATGGAACTGTAATGGGTGTCAGAAAAGGTGAGCATGCACTCTTTGAATTCTATTCCGGCAGAATTACTGGCATTTGAGAATGTTGTTAGCAAGGAGATTGAGAAAGTACTCAATACTACGAAATATGTGCATTACAACCCCACAGTAGATGAAAGTAAAGCACTTACCAATCTTGCACGCAATCACAATATTGTAATTAAGCCAGCTGATAAAGGTGGGGGCATATTCCTCCAAGACATAGAGGCCTATTGTGCATTAGAATTAAGACAACCAGCAGAATAGGAACACCACACTAAATTGAGAAGTGATTCCCACCTCGGAGGTCAGATCATTATAGGTAAGGCTTTAGAATTAGGATACCTGCCTGAATATGAACAACGTTAATTTTTTAAAAATTTGACCCATCTGAGGACTCCAGTTCTGTATACCCTTCTGAAGGTCCATAAAAATATCACTAACCCTCATGGCTGTCCATTTGTTTCGGGATGTGGATCACTATTAGAACCCATCTGCCCTTCATTGATGTCTTCCCAAAGCCATTTGTGATGCACACATGGTCATTTGTGCTGGACAGTATGGAGCTCATCAAATGGATAAATGAGAAGCCCTCTGATACCTCTACCCAGTTTTTAGTGACCACGGTGCTCTATACTAACATCCCTCAGCAAGAGGCTCTCAGGGTTGTCTAAGGCATCTTGGACACTAGGGAAGGACTCCACTAGATATGAACTACATTCCTAGTTGACTTGACCAAAATAGCATTGAAGAAACATTATTTTCAATTTCTTGGCACGAACTGCTATCAACAAAAAGGTGTGGCAATGGGGGCTGACTTCGCTCCAGATTTAGCAAACCTCTTTATGCATGGTTACAAAAATAGAAACCTCTTCAATAATACTAATCCCTTTCGATCCAACATCATCAGATGGTATCTGTTAGAAATGGGGTCTCTAGTTGGCAGAGGTATACACCCTTGTCCAAGTAGGGACCACAATCCTAGTCAGGGTAAGTCACACACAATCCAAATTATCCTGTGCCCACCCTCTGGTAGCATTGCACTGAGCAGTCAGGCTTAACTTAGAAGGCAATGTGTAAAGTATTTGTGCAATAAATCATGCAATAACACAGAGAAAAGACCACAAAAATACACCACACAGGTTTAGAAAAATATAAGATATGCATTTGAGTAAATTAAGGTAAAAACAATCAAGATTTGATAAGCACCAGTTGAAATATCACCTTTGCAAAGATAAGAAGTGTCTTAAGTCTTTAAAAATCAACAGTTGTCTCTTGTGTGCACAAAGTACCTGGTATGCATCAAAATTACACACACGGAGACTGCAGAGGAGGAGATGCATGGAAAAATGAAGGTGTGCGTCAGATTTCTGGATATGCACAGACGATGCAAGGGCTACAAGGGCTTTGCGTCTATTTCCGGCGTTCAGTCTTGGATCCTCATTGTGATGCATGGTCTTTTGATGACCAGGGAGGATGCGTGGAAATTCTGGGCGTGCAGGACGAAGTCACAGGTGCTGCATCAATCTAGTGGACGATGCGTCGGAGCTTCTGTCGCATAGTAGGAGCTGCATCGATTCCTCATGTAGGAAGTCAGGCTGCATCGTTCCAGCTCGACGATGCGTCGATCCGGTGGGGTGTGCATCGAAGTTCCGGTCGCAATGCTGGTGTTGCGTCGGTCTCCACTCGGGGAGTTGGGCCGCATCGTTCCGGGTTGGCAGGCAGGCAGGCAGGCTGTGCATCAATTCCGGCAGGATGTGGGTCAATTTTGGCCGCACAAGGAGTTCATTTTGAAGAGAAGAAGTCTTTTTGGCCCTGAGACTTCAGGAAACAGGAGGCAAGCTCAATCCAAGCCCTTGGACAGAACTTCACAGCAGAGCCAGAGGCCAGCAAGGCAGCAGGGTAACAGCAAGGCAGAAGTCCTTCACAGCAAAGCAGTCCAGATGAGTCCTTTGGACAGCCAGACAGCTACTCTTGGCAGGTCGCAGGACTTGCTTCAGAGTGTCTGCCCCAGGAAGGTCCTGTGTTGGTAGGGTCAGGGACCCAGTTCACATACCCAAAAGTGCCTTTGAAGTGGGGGAGACTTCAAAGAGTGGTTTTGAAGTGCACAAGGTCCCCTTTCGGTGCAGGTCTGTCTGCCAGGGTCCCAGTAGGAGGTCTGGCAGTCCTTTGTGTGAGGGCAGGCCACTAGCCTTTAAAATGTAAGTGTCAAGCCCCGCCACCCTTTCAGCCCAGGAAGACCTATTCAGTCTGCAGATGTGTGTAAGTGTGACTGAGCCTGGGTGAAATGCACAAGGGAGCTGTCAACCAGCCCAGTCCAGATGTGGATTGGAGACAGGCTGTAAGGCACAAATGGATGTCAAGTGCAGAGAACTGCTCACTTTCCAAAAGTGGCAGTTCTAAAATAGTCATACAAAATCCAACCTCAACAGTAAGCAGGATTTTGTATTACCATTCTGGCCATACTAAATATGACCTGTTTAT
Source organism: Pleurodeles waltl (assembly GCF_031143425.1). NCBI lineage: Eukaryota > Metazoa > Chordata > Amphibia > Caudata > Salamandridae > Pleurodeles > Pleurodeles waltl. The sequence goes on along the minus strand of NC_090440.1, from coordinate 753,115,996 downwards.
CACTTTCTGATCAGAATCTACCACTCAAACAGTATATGAAGGTAGCCCTAATGTTATCCTATGAAAGGAGCAGGCCTCACAGCAGTGAGAACAAATTTAGGAGTTTTCCACTACCAGGACATATAAAACACACAGGTGGATGTCCTGCCTTTTACCTACACAGCACCCTGCCTTATGAGTTACCTTGGGCCTTCCTTAGGGTTGACTTAGATGTAGAAAAAGGGGAGTTTAAGGCTTGGCAAGTACTTTTAAATGCCAAGTTGAAGTGGCAGTGAAACTGCACGCACAGGCTATGCAATCACAGGCCTGAGACATGGATAAGGGGCTACTTATGTGGGTAGCACAACCAGTGCTGCAGGCTCATTAGTATCATCCAATCTAAAGTCCCTGGGCACATGTAGTTGACTTCACTAGGGGCTCAAAAGTAGATCATAAATGCCAATTGAGTATGATCCAATGATACCATGTTTTAAGGGAGACACCATATGCACTTTAGCACTGGTTAGCAGTGGTAAATTGCGCAAAGTCCTAAAACCAGCAAAAACAGTGTCAAAAAAGTGGAGGGAGCTAGGCACAAAATTTGGGGGTGACCACCCTAAGGCTGTCAGGTCTACCAGTATCATACCATTGTCAATATTTTTCTTATTTAGGAAGGCACGGATGTATAATTTGCAAACTTCAGCTTGTGGATTAGCTCCCTTTCAACTGATATAAATTTAACGGAGGAACACAGTAAATCACACATTTTCTTCATGGACCTCACCATAAGAGCACAAAATGAGTTCCTCCATACCTCCCTTTATAGAAAACCCACAGAAAGAAATTCCCTCCTCATGTATTACAGCCACCATCGAGAAGGTTGAGAGACAACCATCCATATGGTCAGTTCCTCCGGATTCAGAGTAACTGCTACAAGATGGATGAATTATTTCATGAATCTGATACACCAATTTTAAGTCTTGCGGAGAGAGGTTACCCGAAAGGGTTACTTTGGAGATCGAGAAAAAGAGCATGATATGTACACAGGGAACATCTGCTTGTTCCAAGGGTGCTGGAGGTGTCTGTTCATACAGCGCTGACAGCAATGCCATACGCAAAATAATCTTTAAACATTGGCCCTTGATAAATGCCATCATACCCCCTTGTTGTTTTAAGAGAGGTCCTAATGTGAAACATAAACTTGTCAGAGCAGCTCTACCAAGCATAAGAGCCTCTTCAATTCACTTTCAATGGGACTTGCCACCTGTCTTGGAGCACTATAAATGTGGTCAATTTTACAGCATGTCAAATGTGTAATGAAACTAAGATCTTTTCACATGGGAATGTATCATATATATTAAGATCTTTGCCTAATGGTAACTCCTAAAATGTTTGTAATTTGGCACCCCTTCTAGATGATTTACAAAGGAGAAGCTACCCAGAAGATAAAAACATGCATTCTGCAGCACAAGAGCCAGATTGACTGCAGGACTGCTGGGGAACGTAACACAGCAATGGAACCCACTGCCAATCAAATCTGATGGCAAGTTATTGAGGTCCTACAACCTGACCCGAGAGGAGGAGACCTCAGTGCTAGACTATTGGCCCTGGAATTTGCTGTATTCAGAGAGTGGGATCAATGGAGAATAGCCTCAAACATCAAGATTAATGCTGCCAAATTACATCAATCCCTCAATGACATTATGAACTACTTGAGCATATTGGATCATTCCCGACTAACTTAAGCTCCCACTTGTATGTGGTATAAAGGTGGTTTTGCAATGTTTGTGAAGATGTTTGTGTTCATATGATATACTTCTACTCTATGCTTACAAGCTTTTTCAGTCAATTCCTGTTTCATTCTATTCCTTTTCTTTTCTTTTTCTGTTATCTTACATTGTGCCTATTTTGGACTCTATTGTGGCCCCTTTTACAATCTCCTAGAAGCTGTGGGCACTGTCTTTTAAGTCCTTTTAGTCTGCATGAATTCAGCACACTGTGATTTGCCTCTTTGGATTGGTCTTACTTGAGTCTATGTCCCTCCGGTTGCTTTGTTCTATTGATCCTTCAACAAGCGTGGTGCAGCTTTTCTTTCCCATTGGAGGGTCCCAGATACTCTGTGGTTAGCCTTTTAGTTGTTGCTTGCCACAAGTCAGCATGTGATGGTGTTTACATGCTGGGGTTATCTTTCTAGTTCTCACCTGCATTCCACCCGGAAGTTGTATCACGTGATGTCTTGTAATACGCAGTCTCCTACTGGTATCCTCACTTCCTGAATTTGATCTGGAGTACTAATGTGGATGAGACAAGCTGAGGTGGAAGAAAGGGATTAGTTACTTCTCATTCTTGTTTAGAGCACTAATGCGGACAAGACGCACTGTGATATGGGAAAAGGCATTCACACATTTGCAAGAACTTTTGAAACATAGAAGTTGATGAGGGCTGGTGTTTGAACAATAACGCGGATGAAACACGTTTGTTTAGGTAAGATGACTTGGAGATGTTTTGTGATGAGTCATTTGAGCGTTTTTCAATTCGTATGTATCTCTCCTGGAATTCCCCTATTTAAAGGAATTTTGCAAATTTGTTTTTCTGACAGCATGCAATGGCCCCATCACAGATCATACAGTTTAGTGCCACTGAGCGGTTTTGAAGGTGGTGGTTACACTGTGCACTAAGTGGATGATAGATGGTGTAACAATCTTACATGTCCATATTTTTCCACATTTCCGCATATGCATGCTCACGTTTTCCAACGCTCATTATAGTTCCATCATAGCTATGTGGACTTGACATCGTTTGGTATTCCTCCAAAATTGACCTCAGATTTTCTGTGGTCTTTTTTAGCTAGACAACATTCAGACTCTTTAGGTTGTGCATCCTATTCTCTCTTTTTTTCCTCTATGCTCCTCTTTATTCCTTCTCTTCCTTTTAGGGGATTCATTCCCTGTATTGAGTGAGCATAGTTTTTTCTCATTTCCCACAGAAAGAAATGTGGATGGGATTCCTTTCCGGAAGTTTGACACTGATTGTTTCAGGCTTGTTCCTCAAACTTTTTACCATTTGCTTGAACAGTTGTATTATTGAAATAGGACTGATTTTTGGTTACTCTATTCTCATAGGTGTTTACATTTACTTTGTCCTGATGATGAACCCAGATGATTCATCCTAAAATGGGGTCTAAACGTCAACTTGATTTCTCGCCTACCCTTAACATTTATTGTTGGATGTATTATTTTGGGTTACAAACCCTTAATTCAGTAATCCGAAGGGGATTGGGTGCTTGGTGCATTACTTGATTATTTTGTATTTAAATTTTTTTTTGTTATGGCTCACTCATTATCACTTGTTCACTGCGCCGTCACTTGGAGCACCTTTTTTCTTTTATGTTTTTGAGAAATATACATTGACAATGTTTGTAATATGGTGTATGTATTTATTTATTGAAGGGGAACAACTGACATAGTTTTGTTTAATAAGTTTTTCCCCGGTAGAACATTTGCTTGAATGATAATAATCAACCCCACAAGCAGTTCAAATAGCAACATGTAATGCATTACATATACAACTCCCAACAGTTCCAATAACAACATATGTAACACTTTCTACCCGGGGCAAGTTAAAGAAATATCTCAGGAAATTACATTTGTCAGAGAAGGAAGGCATCCTTAAGCACATAGCTATCTGCCACTGGGATTACACTTCAACTGTATGGGGCACTTTGTAATGGATAGAGTGGGATCCAATTGCACATACATAATCAAAAAATATTTCTCTAATTTCATTTTCAAATGCCATCAATCCACTAGATTGCTTTGCTTCTCACTTGACCTGTCATCTTGCGGATCACATTCCTGCTGAGCTAGAGACCCTACAGTTGAAAGAGAGCTCAATGACATCATGATGGAATATTGCCAACAGGATTCCACTCCTGAAAAATGTTAGATATTGTTGACCATTTATCTAATTGAACTCGGTTTCTTTTCCAAAGGAAACCAATATAATAGTGCCACTATATAAATGTGGCCCTGTATACGCTCACCTAGGTGCAGTACACAAAGATGAGATTAAACATCCTGTGGGCTATGGAGAGCAAAATACAAGCTCTCTCCTCTTCCTGCCGGTCTGACGAGGAGCTTCCCGATGATGAAGCATGACACCCTTTGGGTGTGTGAGGGCTCTAGCTTCTAAACTTTAATTGTTCACCCTAAGAGTTAGGAACAGTGTACTTTTTGCATTCATTTATCATATTGGGAGTACGTACACTGGACCTATAATTCTCCCGATCCCTCCTTTTTGTCGATTAAATCTGCATCATCCATCTGACATCTTGGGCGTCTACTTGATGTATCTGGAAACATCCTCTGTAGACTGCTGGGCGTCAGGCACGTACGATGCGTTATAAAAATGTAAATCTTGTGTTCCTATGGACCGTTGTAGGGTATTCTGGTACTCTGTGTTACTCTTTGTCATATCAACAAGAGCTTTTTAAAAAATAAAATATCAATGTTGTTCTGCATTTGTTGTCCGTCGTTAGCGGTGTTTATAGCTCTATATGTATCTCTAGTGTCAATGCGCATGTTCGCCATACATTCTCTGGCAGTTTTAGTATTGTATTGAATGCAAGGAATTCGCGCGGGATGCATGGGGTACTTTTATGCCAAGCACTGGAAAATACGAAACTTCCTGTTCTCATTGAGCTACCCTCCGACGCCCATGTACTCACCGCTACTTGCTCCTATAATCACGTATCCATCTTGACTGAGATCTTACGTAATGTATGTAGTGCCCATAGAGGTACAGCAGGCATAAACTGTGTTTTTGTCCCATTCCAGATCAGCAGCATCTTGGTAAGGCCAGCAATCTTGTATGTTTTGTATGTTTATACACTTCATAACAATTGCCCAGTAGTAGTTTACTGATTGTAAAAATATTAAGAGTAATACACTCAAAAAAATACCACTTAACTACAAATGAGAGGTTTCAGGCCCTACCCTCGAGCGTTAATCTTCCCTTAACAAAAAATATTTTGGAACAATAGGGCACTAATCAGCAGGTTCAGAGAGAATCAAACACTTGTCAACTAAGTGCATATCAGGATGAACTGCCATTTCCTCTCGATGACACGTAAAGTATGGCATGCTAATTCTCGATCTGTGCTCTTGGTTGTGTATGTCTGTTTTGTTCCCTATATGTGTACTTTTAATGCATCAACATATTGCTTCAATCTGTGCGTATCTTACCAGGCCGACTAAACTACTAATAACAGTTTCAAATTTAACAAAGTTAACTCTGGACATGCTGTCTGAGCAACTTGAACAACTGTGGTGGCCCACAAACTGGACATACTGTCCTCAAAGACATACTTGAAACACTTCTGTGTCCTTGAATGCATGGGGGCTTGGGTTCTGACGTTATGAATTTGATCCTTCCCCAGATGAGTTGTTTTAGTGAATCCCGACTGCCCCGCACCAGAAGACTATGCATGTTCCCTCATAGATGATGAGCAATTAAGCAGACAGTTTTATCACTTATGGAATGACCACACAATTTCCCCCAATTAATAATATCGTTATATACATTGCTTCATTTGACACAGTATAATTAATCATATGGTGGTGTATTTTCCTACACAAAAGCTCGCCCTGTTTATGCACGATTAGGCCATTTAAGAGATTGTCTTTGGGGCTGAGCATAATAGTAGGGTTTGAGACCTCTGCTTTTACAACAATGAGATAGGAGAGGGTACACCTTGGCAGCTGTGAGCTAGCTGAACAGGAGCCTCCATTCACCAACTTTAATTGGGGTGATTGAACAAGCAAGATGACCTGAGGTGCAGAATTGGTAGGAGGAGGTTTGAAACATAATATAGATGTAGTATATTATCAAGCTGTTAGGCAATAAGGATAGTTAAGTTCTTGGTAATCAAAAATAAATACATCGCAACTCCTATCTTTGGTAAAGTCACCTGGTCATATTTAGGTGGCTTTTCTTGAACAATGACATTGTCCAAAAAGGAAGGAGAACTAATTGGACTCTGTCTTTATTGTTTAGACCATAGATATTTGTGCTTACAAGTGGGCTACAGTTTTTATCAGGAAAAGGGTGGGAATGCTCGTTGGGGGAATGTTATTTGCTCTTCACTGATCCTGAAACTGTCCCTCTCAGAAAAAGGACTAAAATATGTTATTGTAGCCAAAGTCTGATGCATGGATTTCCTTCATACGCATTTTCTATTTATTAGATAGTACCTTATGAATTGATTCATGATTGGTACACTATAAAAAAAATCATCCTCATCCTCAGCATGGTATATGGCTCTGGAAATCAAGTGTTCAGGGACAGCCAACAAACTCTATATTGCCCCACAGCTGGAAGACATTCAACAATTTAGAGGTCTACTACGTTCCAAATCAAACTTTAAGGCAAAAACATTACAGGTAAAAACTTTGTCACCTGGTCCTTTTGTTTCCTAGTTACTATCTTGGGGACATATTTAAGAGCCCCTAGTGCCTCCTTGCACCACATTAGCGTCATTTTTTGTATGTTAATGTGGCCAACGAGGCCAAAATCCCCGCTCCAGGAATAATGTATGCAAAAAGGGTATTCCCCTCTTAGGGGGGCCAAAAAAATGGAGCAAAGAAATTGAACATTAAAAAAATTTAGAAAATTGTGGGGCAGATTTAAGAGCAGGCATTAAAAGGAGGCACACCATTGATTACAATGGGTCTCAATGAGCTTTGCAGGATTAGCGTCAACATTTTTGACGTTAATCCTGCAAAGCTCTTTAGCTTCTTAGCTTCTAAAATTCTGATGCTGGTCCCCCAACTACTGCCATGGTGCACCTATTTTAAATATGGCGCACACATGGTGGGATTAGGGGGGTGCTAAGGGACAGAAGAAAAGTGGCACTGTACTGTGTGCATCGCCACTTTTCTTAAATGTGCCCATTAGTTCTTAATCTCAATGATTATTTTCTTTAGCAAAATAATGAGTGAGCTACACATATGACCCCTTCCTGAATTCAGAGTGGTGGCTACATTTCAGAATTGTACAACTTTCTGGGTTCACCTACGGGTTTTACACATCTTTCCTCCACAAACTGCAAGTTGGTAGAAACCTCCCAATAAGAAATATTGACCACCATTTAAACAAGCATTTTCAATGTAATGGGTCTCGCGTTTGCTCGAGTTAGAGCTATTAGGGTTGTAAACTCCTAAACTGACTGTTCTTGCCACATAAACTGAAAATGAAAAGTAATACAATTTCGCATAAGGGAGCTGATTTAAAGCACCACGCCATGAGCGTGAATGTGACTAATCAAAACAAAAAGACCGGTCACCTTTTGCCTTTGCACAGCGATCGCATTGTGTCGAAGGAGCACTAGGATAAACAGAAACCATACGGAAAACATGGAGCCTCGTATGTTTTCAGTAGTTGGCCGTTGCTCTCAGGGAGGGCTATACACCAGAAAAGGCATAACGTATGCATGCCTTTCACTAATTAAATCAAGCAAATTTTAAAAGGCAAGCCCACAAACCAATTAAACTGATGAGCGTGACATGGGTGTGGTTAAAAGCCCACAGAGAGATTGCAATAGGGACAGAGTGCTCGCGCGCTCAACCGTGAAAATGTAGAAAACTGTGGAGCAGATTTAAGAGCCCTTAGTGCATCCTTGCGCCACATTAGCATCATTTTTTATGCTAATGTGGCCCAATGAGGCCAAAATTGCTGCACCAAATGTAGCCCTTTGCACTACATCATGCATGCGCCAGGGATAATGTAGGCAAAGGGGGAGTTCATCCATGGGGGGGGCAAAAAATGGCAAAAAGAAATCTAGGAGATTTCTTTGCATCATTTTGTTTGGCATTTTTAACACCTGCTTAGAGCAGGCCTTAAAAGGAGGCACACCATTAGTTACAATGGGCTCAATGGGGTTTGCAGGATTAGCGTAACATTTATTGACGCTAATCCTGCAAAGTGCCAAACTAGAGTCAAAAGTTTTGACACTAGTTCCCCGACTACCACCATGGTGCACCATATCTTAGATATGGCACACACATATGATACCACATGTACCTGAAGGCTGTAAAGAGGATAATCTTAGAACAGCAAACATTTTCTTGATGAACCTATGCACTTTCTTGCAGAGCAAATTTTTCATTTTTTTCAAACCCCTTTCCAACAACTTTAAACATTTTGACTAATTTATCAGTTCTCTCAAGCTAAAATAAACAAACCAAGGATACCTTTACAAATCCCAGCATGTGGGAAAAAATAATGCAAATTTAGTCTGTGTATCTGAAGTCTTAAGTGTGAACTACCCAAAGTGTCAAATAATTGATGAGCAGTGTGGGCCTTAAGAGGTAAAAAAGGGGTACCTCTTCTCCTCTATGATGCCTCCCCTTTTTATGAGGTGCCTATATTTACATATTTCAACCTCAATGTAGTGACCCTCAACTAGTCTAGTTACTGGAATACCAACAGTTAAAGCCCATGTCAAAACATCCTTTGTCCTACCCAGTATCCACTTGTTCTAGACTCTTGAGTGACTGCTGTGGAGGTGTCAACATTTAGGTGCCCTAACCACGAGAAAATCTTGTCTATGAAAATCCAGGCCCATATGCCTAAACATTTCCTCTAGGGAATTCTAGTGTCTACTGGCACAATAAACAGCCAATGTTACTCACCCACATATTGGAGTTTAGCTGGTGATAGGAAAATGCCTTTTTTGCATGATCACTCCCAGTTGTTTGATGTGATGCTTCTTTTTTGACTCTGAGCACTAGAGTTCTGCTAACCAAGTCCCAGTGCATGTGCTATTACCTCTAAACAATGTCAAAATCGGTGATACTCCTAATTGGCATACAATTATTTCCTATAAGTCCCTAGTATATGGTAATAAGTGTTCACAGGATCCGTTAGTTAATGGCACTAGTGGACTGCAGAATCCATTATGCCACCCACTACAGTGACTTTTAGGACTCGCACTCACACGCTTCTTGCGGCATCCCCCCCAAAAAATCAGCATGCATGGAGAACAATGAAACATGTCATGAATGTTTTTACAGCACAGCACTTCCCTGCACCTTGTGAGGAACACTACATTGCATGTTTGTTTATATTGATAAAAGCGAGTGTTGTTCCATTTGTGAACTGTGTGCCAAGTGGTTTATGGAGACATCGAATTCCTTCATATTGTTGCGTAGGCTCTCATTATTCTAATGAGACTACTGGATTTGAGCAACAGAATCCCTTGCGGAGTGGGAGACTGAGTTTTAACCCACTACAGGTGACACCTGTCGGCCTAATCCGGGTTTTGTCCCAGCTAATTAGCAGTGCCTCATCTCTACCCAAGAGAAGGGTTGATTGGGCAGCCGAGAGCATTACAGAATTGACTCCTCAGGGAAATCGTGGTCACTCAGATCTCATCCGTTTCTCTCAGGTACATTAGTCTCACATATACAAGGACAAACAGAAGCAGGTAATGTTTCAGTAAGGTTTTCATGAAGCAACTGAATCTTAGACAATAAAACATGTACTACAATAACCAGGACAATAAAGCTTGACAGAATTAAAATTGTGACAAGGAGAGTAAAGCATGGAAATAACGCTACCATTTTACCACTAGAGTCAATAGACTAATTTCTACCTAGGCTATGGTAAGCTCCAGTTCTGCCTTTCAGGTTCCCCTGGGAAGACATCATCCCCCATACCTGAGCAAAGGCCTGAAGTCTGCATAAGCAGCGGTAGCAAAGCGTTCAGCAATCAGCATACACTTGAGGTCATCTGGCTGGAATCTCCCTCTAATGTGTATGGGACTGGGAAGTGCTTTTATAATAAAACAGCTGATGTTCTGAGAAAATGTTCCTACGTAACGATGTGTATGTTTCTGTGAATACCAGAGACAAAGTGTTACCACGTTTTACCAGCAACCTATCTTACTGCACCCTTGAGAGAAGCACAGAGTGAACAAGAATGTCTTGTTTAAGAATGTAGTGGTGGCCTAGGAAAAGAACAGCTAGATAGAGAGAAATAAACAAGACCTCAAATGTGGCTATTGTTAAATTAATAAACACAGCTGAATACAATATATCTAGGTTAAAGTGCACAGTAGCAGGCCTAGTGTGCTAAAATAACGTGCATGGAGCTATAACTAAAATGGCTGCACAACACCCTCCCCTTGCCGGTTTAAAGGTGGTTCAAAGCCTAATTATATATAAAAGTTATTAATATTTAACCTAAGATATTTATAAAAAAAAGTCATTAATGACAAGTTAAAAAAAGATACTTGAGCAAATACAAAAGGAACATTTTAAATGGTAACTGTGACGTGAAGAGGCAGAATTTCAGGAGTCAGAGTCATTTTGGAAGTTGGCAAACAAATCTGGGACAATTGAAGACAAGAAATCTTCCACTTCAGCAGGTGTTATAGAAGGACCAAGGAGCATTCATGTTCCATAGCCTGAGTTCAAGGCAGCAGCATTCTGTGGTGTGCCCAATAAAGAGTTGAGAGCCGCATCCTCCAGGAAGGGCACCTTATAAGCAGCTTCCCGTAGCAAACGCACCCTCAACCTGCATGTCTGGTAATAAGCCCTCATCGAGAATATCAACAGATCAGCGTCCAATGAAAGAAAGTGCTGCGTAGAAAGACAAACCTTCAGTGCATGTTCGAAAGAGCACCAGAGGCACCGAAACACGGGCTGCACACAATGCAAAACCGGTCTGAATGACAAAGACCAGTCACTCCAATTGCTCCAGGAGTGTTGCTCCTAAGTACTGCATCATGCGTTCATGACACAGCTGCGCTGGTGGGAGTGTTTTCATTCCTCATTGTTGCGGTGGGACAGCCATTGCCATTGGAAATCCCCCGAAAATACTGGAGAATATTAAGTGGATGGTTGATGGTATTAAACCGAATATAGAGGAGAAGGTGTGAACAAAACCAGAACCAACAGCCTCAAAGAAATTTGCGATTCCAGTAGTACTGGATGCATTAAATATTCGTCCCACAAGCTCCACAAAGTGTCTCGGAAAGTTGGCGCTTAAAAGGGACTGTATCTCTGCTGATGACCTTGCCACCTGCAGTGCATAGGTCTCGCGTGCAGATGTGACCACCACATGTTTTTGGAACAATAAGGCCTTGAGTCTGCTAAGCTTGTCAAAATTCACATTAGAAGTAGCAATATGGGGCCAAATGTCAGCTACCTCTCTTTGTCTAGTGGGAGGAAAGAGTATGTTCCTGCAGCATGTAACAATCTTAGAGACCGAAACAACATAAACTATTCCGGATCGCATCCCACAACAGTCTTCACTATTGAGGAGAACATAGCTGCCATTTGAAAGCACCTGGAACACAGGTCTAATTAAGGGGACTGAAACTCCCTTCAGATAACAAGCCAAGTTCGCTGACAAAGCGTTATACGCCCCGTGCAAGGACAGCTGTTTTCAAAACATTGAATGGCTGACAGAAGTCTTGCATTCACTACCTCTAAGAAAGACTTCTTTCATGCCACTGAGACATTTGTACGAGAAGAGCAGCTCCCACACCTCATGGATGTAACTATCTCCCAGTCTTTCATATCTGCCTACTGGAATGTGTTTTAAAGAGGACGTGAATTGGAGTGTTGAAATAGGCAGATTAATGACCCCGTGTATCAGCCATTCAGCAGATGGTATTTCAGCCACTGTAAAAGGCAACTTTTCTAACTTTGACATAAGTCGTTTCTTTCTTAGCCATTAATTGTTGTTGTTGCGTTAAATTAAATGTGGAAAATATGGCCCTTGCGCTAACATATTGCCAGAGAACGCGACCTGCCTTTAATGTTCGAAGAGTCCAAACCAACTGCATAATGGATCTTAGTTGACTTTGTCCATGGTGTAACAAGGACATGTCACTTTGTATTATGTATATTGCAGGAGAGACAATGTTATTTAAGGTATATCCAATCGGACAGGGTATTGATCCCATTATCTACAACAGCTAATGCCTTCTGTAAGTTTTCCTGGTCTATTTGCCTTAACCGGGTAGCAGCTTTTTGGTGGGAAAGCTTCTGAATTTCATTATATACTGCATATAAGAAGTGCTTTCTGCGTTGTTTTCTGGGGCCTAACAGGAAGTCCTGTAAGTCAGTGTTATTAGAAAGGATACTGAGGTGTTTCTAACTGCATCTAGTGAGGAACTTTTCAACCATTGCTGGCATAATATCCCTACACTGTATGTTGTTACTATACCCGCATGTTCGGATGACACATAGCGAGGGTCTGGTCTACTAGTTCTAAAGCCCCCCGTGGAGTTTATAAAACGTTTGTGACACCTATTGGTATCTATTGGCCACAATAACCACCCACCAGGACGTGACAGTGAAGCATTAAGCGTGCCATTCTGGACCCATTCATCAAGCTGATCTTCAGTTTTTAAAAATATTTTTTTGCCATTTGTGAAATTTTTTAGGGCAGGAATATTGGGCACATTCAATTCCTTAATCTTTGCTAAGTCTAAACAACTTGTTAGTTGTACAGTTTCATTTAAAAATATAATTTGAACAGGTATCAGGCATGTTCTAAACAAAGCTTCCTTCCCCCTTCTTTGCCAATTTCAAGTCCCCTACACAATTTTTAAGTCAATCGACCTCAGCCAATATTCATAGCCTTCTATAGCCAACCGGGAAACAAAGGAATCAGAATAAATAAATTTTGTATCTGTCAATAATATATGTACATTTTCCACTAATGGCAATTTAAAATAATATGACTCAGCATTCTTAACGTTGTGCCCAGAAAAATATGCAAACTTCTCAGAATATGTTTTAGAACTCCCCTGTGGTGTAGTGAGACAATGTTCCCATTGTGTGTAATTAAAAATAGTCTTTGGGGTACTTGCTCTATGAATGAAATGGTGCCCATAATAATTATAGCAAAATATATCACCATAATTTTCTATAAACTGATAAACTTCTTCACTTTCAAATACAGTATAATAGTGCAATCAGCCATCATAGCATCACCTGTTTTCACATCCCAGTCATCAGAAACAACCCCAGGTATTCTTACATCTTTCATTGAACGTTTAAACACATATGGTATTTGAATGACCTCTGTCGGGCCGTATATATCAAATGTCAATTTATCCCAAACAATTCCATCAGGAATTGGTATAGCGAAAAACTTCACAAAAGACAAGTCTCTGAGGACCTTGTGAGACGAAAAATTGGGTTTTAGTACCTCATCCACCAGTTCAACTGTTGATCTTTCAGGAAGAAAATGACCATGTATTAATAGAAAGAATGTTATGACAAACCCAATCCAAAGGAGGAAAGCTATTACAGTCAAAGAAAGCCACAGACAGTTCCATGGGAGAATAAAGGGGGTTATTCTAACTTTGGAGGAGGTGTTAATCCGTCCCAAAAGTGACGGAAAAGTGACGGATTTACCACCAGCCGTATTACGAGTCCATTATATCCTATGGAACTCGTAATACGGCTGGTGGTATATCCGTCACTTTACCGTCACTTTTGGGACGGATTAACACTCCTCCAAAGTTAGAATAACCCCCAAAGTAATTTGTTTTAAGCCAGTTTATCAGCTTACGTGCTTTTGACAGTTCAGATATAGAAGAAGGGAATCATTCCGAAAAGGTGTCGTTCACGTTGGCAAAGAATCCAGAAGCAGTTCGTGCAAAAGCTGCAGCCATGTCTGTAGGTGGAGAACAGGTGGGGGTTTCCCGCGGTGGTTCAGAATAAATGACGCCATTCCTCTGTGTTGAAGTTGTGTCAAATCGATCAGTTATTTCCGTATTATTTGTTGAAACAGATGTCAGTGGAACTAATGCAAGATAATTTTCCACCCTCCCTAAGTTTGGAGAGGTGTCAGTGTTGCTGACTTGTAGAGGGACTTCTTGACTGGTAGTGAGAGTGAATCAGGAACTACTGGCTGTTCCTCTTGGTCTGCTGTGCATGATCGGCCACATGCTGTAACTTGACATTGTCGATAGATACAGAGCAGTTTTCTTTAGCACCAGCCAACGGTGGTAGAATGACAGTTCTGGTACTGTGTATTCCCAAGACTGGGACTGGTGCACGATAAGAAGGACCAAACACCTTTTTCACAGCAACCTTTTCACGTACTAGATCCCCAACCTTAGGAATCCAGCCAGTCAGTGTTCCTGGTACATCCTTAATTCCTGGGGAGGCAGCACTGGCAGATGCGTTGTCGTCACGGAACTGTTGTCATTCGTGTAAGACAGTGATATGTTCATTTATGTCAAAGGGTGTTTCTGCTGCCTCCACGCCAGGACCATCAAGATCTGGAACATACGTTTGAGTTCCAAATAGGCACTCATATGAAGTACGACCCCCCCAGGGACCTTCTAGGCAGATTGTTAAATGCACTCTGGACTCCATACAGTTGGTTAAGCCAACTACAACCCGTACACAAGACTCTGGCTGTTAAGGACTTCTTTAAATCACGGTTTTGTCGCTCCACAATACTATTTCCCTCCGGATGAAATGGAGACGAGTAATGGAGTTGGACCCCTAACGAAGCCATGGCATCCCTGAATGCCCTTGAGGGGAAAGCAGGGCCCTGGCCTGAGTGGAAAGCAGCAACTGCATATGTACCGATAAAGACTTGCACATCTTTAATAACAGTCCGAGCGTCAGCCAAGCATTGTGGCCACACCCATAGAAATCTGAAGCAGCGACTAAAATGTATTTGTATGCACTATCTGGCGTTAGGGGCCCACAATGGTCAAAGTACACACATTGCAATGGTTTATTGGAAATTAAGAGGGGTGTCTGTGGTGGGCGTTTGGGGGTGGAAAACTTAATTTGTTGGCAGATGTCACAACAAAGGACATACTGCTTGGCCTGTTTGTATAGACCTGGCCATCAATAATGTGCTTGCAACAATGCTATTGTAGCTGCCACACCAGCATGGGCAGATGTTACCCCCTCATGCGCTTCTTTAATCAATTCTGATCTTATGTTTTTGTTGGCATTCACTCGAACCCCCACACCTGGTATTTCTACCTCAGCATCTAGAATGCCTCCCATTCAGTAGGAATATTTAGCAGGAAATGCTTTTGGATAAGGCGTGCCTTCAGCCTGCAGCTTTAACAGCAGCCCACATGTCATCGTCCGGTTTCGCTTTTGAGCGGATTACTGCAGCAACAGTAGCCATAGCTACAGCTGATTTCATGGCTTCATCAGCTAATGTATTTCCAGGACCGTGTATTCCAGTGCACTGGTGTCAAAGTGTATGGACTACATGGACATTTGGTAGCATTTCCTTCAGATCCGCTATTTTTCCCCACAGAAGTCCGGGTTTGATGGTGTTGCCTTTAGAATCTCTGAACCCTTTCAGGTGCCAGTAATGCAGGTATACATTCAAGGACTGGACACAGTAGTATGAATCACAAACAATCAGTGTTAACTGTGCCGGATCCATATGTTCCATTGTCATCACCAGAGCTTTTAGCTCTCCTAGTTGTGCAATCCCCTAGGGTTTGCGAGAATGTATGCTGGGGCCAAAATGTATTATTCTCCACATAGCTGTTAGGACTGCGCAAGCAGCAGAATATTGATGTTTTGTGCCAATTGCAGGTTGTGCTGAGCCATCGGTGTACATGACTCTTTGATATTGATCAATAGGCAATGTATTTGCTGGAACTGGGTATTCTAGTTCATATTGCAAAAATTCTTGAGTTTGTAATTTTGGGTCAAAAATGTAGTCAATATTAGTGGCTGTCAAATACTTTGCCCATTGAATCCAACGTGGATGTGATGCTTCAGCGCTTGGAACACTGACTTTGGTAACAGCCTCAAGGGCTGGACATGGAGAGACGACAATAATGAGTTTGCCTTGGGCTAGAGGCCTTTCTTTAATGACAGCCTTCTGAACATCAGTGAGAATTTTCTCAATGGAAGCAAAGCGTTGTTTTGCTGCTGAGTACAAATGTGATTTGTATGCTATCGGGACAGTCCCACTCTCATTGAAAGTTACATAGGTGAAACCAATGCACCAGCAATTCCTCTGATGACTAAGGGGGTGATTCTAATTCCGCCGCCCGCCAGAATTCCGCCCCCATAATACCGCTCCGCGGTCAGAAGACCGCGGAGGGTATTATGAGTTTTTCCCTGGGCTGGCGGGCGGTCTCCAAAAGACCGCCCGCCAGCCCAGGGAAAAACTCCCTTCCCACGAGGATGCCGGCTCGTAATCGAGCCGGCGGAGTGGGAAGGTGCGACGGGTGCAGTAGCACCCGTCGCGTATTTCAGTGTCTGCAAAGCAGACACTGAAATACCTTGCGGGGCCCTCTTACGGGGGCCCCTGCCGTGCCCATGCCATTGGCATGGGCACGGCAGGGGCCCCCAGGGGCCCCGCGACACCCCTACCGCCATCCTGTTCATGGCGGCTTTCCCGCCATGAACAGGATGGCGGTATTCTGAGGGCAGCGGTAAACCGGCAGGAGACCGCCGGTTTACCCTTTCTGACCGCGGCCAAAGCGCCGCGGTCAGAATGCCCTGCGGGGCACCGCCGGCCTGTCGGCGGTGCTCCCGCCGACCCTCGCCCCGGCGGTCGAAGACCGCCGGGGTTAGAATCAGCCCCTAAATGTGCTATGTTGTCCCTTGTGTGTAAATGTTGTGCTGCAAGCATGTTTGTTTGCAAAGCTCTGAGAATGCATGTGTGTTCGACTGTCCAAAATGTACTTGAAAAGTCAGGAGGTATTAAGTCGCATAAAGGTTTTATGCGTGTTGCATAATCAGTAATATAGGTTCTGCCAAAATTTAGGAAACCCAATAGGGATTGGAGTTTTTTAATGGCATTTGGAGGTTGTAACTGCGGGCATTTTTCCAGGAATTGTGACACTAGTCTCTTTCCTTCACTTGATAGCTCATATCCCAGAAACAAGACGCTCAGGAAGGCTATTTTTGTTTTTTTTAAATTTAATTTGTAGCCGAGCTCTGCGAATCCCACAACTATGTGGGCTACCCATCTTAAATGTTGCAGCAATTCATCATCCGTGAGATAGATATAATCTACATAGGACAATGCTTCAGGGTCAATGTCTTGGAATATTGAAGTCACACAAGCTGCGAACAATCCTGGACTGTTCTTGTACCTCTTGGGTAAACAAAATAACTTTTTCTGAGAGCCTAGTGAACTGAAACTTGTTTAGTCTCTACTCTCAGGCACTATATTTTGGCAGAAAAAAACATTGAAAAGGTCCAGTGTTTTTTTGTATTTTTTGCGCACTATGTTGTTCATGAGTGCTGTGCTATGTGAGTTTTGTATAGCGTATGTGCGTGTATGACTGTTTAAATGTCTGTAGTCTAAGACTATTCTGTGAGCATGGTACGGTTTAGCTACTGGAAATAATGGATTATTCAATAGTGAGACACAGGGTCCGATTATGCCCTGGTACTCTAGTTGTGTGAGGATTTCCCTCACGGGTGCTTTAGCATTGTATTTTATTTGATATTGGGGTTGAGGTTGGGGTTGATGTTTAATAGGTATTACATGACAGGGGAAATCTTTATCCCTCCCTACGTGATTGTTATATAACGCTGGTGCCTGTGCCAATGCCCAATCGATGGCGTAGGATTCTGTGAGCTCCTCGGGAACAAGGGGTGAAAAAAAAGGTTTGATAACATCTTCCCCATATGGGCAAGTACTGACAAATTCAGGTGGCCAATCCTTTCCAGCCAATAGAATCTCATATATGTTTACGATGCGGTCCCAAAGGATTGCGTCTATTGTGCGATCAATTTCTCCTTCTAACTGTAACATTACTTTGTACATCTTATCAGGCGTGGAGATGCGCATGTCCGCTGTTTCGACTTGTAGGAAGTCATCAGTTTCTTTCACCTCCAGATGCTCTAGAAGATTCCGGCAAATTATTGTGACCTCTGCTGCGCTGTTTAATAGCACTAGTGCCCACTTCTTGTTCCTCAAGAGAGCCCTCTTCTTGAGTGGCATGTCGAACTGCAACTGCTGCTACTTTTTACTTTTTGAAATGGGGTTTTTGTTGGGGGACGTTTTTCTTCTTTTTTTAACAGAAACGTCTGTTGAGCGTTGTGATTCCTGTCTCAGTTTCACATGCTCAGTTCTCAGCTTGACCGCCTACCTCTCTCACTGCATTTTTCCGATGAGTCCTGAAAGGAACAAGATTAGCGTGTAGCAGTATAATGATATCTGTCAGGTGTTTTTATATCATCTCTATTTCTGAGATTATATCTATTCTGTGGGGTCTCCAGATGCGGAAACTCTCTCCTTTCTTTTTTGGATGTTTGTTGCTTTTTGTCCCAGTGTTTCTTATTACCTTCAGGAGCTTGCTTGGTAGAATCTTTATTAGATTTGCCTTGAAATTGTGGTTTTGTTGGTCTAGCCCCCAGACTGTCTGGACAAATACTGGAATAGGTCTCTACGATAATCTTTGGCAGCTCATGTTCTTGATCCTGTGGAGGAATGTGCCGGAGCCGCATGCGCAATGCAAGTGTGACTGCTTCCCCTTTACGGTTACTTAATATTATTGAAGATACTGTGGCAAAATTGCCCATTAATTGCATACCCAAGTCCAGGGCCAGGGAAGCCACGTATTCATCTTGAATTTGTTTCAACATTTCCGGTAAATTGGCAAGTGTCGGTGTACTGTGTGCGGTAGTATAGAGCGTGGCAAATACCATGCCCCATGTATTGTAATTATCTACAGTGGGAACCATCCCAAATGGCAAGCACATAGTTAATATTCTATGTTTATCCTGAGATCCCGAATGGGGAAATACTGCTTCCAGTGCGTTTATTTTTTGAGCTAACTAAAATGGAATTTCTTCTCATTTGGCGGGTACTTTACTTATTATCAAATGTACAGTTGCAGGGTTAATACCTGGCGTTACTGCATGTGGTTGTGCTGGTGAAGCACGTGCTGGGTTTGTGTTTAATGTTTGCATTACAAATTGTACTAATCATCTGTATATTGCCGTCAGCTCAGCGTATAAGCGATGGACCTCAGCTACCATTAGGTTCGCTGCAACAGGGTGAGGTGAATAAGTGGCCAATAAAGACCAGGTAGGACCATCATTACTTAGATGACCTAACCCAACGTGTAAAATTGTGTGGGGTAGGGCACCATCAAGCCAATTATTATGTTCTTGATAAGATAAGGGTATTTCTAAATATGCATATGCTCTATATTGCGCAGGTATGTTTGCAGGTGTATAATGATGAAATGTATTTGTGTTCCCATCAACTGCTGGAAATGTGACCTAAGAATAAGAACGTTCTGTTCTATAGGCTGCGTTTGCCTCAACAACAAATGTGACTGGACCTCCCTGGCTCGTTAGGCTGTGTGCCAGTAAATGGGTTGTAAGAGGTGGTCACATATTGACAGCTATTGCTACCTGTTGAGGATTCGTCATAATGAATGGTAAATTTGTTAAGAGATAAGCACACCAAATAGGGATATCCTTTTTCAAGTTCAAGCTTGAACAACCTACAGTTTCAGTTAGGTGCTGCCTACTTAGCTGAGGAGGAAATCCTCAATACCACATACGTCACTGTATATAGTACTGAGGTGTCTTTGTATGTAGTGAGACAGAGATACTCAGGAGGACCCGAAAATTAGAACCTGACCAAATGTTGGCGGTGCCAGGTCGCTGAGGCTCTCATTATTCTAATGAGACCACTGGATTTGAGCTGCAGAATCTCCTGCGGTGTGGGAGACTGAGTCTTAACCAATACTGTTGACACCTGTCGGCCTAATCCGGGTTTTTCTCTGGCTAACTATCTGTGCCTCATCTCTACGCAAGAGCAGGGATGATTGGGCAGCCAAGGGCATGACACAATTGACTCCTCAGGGAAATCTTGGTTACTCAGATCTCATCCATTTCTCTCCGGTGCATTAATCTCACATATACAAGGAGAAACAGAGGCAGTATATGTTTCAGTAAGGTTTTAATGAAGCAACTGCATCTTAGACAATAAAGGGTGTACAGCAATAACCAGGATGATAAAGCTTGACAGGATTAAAATTGTGACAAGGAGAGTAAAGCATAGAAATAATACTACCATTTTGTCACTAGAGTCAATAGACTAATTCCTACCTAGGCTATATTAGAGCACAGCATGTTAAGGTCTAGTTCTGCCCTTCAGGTTCCCCTGGGAGGACATCATGCCCCATACTTGAGCAAAGGCCTGAAGTCTGTAGCTGTAGCGAAGCATTCAGCAATCAGCACACAGTTGTGGTCATCTTGCTGCAATCTCCTTCTAACGTGTGTGGGACAGGGAAGTGTTTTTATAATAAAACAGCTGATGTTCTGAGAAAATGTCCCTACGTAAGGATGTGTATGTTTCTGTGAATACCAGAGACAAAGTGTTATCACGTTGTACCAACAGCCTATCTTACTGCAGCCTTGAGAGAAGCACTGAGTGAACAAGAATGTCTTGTTTAAGAATGTAGTGCTGGCCTAGGCAAAGAACAGCTAGGTAGAGAGAAATAAACAAGACTGCAAATGTGGCTATTGTTAAAATAATAAACAAAGCTGAATAAAAAATATCTAGGTTAAAGTGCACAGCAGCAGTCCTAGGTGGTCATTACAACCCTGGCGGACGGTGTTAAAGGTGCGGTAATACCACAAACAGGCCGGCGGACAAAAAAAGGGAATTATGACCGTGGTGGAAACCGCCAACATAGACAGCCACTTTAACACTCCGCCGGCCACGGCGGTACAGACAAGCAGCGCGGCGGTCACCGCCAACAGACAGGCGGGAGACAATGTACCGCCCACAGTATTACAACCCGCCAATCCGCCACCTTTTCCGGGGCGGATTCACCGTGGATAAAAACACAGCGGAAACAGCTTTTGCAATGGGAAAACGCTCACCTGATCACACTCCACGAGGAAGGAGGACACCATGGAGCCGGAATTACAAATACTCCCTGCCCTTGTCTTCCTGCTCATCTACGAACACCAGCAATGGAGGTGCCAAACACAACGGTGAGTACTGCACCTACGACATAGGGGAGAGGGGAGGCAAAAGTCAGGGGGACACACACGCAAACCCCCCACACCCAACCCCACCCTCGCACATCACAACACACACACCAATGCATTTCCAAACATCACAGTAACAACCCACAACCCCCCCAGAAGAATGCAAAGACAAAAGGAAATCAGTTCAAAAATTGTAATGTATCAAAATACAGTTACCAAATATATACAGATATATATACACATTCAAAATTATATACATTACGAGAAGTAGTGTAGGTATGCACATATCAATGTCCGTGCACCACTGGGCCAAAAATGCATGGGCAAGGCCCACACTAGATACCTGTCCACAAACGGAGAGAACACTGCAGGGGCATCAGATAGAAATACAACAGGCACCTCAGGGGGAAGAGAAGGGGGGGCACCTCAGGCGGATTACAGCACCACGCCAGATCCACGACGGGGCACCATGCCCATTGATGTATCCTGGGGAGTGCAAAGCCACAGTCTCTCAAATCTCTACAGTGGGTGGTTTGCCCACTGTTATATCCTGGGGAGTGCAAAGCCACAGTCTCTCAAGTCTCTACAGTGAGTGGGTTGCCCACTGTTACATCCTGGGGAGTGCAAAGCCACAGTCTCTCAAGTCTCTACAGTGGGTGGGTTGCCCACTGTTACATCCTGGGGAGTGCAAAGCCACAGTCTCTCAAGTCTCTACAGTGGGTGGTTTGCCCACTGTTCAATCCTGGGGTGTGCAAAGCCACAGTCTCTCAAGTGGATAACAGTCTCCACTGGTTCTGGAGGGGGACTGGTGCCCAGAGTGCTTCATCCTGTTAAGGACAGATGGAGTGGATGCATGTCTCCACTGGTTCTGGAGGGGGAATGGTGCCCAGACTGCATCAGGCTCCCCGTGACGGTTCCTGTTCCATCACTCTCCCAGCTGCGCATGGGATAACGATGCTTGATGTGGTGGTGTTTTCCATGTCCAGCGGTGCTTTGCCATGGCGGTCTCTGACCTGTTCAGCGGTGCTTTGCCCTGTTCAGCTGTGCTTTGCCATGGCGGTCTCTGCCCTGTTCAGCGGTGCTTTGCCCTGTTCAGCGGTGCTTTGCCATGGCAGTCTCTGCCCTGTTCAGCAGTGCTTTGCCATGGCGGTCTCTGACCTGTTCAGCGGTGCTTTGCCCTGTTCAGCGGTGCTTTGCCATGGCGGTCTCTGCCCTGTTCAGCGGTGCTTTGCCCTGTTCAGCGGTGCTTTGTCATGGCGGTCTCTGACCTGTTCAGCGGTGCTTTGCCATGGCGGTTTCTGACCTGTTCAACGGTGCTTTGCCCTGTTCAGCGGTGCTTTGCCATGGCGGTCTCTGCCCTGTTCAGCGGTGCTTTGCCCTGTTCAGCGGTGCTTTGCCATGGCGGTCTCTGACCTGTTCAGCAGTGCTTTGCCCTGTTCAGCGGTGCTTTGTCATGGCGGTCTCTGCCCTGTTCAGCGCTGCTTTGCCATGGCGGTCTCTGACCTGTGCACTGGTGTGTGGCATGACGGTCCCTCATTGCCCAGCGGGGCTGTGGCTGCCGGGGCCCTCCTGGGCACTGACTCCGGCGGTGGTCTCCTGACCAGTGACGATACTGCTGCCCCCGGGGCACTGACTCCGGCGGTGGTCTCCTGACCAGTGATGACGGTGCTGGCGGTGGTGTCCCGGCCGCCGGGAGGATGGCGCCCTTCTCCGCCGTGCTGCTCTTACCAGACTGTGCATACTTCTTCTGGCCCTTCACCACCTTTGGAGGAGTCACAGCTGACTCTGCAATCCCACTCAGACCCTTGTGAGCAGTTTTGCAGCCAGGAGTCTTCACCCTGTCCCGTCGGCCACTTTCCAACTTGAGGTGCTTCACAGGGGGTGGACTGGCAGTGCTTTGGCTCGGTGTCACACTGGCTGCCCTGGTGGCCGGTGCACTCCACACACCTTTAACACGCACCACTGGTACTGGAGTTTTTTTGGCTGAGGTGCTACTACGGGACTTATGAATTGGAGGGGTGGGGGTGGGGGCAAAGAGGTCAACTTTGCTGAGGAAGAGTTGCTGACGAAGACTGGGATGGGTAGCTGGAGGGGGTCTGGGAGTGGAGGAAGAGGAGGTGGTTGTAGGAGGTGTAACTTTCGGTGTTTTGGGTGCAGCTGCAGGTAGTGGAGGCTGTCGTGAGGTGGATGGATGTTGGGTGTGGGTGCCTGCGTTGGTGTACTTTGGGAGGGGCCGTCACAGACACACTGGGAGTGGACACAGGGGACGTGTAAATGGTAGTGGGGGTGGTGAGTGCAGGTGAACGGGGTGTGGTTCTGGGTGTTCTGGTGCGAGTCCTAGTGCCTGTAGATGTAGTGCATGCAGGTGAGAGTGTAGACGACACTGGGAGGGAGGAGGGAGACGACGACGAGGGGGACACAGTGGAGGCAGTGGATTTTGTTGTGTCTGTATGTGGGTGATGCTTGCGTGAGTGCCTGTGGGTTGTGTGGTGCCTAAGTTTGCCTGAGCTACTTGTGTGTGTTGAGGTGTATGCATGTTTGTCTGATGGTGTGGTTGGGATAGGCTGGGGTACAGGGGATTGGGTCTGGGTGGAGGAAGTTGGAGGGGGGAGGCTAGACACAGGGACAATGGCTGCCATCAGTGCTGAGGCCAGAGATTGCAGGGTTCGATGAAGGGCAGCCTGAACAGAATTAATGCCCTCCAGGAATGCATTACCGTGTTGCAACTCCCTTTCTACAACCTGGATGGCATTCACAATGGTAGACTGC
This sequence comes from Pleurodeles waltl, assembly GCF_031143425.1. Lineage (NCBI taxonomy): Eukaryota > Metazoa > Chordata > Amphibia > Caudata > Salamandridae > Pleurodeles > Pleurodeles waltl. The sequence goes on along the minus strand of NC_090440.1, from coordinate 753,092,258 downwards.
CCAACAGTGAGTGACCTGAGGAGGTCAATGGCCTCCTCACTGAGGGCAGCAGGGGTGACAGGGGCAGGTGATGCCCACCCTCCTGGGTGAGCGGGCACTGGGCGAATGCTGAGGGGCTGCTGGGAGGGCGGTGCTGGTAGGGGAGGTAGCGGCTGTACCTGTAGAAGTGGGAGGCACAGATGGTGCCGCCACCACAAGGGAGTTCCCATCGGCGGACGAGTCCGTGTCGCTAGTTGGTGATCCGGTGACCGACGTGAAGCTCCCTTCGCCCTCCATCCCACTGGTGTATTCTGAGTCCGTGATGTGGCCCTCCATGGCCATGTGGGATGCAGCTCCCTCGTGATCCAGTGCCACTGTACCTCCGCCTGATGATGCTGATGCACAAAAGAACAGGGAGAGAAGAAAAAGGGGGTGGGCGACAGAAGAAAGACAGGTTGAGTGCGTGGCTTACCGCTACCGTTGGCGGACAATACAGACACAGCAGCCCCCTGCACTATGCCGTGCTCTTGGCCTCTACAGATGCAATTCCTGGGATCTGGCCTACATGGCGGACATCTGCACACATGGATGCCACAGGGGCATGTATACCTGTACTTGGCCCTCTACTGAGGTGGGGTGGAGTGCCACATGGCCTGCATTACGGAGGGGCCTGGCCTACGTAAGTCGCCCTGGCCTAGGGATCCCACAGCCCTCCTCCCAGACCCCTCCACTGCACGCAAAGTCAGCTGAATGAGAGTGTACTCACCCCCTTGTGTATGCTGTGATGCCCTCAAGCGCCCATCCAACTCCTGGTAGGCCACCGCCAGGATCCTCAACATCAGGGGGATCATGGTGCGACGGGCACCCCTCCCACGTTGGGAGGCCATCCCAGCGGAGCCTCCGCCGTCTTCTTGCTCCAGCGGCGAATGTCCTCCCATCTTTTCCGGCAGTGGGTGCCCCGTCTCTAGTGGACCCCCAGGGTCCGGACGTCCTTGGTGATGGCACACCAAATGTCCTTCTTCTGGTGGGTGCTGACCTACATGACATGCACAGGGGAAGAAGAAAAGTCATTACCAACTGCACCGTCGATGTGAGTGGCCCCCATCCCTACCCTTGCCATGTGGCACATGCATTCACAGTCCTTCATGTTCCCTGAACTCTGCCCCCTTCCTTCTTACAACCAGCCCTCTCCACCCAGGCATAGCCCATACAACGTGCTCCCTGTATACTTAGCTGTTGGTCTGGAGGACCGTAGAGTAGCGTGTACTGGGGGAGGACCCCGTCGACTAGCTTCTCCAACACCTGAGCAGTGAAGGCAGGGGCCCTTTCCCCAGACGCAGCAGCCATTGTCTCTTCCAGACCGAGGTCACAGCAGCACTTGCAGTGTATGTCCTCTCCTGTCGAAGATCAGGTATCGAGTTATTGAACAGATAGAAAATGGCGGTCACGTCCGCGGTGTCGTGTTCTGTGTATGTGTGGGTACATACCTGGGAATTTGTTGACTCTGTGGTCGCTGTTGTCCTTCCTAGGCACCGTCAGCTGGGACATTTGAGAAGATGGCGGAATCCTCCAGTGTACCGACCGCTGGTGGACCTGTTGACAATGGAGGAACGACATTTAATCATCACCTACAGGTGTGACCGTGCCACTATCCAAGAACTATGTACCCAGTTGGAGCCAGACCTGATGTCACCAATCCACCATCCCACTGGAATCCCCCTGACATGCAGGTGCTGTTAGTGCTCCATTTCCTTGCAAGTGGGTCTTTTCAGACAACAGTGGCCATGGCGTCAGGGATGTCCCAGCCTATGTTTTCCAACGTGTTGTCCAGAGTGTTGTCTGCCCTGCTGAAACACATAAGGAGCTACATTGTTTTCCCTCAGGTGGAGGATTTGGCTACAGTTAAAGGTGACTTCTATGCCCTTGGACATATCCCCAACATCATAGGTGCTATTGATGGCACCCATGTAGCTCTGGTCCCCCCCCACAGGAGTAACAGGTGTACAGGAACTGGAAGAGTTATCATTCTATGAATGTACAGATGGTATGTTTGGCAGACCAGTAAATCTCCCAGGTAAATGCTATGTTCCCTGGCTCTGTCCATGACGCCTACATCCTGCAGAATAGCAGTATCCCGTATGTGATGGGTCAACTCCAGAGGCACCGTGTGTGGCTGTTAGGGGACTCTGGTTATCCCAACCTGTCATGGCTATTGACCCCAGTGAGGAATCCCAGGACCAGGGCAGAGGAACGCTACAATGAGGCCCATGGGCGGACTAGGAGGGTGATCGAACGCACCTTCGGCCTCCTGAAGGCCAGGTTTAGGGGCCTCCATATGGTTTCCTATTCTACTCACCGAAGAAGGTGTGCCAGATCATCATCGCCTGCTTAATGCTTCACAATCTTGCTTTGCGATGCCAGGTGCCTTTTCTGCAGTAGGATGGTCCAGATGGCGGTGTTGTGGCAGCTGTGGAGCCTGTGGACAGTGATGAGGAGGAAGCTGAGGAAGAAGACATAGACAACAGGGAGTCAGTCATACAGCAATATTTCCAGTGACACACAGGTGAGAACATTTTTTTTTTACCATTACATTCACTTTCACACTTCTACCTCTATCATGTCTGTCATTTAATAGCAGTATTTGGTCACTGAGTTGTACCTTTCCATTACGGTTTCACAGGTGTGGTTACCAACGTGTGTCATCTGCTTGCATCCTTCAAGGACTTGTGATGTGTGACATAGGTATGTTGGCTTTACAACTGAGAACGCATTTTGACACTGTCATTGATAATACAAATTTACCAAATCACAGACTGACTCCAGATTGTTTTGTGGTTCAAGGGTGTTTATTTAAGTGCTCAAAAATGGAGGGGGGTTGTAAAATGGTGATGGGGGACGGTGGAGGAATGTCCATGGCAGAGTCCAGTCTATTGGTCACATAGGTGCACTGCCCATATGGGCATAGGAAGTGGAGCTGGGGCAGTTTAAGTATGGACAGGGTAACAAAGTGGGACAGTGGGAGGACAATCAGGGTGGTCTCATTTCCTGGCGGGGGTCTTGCCATCTTGCTCTGTCCTGTTCCTGGATCTCAGGGACCGCTTGCGTGGTGGTTGTCCGTCTGTAGGGGGTGGGGTGCTGGTGTGGTGGTCCTGTGGCGGGGCGTCCTGTCCACTAGCACCGGCGGAGGTGGTGGGCAGTTCATCGTCCAGGCTAGTGTCAGGGGCCCCTTGGAGTGCCACGGTGTCCCTCATGGTCTTTTGTATGTCCTTCAGCACCCCTATGATGGTGCCCAGGGTGGATCTGATGGTTCTGAGCTCCTCCCTGAACCCCAAATACTGCTCCTCCTGCAGGCGCTGGGTTTCCTGAAATTTGTCCAGGACCGTCGCCATCATCTCCTGGGAGTGGTGATATGCTCCCATGATGGAGGAGAGGGCCTCGTGGAGAGTGGGTTCCCTTGGCCTGTCCGCCCCCTGTCGCACAGCAGCCCTCCCAGTTCCCCTGTGTTCCTGTGCCTCCGTCCCCTGGACCGTGTGCCCACTACCACTGCCCCCAGGTCCCTGTTGTTGTTGGGGTGGTGGGTTATCCTGGGTTCCCTGTAGTGGTGGACACACCGCTGATTGACGTTTCCTGGGGACGGAGGTATGGGCCCTCTGGGTGGGTGCTGTGCTGGTGTTACCAGAGGGTGGAAGTGTTGGGCTGTGCCTGTGCAAGGGGAACCGACTGTCCCGAGGCCCACGATGGTCCGGGCTGGTCATCAGGATCCAGTAGGGCAGAGCTGCTGTCATCACTGTGGGCCTCTTCTGTGGGTGGAGTGGAGATGTCTGGACCCTCCGGTGTGGTGACGTTCCTTAGGGGTCCTGCAGGGATATAAGAGCATGATTATTGCATTTGTGTGTGTAATGGTGTGTAATGGTGTGCAATGGGTGGGTGTGCGTGTACCCTAGTGCAAGCATTCCTGTGTGTGCATTTGTGTGATGATGGTTAGGGGGTTGTTATGTGTATGTGCAGTGAGCATGCTTTGGTGAGGGGTGACCAAGCTTAGTTGTGTCATGCAGGGCATGGTGTTGGGATGGGTGGTTTGTGTTATTAGAACATTAGTGAGGATTTGGAGTGATAGGGGAGGGGGTGAGGGTGGGGGTGTGTGATAACATGCAGGTAGGGTGGGGGATATGATAGTTAAGATTTGACTTACCAGTGTCCATTCCTCCACCGACTCCTCCGAGGCCCTCTGGATGCATGATGGTGAAGACTTGCTCCTCCCATGTTGTTAGTTGTGAGGGAGGAGGCGGGGGTCCGCCGCCAGTCCGCTGTACCGCGATGTTGTGCCTGGAGACCACTGAACGCACCTTCCCCCGTAGGTCGTTCCACCTCTTCCTGATGTCCTCACGATTTCTTGGATGCTGTCCCACGGCATTGACCCTGTCTACGATTCTGCGCCATAGCTCCATCTTCCTGGCTATGGAGGTGTGCTGCACCTGTGAGCCAAATAGCTGTGGCTCTACCCGTAGGATTTCCTCCACCATGTCCCTGAGCTCCTCCTCAGAAAACCGGGGGTGTCTTTGGCATGACATGGGGTGGTGGGGGTGATGTGTGGGGTGGTGTAAGTGTTGATGTGTGTGGTGATGTGTAGTGGTGTGTGGTGTTTTGTGCGTGGAATGTTGTATGGGTGATGGTGTTGTGTGCCTCTGTGTGGTGGGGTTCTTAATTGCTGTGCTCTCTGTCTCTCTGGCCTGCGTTCGTGAATTGTGGTCGTAGGGTTTGTGGGTGATGTGGGTGTATGTTTTATATTGAATTGGGTGTGTGGGAGTGGTGTTTGTATGTGTATCAGGTGGGTGTATTTGGAATTGTCCAATGTGGCGGTGTTTTGGAGATGTGTGTGTATTTTGAGCGCGGCGGTGTGTACCGCCAATGGAATACCGCGGTTGAAAGACCGCTGCGTGGATTCATGTGTCGTGATAGCATGGGCGTGTTTCTGTTGCCGTGACGGTGGAGGAATTGTTTTCGCCAGTTTAACACTGACCTTTGGTGTGGCGGACTTGTGTGGGTGTCTGAATTTCGGCGGATTCCGAAATGTGGGTCATAACAGCTGTGGTGGAATTCCGCAGCGGTGTTTTGGCGGTCTTCTGGCAGTCTTCTGCACGGCGGTAAGCGGCTTTTACCGCCAATGTTGTAATGACCCCCCTAGTGTGCTAAAATAACGTGCATGGAGCTATAACTAAAATGGCTACACAACAATATCAATCATCAGAAGTGGTTGATGACTCATCACCAGCATGTGTCTGATGACTCATCACCAGAATTCCTTCATATGAAACATCAGAAGTGATTGATGACTCCTCACCAGCATGTGTCTGATGACTTATCACCAGTCTATAAATAGAACTGCCAAAGTGTTTCCTGTGCTTGGCTTTGAGTCTTCCTTCGCTCGCAGGTGTTCCCGGTTCAGATGGAGTTTCCGTGATTCTTTCTGGAGTCGTCATTTCAGTGTGAGGCTTCATCAGAGCTTCCCTTTCTGGAGTGGATTACTTTTGCAGCGGCTGGAGAATTTACGAACAGTATTCCATCTCCCTCAAATTATCAAAAACATTCCAGGAGAAGTTGGTTCATGAGTAATCCCCCTCTCATTCCCCTGTTTTCAACCTTCTCGAAGGTTAGTGATCTTTTGGTGCATTATGAAAAACATTTGTCAATGCTGAGAAAACTGTGATACAAGACTATATTCCAAAGACAGCTTGAAAAGTATTTTTAAAGGCAGCATTGAAGTTAAGTGTTGTGAACTCCTGAACGCATCGCTCGATATCTATGCAAAATTAGATGTTTATTCTGATTATTTTTGGAGCGAGTCTATTGTGTGAAAACGAATAACAAAAGACAAATTAATAAGTTTAATTTTTTAATGATTTTGTTGTGAGTTACAAAAGCCTGTTTCATAGTTGAGCATTCAAGTGCTAATAATTATTGTGATTTTGCTGGAAGGCTCAGAGATTGCTCAATCAAATGGTAATAATTATTGTTATGTTGCTGAAATACTCTATGATATTTGTAGTTCTATTGTTTTTTATTTGTTTTTGGTCTTAGAAATTCCTGCACCAAACCCTGAGGCAACTTTCTTGGAACAACAGTGACCCTCCTTTGTAAACCAGTGTTTTTGTTTCTCTTCCCTTTCCAAATCCCTGTTCCCTATCTCTTTCCCCCAGAGACTATTCGCTAATTCCCTGTTCAGTTCAGAAATGAGGGAGTAGTTAGCTGTTCCCTACAAAATCACTAAGAGAACATATTTAATGTAATGATTTTATCTCCAGCTAGGTAACACCTACAAAATTAATTCTCAGACTGTTTCAAATATTTATTGTAAGCCAAGTTCACTTTTGGAGCTGGATTTGTAATACATATTTCGGAAAAGGTACTATTAGGAATTACGTTTTCCTTGCCTAAAGCCTCTAGAAGTCTATTTACATGAGCTCCAGCTGTCACTGAGGAGCTGAATAGGCACGCTGCTAAGGCCTTGGTTGTAGAGAAGTGTCCTATTCCTCTTGCAAAATTACCATCTGTTCTGTACCCAGAAACTTTACTAACTTCAAATAGGCCTGTCATAGGCAAATGTTAGCTGACACCTGAGTAGGGCCTTCTTTTGTCCATGTAGTCAAGCAGTGGGAGAGGAGCTACCCCCAGAACTAGTTTGAAGTGACCACAGGGTAGGTGGTTACTAATTCCCCTGGCCATACCTGTAGGGTGGAAACAAGAGCTCTGTACAGAGTAAGAAAGGTTCTGCCATCTTGGTTTTAGGTAGAGAGGGGCACTGTTTGATTGTTTGCAGTAGGACACACAGGAACTGCTATAAAGATTGGCAGGGTTACTTCAAGGAACCTTTTCCATATTGGCTAGAGAGGGAGCAAGAGTCATCACCCACTGTCAGGCTAGTGTCAGGCATACATTTGTCACGCCTGGGCACCCTCTTCAGAACACTACTGGACTTGTGGATGACAGAAGAAGGACTGCTCCTCCTGCTGAGTCCTGTGAGGAGACCTGTAAGGCTAGACCTGCTCCCGCTTGTAACCATGACAATGAAGTCGACTCCAATGATCAGTTAGCCAAACTCTAGTTAAGCTACATGGCCACAGAAAGCTGCTAGAATCCATTTTCCTGAAATGCCAAGTTGACCAGTTCCAACTGAAGCTGCCCTGCATCCTTCTTTTGGCTTCTGCTGGAATGTGTTTTTATCCCCAAGTGTGGTTCTGTGATCCTTGGGTGCGTCAAAGTGTACTCCTCCTAACATCCTGAAAAACCTGGGACTTAGAAAATGTTTGGGTCCAAATACCTCTGGAGGACCACACACTTTTACCAGATCACTGTTTTTATGGTTGATTTTGCTCTAGAAGTGCTACATGGTGTGACTCATTTCTAGGATTGCCAACAGTTTCCTACCAGGATAGTCAGTTGATCACCACCTGAACCTACTTTCTGTTCTTTGAATTCTAACCTCATGTGTACAGCACAAGGTTGTCACATTATAGCCATTAATGTCAGTTGCTTCACTCATTATTAAAAATGTAGGAGAATTTTAACCTTCCTAAATACCAGGGCCTGTATTTATCTAGATTTTGTGTCACCTTGCACTATGCAAGGGGGCGCAAGCCCAACACAAAACCCAAATTTGATTTATCAAGCCACAAACCCAATTTGCGTGGCCCTGTGTGGCTTGATAAATTTAGAGTAATGCACTGCAGCACAAACTGTAGTGGATTCTATTATAGCCTTAGAACCCGCCGTAGCAGGCTTTACCGACCATTAAAGGCCCGGTTCCGTGTTAATGGCCCAAGCTGAAGGCGAGGGCTTTCAACAAGTGAGAGGGCCTTTAATGGCCCGTAGAGCCCGCTACGGCATGTTCTAAGGCTTTTAGAACATTCTGCCACTAGACAGCAGAATGTTCTATTAAATAAAACAAATTCCTCATGAAGGCCGAGGGGATTAAATTCCCCTCGGGCTCCGTGAGGCTTTGTTCACAGCTGTTGCTGTGAACAAAAAGAACATTGGAATGTTGAGGCTCCGGGCTTTTACTGGCTGGTAAAAGCCCGGAACACTCCATTATCTGCAATGGACAACCGAACATTCCAAAGTTTTAATTAGTGTTATTGGGAATCAGGGGATAGCTTAGCCTTCTGGCTTGCAGGCCTGTGCCCCCGTCACCTAGTGACTTTTAACCTACTTAGCCTGCTTGGTTTAAGCACACATTTATTTAATCATTTCTTCCAAAATGGCTGCTATGTTTATAGTTAGGAAGATGTTTTTGATTTCACGTTATCAGTGCCACTCTGTGAAGGCATCACTATCAGCGTCAAAGACAAGTGTGGACGTAGGTATTCACATCATGTCCCTTTCCCACTTATGTGGGACGTGAACATAATTAATGTTTGAAGGGAAATGTTTATATAATTGCTGCCCCAAGCATGCCTTTTTATCTAATGTTTGGGAAATACCTGCATCAGGGGTCCTACAAAATCGGTATGAATTCATCTCAGGCAAACAAGGTTATCAGAGAGATTCCTACCAGATGCCATCAATGCTATTTATGCTAGACGTCGCCTTGATGCAGACCCAGTCTTTGTCCACTGAGTCTGATCTAGAGACCTCATTCCAAGGTAATGAGGGTTGGGGGGCTCTTCTCATGGACATGGTGCTGGCAAATTAGGTTTAACACACCTCGCTCTCTTTAGTTTAGAGATTATGTGCCTCATTATGTGTCTGGCGGTCTTCAGACCGCCAGACCCACGGTGGCGGTTAGACTGCTGCGGTCATGGTGGTCCGACCACCACATTATGACCATGGCGGAGCCGCCAGACCCGACCACCGATACTGCTAGGCTGCCACCAGCCGGCAGCCTAGTGGTCCGCCCAGGGGACTGCCAGACCTGTGCAGAGGACACAGGCACAGGTGGCTAGGGCCAGTGGGAGGGCATCAGTGTCCCAGGGGGGAGGCCAAAAGGTGGATGCTGTAGCCCAGGAGGTGATCTCTGAGGTCCTGGGAACATACCACCATACACAAGACAGGATGGAGCAGATCGTGGCCACCCTGGAACAGAATCAAAGGCTGCAGATAGCCCAACATCAAGAGACCATGGAGCAGTGGAAACAACTTAATGCCACCATAGCCACTATTGCAGGGGGGCTGCAGCACCACTACCTAACCCAGCCTGAGACCCCCACAAACCTGGAAGCCCCTACCACTGTCCAGGACACAGACCAGCCCTCTATATCAGCAGTAGCAACTGGACTGATGGCACTGGCAGAGGAAACACAGGATACCAGCACCCCTACCCGTGCAGCCCAGCACCAGACCCTCAAACGGTCCCTCAGACCCAGATATGGCACAGGAACACCTGCCAAGACCAAGGCCCCCACACAGAAGTGACTCTGACATGAACTGTCTCCCAAGTGTGCCACTGTGCTACCATCCTCACCCGCCAATACCAACTTAACAACTTGCACGGGACATAGGGACCTATACCCACTGCCACCAATCGCTGAGCCCATGTACCTAGTATGGACAACCACCATTAGCCCACTCCCTATCACTGTACAGTGCACCAATGCATTTGTGACACCAAATAAAACCAATGTACACCAATTCCTATGTACCCTGTCATTATGTAATATCAATTGTAAATGTGAATGCATTTGCCAGTCAATTCCATAACTTTATTGCAGGAATGATACTCCACATACAACATTGTCTGGAGTAAACCAAAATGTACACCATGTTTGTCTCCATGGCACATGCCACCTACTTTTACAGCTAACAGTGTCAATGACTACAGACCCCGCATGCCCAAACAAATGAGTCTGACAAACATTATGCAGTACAGGCAACGTCATCAGTGAACAGTACCTCATAGTCACTGGAAGTATAGTTGGATCAGCTGGTCCCTGGAGTGGACATCTTCCCCCTCTACATCCTCACCATCACTCCCATCCCCTCTCAGAGGAAGCAGATCTGGATGTACGGCACCCTCCTCTTCTAGTAGGGAGCTCTCCTCACATCCACGTTGTGCAGCATGCAGCAGGCCACCACTATTCTACACACCTTCTCAGGGCCATAGCACAGGGATCCCCCAGAGAGATGGAGGCAACAAAATCTAGCCTTCAGGAGACCTATAGTGCGCTCAATCACCCTCTTAGTATGTCCATGGGCCTCATTATAATTCCTCTCTACATCTGTCCTGGGACTTTTCACAGGTGTCAGGAGCCATTGCATGTTGGGGTAGCCATAATCACCTGCAAAAGTGGTTGAAACAGGACTGTAACAAACTGTGATTATTTGCGGACAGCCTGGCTGTCAGCTATGTACTGATCCAGTGTCATACACACTCACCTATGGGCCATCCTCTGTCCCCTTGTAGTTGATGCATCAAGTGTGGGACACTGCTGTTCTTCAGGACAAAGGAATCATGAACTGATCCTGGAAAAATGGCATTGACATGTGAAATGTACTGGTCAGCATTTACACCAATTGTGGCCCATATTTATACTTTTTGATGCAAAACTGCGCTAACGCAGTTTTGCGTCAAAAAAATTTACGCCGGCTAACGCCATTCTGAAGCACCATGCGGGCGCCGTATTTATTGAATGACGTTAGCCGGCGTTAGCCGCCGGCCCAGTCTGGTGTGCGTTAAAAAAAACGACGTACACCAGGCAGCGCCGGCGTAGGGGGATATGGGGCTTGGGCGTCAAGAAATGGGGCAAGTCAGGTTGAGGCAATTTTTTCGCCTCAACCCGATTTGCGCCATTTTTTTTTCACTCCCAACCCCCATAGAAATGACTCCTGTCTTAGCAAAGACAGGAGTCATGCCCCCTTGCCCAATGGCCATGCCCAGGGGACTTCTGTCCCCTGGGCATGGTCATTGGGCATAGTGGCATGTAGGGGGGCACAAATCAGGCCCCCCTATGCCACAAAAAAAAAAAAAAAAACTTACCTGAACTTACCTTAATGTCCCTGGGATGGGTCCCTCCAGCCTTGGGTGTCCTCCTGGGGTGGGCAAGGGTGACAGGGGGTGTCCCTGGGGGCATGGGAGGGCACCTCTGGGCTCCTTCAGAGCCCACAGGTCCCTTAACGCCTGCCTTTTGCAGGCGCTAAAAAAAGGCGCAAAAGCGGCCGTACATAATTTTTTTTGACCCGCCCACTCCCGGGCGTGAATTTCGCCCGAGAGTATAAATCCGAGGCACATGCCTCGGAGTCGATTTTTTAGACGGGAACGCCTACCTTGCATATAATTAACGCAAAGTAGGTGTCCACGCTAAAAAATGACTCAAACTCCATGGTCTTTGGCGCTAGACGCGTCTAACGCCAAAGTATAAATATGGAGTTAGTTTTGCATCGGAATTGCGTAAAAAAAAACGACGCAATTCCGGCGCAAACGGAGTATAAATATGCCCCTGTATGTTAATTGAGAGAAGTTCTTCCTGTTCCTGTACACCTGTTCATTCACTCTTGGAGGGATGAGAGCTATCTGGATGCCATTGATGGCACCTATCATATGGGGAATGTTAGCAAATGCATAAAAGTCTGACTTGATGGCAGGGAGTTCAGCCCTCTGGGGAAAGTTTACATATGTCTGTAGGTGTTGTACAAATGCATCCAGGAATTTGGACAGGATGAGGCTAAACATTGGCTGTGAGAACCCTGCACCCATGCCCACTGTCACCTGAAATGAGCCTGTAGCCAAGAAATGGAGTACAGATAGCACTTGCACTTTAGTACTGATGGCATACTGATTCTGATTAGCCGATCTCAGTACAAGATCAAGTAATGCACATAGGTCATGGATTGTTGTACAATTGAGTCTGTAGGTGACAATGATGTGACGTTCCGCCATGGTCTCCAAATCAACAAGAGGTCTGTACACAGATGGGGCCATCCCTCGCCACAAGGATCGTTACCTATGGGGAGGAAAGAACACATATGAGGGACACACATACACATGCAAAACATGTTGTGTAAGAATAACTGCTGTACAATATGTAAGTTACACACACAAGTGATGTATGATGTACAACTTTAGAGACATATATGAAGTGATACCTCTGGACTGATGTGAGGAACAGACACTCATGTGGGCAGGAGACTAAGGGCCGGGATTTATAGGGCCTGAATGGGGCCCATGACTAGGAAATATTCACGTTGTGCTAGCAATATGGCAGCCTCCTGCCATCCAGATATGTAGGAGTGGAAGTGACCTCATTCTGCTGGCAGTTGTTGTCATGGAGTAAGGCGGTGTTCACCACTGTGCACCCATTCATTGGTTAACATGGTTGTCCGCCTATCATGATAGCTGCCGGCGGTGACAGTGCACACCGCCGCGGAGCGTCTGTCATGTCGTCACCCCAATTTCACTTGACTCCCGGATCCCCTGCATGGAAGTACTCCACTGAGTATGCTGCTGTGTCCTGACTCTGGTTACCCAAATGCCATGAGTCACAGTGGAAAGAGCTCCAGCCTTCACCATGGAGGAGCTGGAAACATTTGTGGATGATACCCCTGTATGCCAAGTTATATGTGCGACCAGAGGAGCAGGTGAGTAGGCGGTTGCCATACATGGATGTGTGTGATGGTGGCAGATTCCTGTATATATGTGTGGTCGGTATGTAACTGCACAGGTGTAGATTGTTTGGCAAGTACTGTGAGTGAGGTGGTGAAATTATCTTGTGAAGTTTCCATCCCATAGGGGACGTATAGTCAGCTGTATCACATGGTCATATCCTGAACTCTGTTTTTCTTTTCTGTGTGTCCGATACAGGTCAACGCCCATCAGAATAGGGCACTCTGGCAGGCCATGGCCAGGGAGTTGCGGAGCCTGGGCGTCTACAACCGGCGGGGAACCCACTGTAGGAAGTGGTGGAAGGACCTGCGGCACTGGGCCAGGAAGACCTCTGAGGCCCAGCTGGGGAAGGCCTCCTAATGAGGAAAGGGTGCCCATTGGACCCTGACCCCCTAATGTGCCGCATTCTGGCGGTGGCATATCAAGATTTGGATGGGCGCTTGAAGGCTGCACAGCAGCCACAAAGGGGTGAGTACCAACAACGTTTCATGCCTCCTTGATGGATGTGTTAGAGTGCTGTAGTATGTATGCTGTCTAGTGCCAGGAACTCTGACAGGGGTCTACCAGCAGTCCTGACCCCATGGGACAAAGATGATTAGGGGCAGGTCTAACAGTTCATCAACTCCTTGTGTCATGTGGAAAATGAGTTGTATGCTGGGGTAGTGGACACCAATCAGGGGCATAGTCATGACTACCATTGTAGGTGCTGCGTGTAGGTGTGTAAGGTGGGTGGGAGTGTGTGTGCACCAAGTATATACATTCATTCAGGTATTTACAGATTTCTCTCATGTTTTGTCTCCCCATCCCTGTGCTGGCGAGGGAGCAGTGGCACCGGCGAGTGGGGATGCAGCGGCCCACGTTCAAAGGAGGCAGAGTCGACGGTCGCCAAGGGAACCAGTGGGTTGGAAGGCGAGGGGAGTACCACGGGGGAGGCAACTAAAACTGCCAGTATTGACTCTGATAGCTCCTCCAATGACAGCTCCCTAGTGGACCCACCCATTCTGTGTCATCTCCCGCCACCCCCATACCATCACTGCCCTCCCAGTTGCTCCCCACCCAGTTGCCCGTGTCTCCTTCACCCCAGGCACCCCCTTCCCTGCCCCAGTCAGCCCTGCTGCCCTCATGGAGGAAGCTATTGACCTCCTGAGGACCATCTCTGTAGGGCAGACAACCATCATGAATGCCATCCAGGGGCTAGCATCCCAGATGCAGCAATGCAATGCAGACCTGGAAGGCATTAACAGTGGCATGTCTGGCCTACAGAGATCTTTTCAGGCTCTGGCCTCCTCTTTGACGGCAGCCAGTGTCCCTGGTCTTTCCGTCCCCCCTCCAACCACCTCTACCCCTTCCAGCACCCCACTCCCTTCACCCATCCTAAGCACACATTCAGACAGCCATGCACACACCTCAACACACAAGAAGCACACAGAGAAAGACAAGCACCACACTTCCCACCACAGGCATACTCACAGCCAACGTACAAAGGCACACACAACAACATCCACTTCCCCCAGTGAGTCCACCTCTCCCACCTCCCTGTCTGTCACCTCAACATGCACACCCAGAAGCATGCACCCTCAGTCACTGTTGCTGGCCCCATTTTTGCAGTCACAACAGCATCAGACATCCAGTCATCCACCCCAGACACCACACCTGCACTTACCACATCGACATTGACTGACAAATGCAGCACAATCACCAGACCTGCAGACACCTAGACAACATCCATTTACACTGGCAGCCTGTCTTGTCCCACTGTGTCCACCCCCCCTCCCAAAACACTCAAACGTTCCCAGACACCCACTCAACACACATCCACCACACCTCAGCATACTGTACAGGCACCTGCATCCACGTCCAGCACACCTACACCAGTTACAAGCACTCCCTCTACCTCACTCCCACACCTTCCTCTATGTCCACCCCAACTGCCCCTAAAAAACTTTTCCTGTCCTGTGTTGACCTGTTCGAACCCACTGGCCCACCCTGTCTCGTCCCTAAACATGCCCATCTTCTTGCCCTGTTCACTCCTTCCACATCTAAGTCCTCCCCAGTCCGCCCTTCCCATTCCCTTGCCCCTTCCCCAGAAAGGAAGAAACCCCGTGCTGCCCCAGGTCCATCTGCCACCCCCCGGTCCAAGCCAACTCCCCCACCTTCCAAGAGCAAACACAAACCCCATCCACCTCCCGAACGTAAACCCAAGCCCCCCTCCCAGACGTAAGTCCCCACCCCGCCACCCTCTGTCCCTGAGGTGCCTGGCTGCCCCATTGATGTCCCTTTATGGTGGAGTACCATGTGCACATGTGGGAGTCAAGTTCGGGCCATTTGGGCCCTTCAGCCTGTTTCACATGGACTTGTGAATGGCCTTATTTGGACATTACATTTGTCATTATTTATTAAAGTTTGAGTGCCCAGTGTTGCTTTGGCACATTCTGGAGACGTGGTTCATCATTTCATTGTGGGGGTGTTGTGTGCACATGTGTGTACTTTCGGCAGGTTGTATTGGCCTTGTGTCTGGTAAGTACCTCTTATTCTGGTGTGTATGGCATGTAATGGTGTGAGGGGTTGGGTGTGCATTACAGGGTGGGTATGGTGGGTGGGTGTGTAACTGTGCCCTTTCTTCCCTTCTTTACTATGTTGAGGTACTTACCGTCATCGTCTTCCTCAGTGGTCACAGTTGTGGAGGGATATGGCAAGGAGCAGAACTGGCATGATTTCCAACTCTCTCTCCATTTCTGCTTCGGCGTGTTGTGTGTGCCTACGGTGAGTGTTTCCTTTTATTTGGTTCATTTCCGCCACGCAAAGTGGTTCCCGCACCGGAACTGACGGCAATCTTGTGCTTCATTATTTGTTGGGCGGGTGGGGTCTTTCATGTCGACCTGTGGGCGGCCTCTTCCGTCGCTGTCGGCACTCCTATGCTGGCGTTGTGTGGATTTCACGCTGGCTGTTTCTCATGTGCTTCATTATTTGGTGGTCCGCACTGCCAGCTTGTTGGCGGTAGTTACCGCCATCGCAGGCAGTGCGGTGTTTACCACCATGTTCATAATGAGGGCCTATATATGTACTCTTTGGCATTGAGTGGGAAGGCATTTAACTCTACACACTTGTGTACATTTGGAATTTGCAGTTGATTTGTGTTTTGAGGACATTAATTTGGTAGGCATGATGTGCTGTGGACTCAGCTTTCCAAGTCTGCAGTTTCCTGTTTATGTTTATCCCATGTATTTTGTACATGTGTTTGATATTCTGTCCTTGATCGTCTAGAGTAGTGGTGACTAATTTCACTTAAGTGCTTTTTGATTTTCAGCAGTATGAATACTTGGGGGTCGTTAGGAACACTGGGCATTTCACTTCAGGCCGAGCCGTATGACTTTGATGAGCTCATCTCAATATGGCTACCACAGTGGTGCTTTGAAATGTAACAATTGAAATTCTGTGTCCTTTTTCGATGTTTATGTCACTGCATTTGAGTTCACTTTCACTCATGCATTTGTTCATGTGATCAAGACCGCGAGTCAGTCGAAGCGCGTCATAAGTTTTGTGCATTAAACTGTTTCAGCTTCACTGGAACGTATCCCGAGTAAGTGTTTATTCATTCTGGTGGTGTATTCTTGCCAGTGTGCTCCGTTGGTATGTTGCTCTTCCCCTCTTGGGACCTGGGCTCCAGGAGGAGCTGCTTGTGTTTCTGTTGATTTAAACAGAGGTGGCTGACTGACCACTGCAAACGTATCAATGGCTATTCCGGATTACAGCACCTGCAGGACCCAACACGGTATCAGCATCAGAGGTGAGTTCTGATTTGTCGACCACTGGACTGGTGGCTTTGGTGGGTTGGCGAATGCTGATTCCTGTCCCATCAGGTCGGGCATCGGAAGGTGCTTCACGATACAACATCAATAGAATGTGTCCTGAGAGAACATTTATTTAGTTTGCTGGTGTAATATTGCCAGTGTGCTCCGAGGGCATTTAGTTCCACCCTCCTAGTGTCCCAGAGGAAGCTGCTTGTGTTTTGGTGATATTGTGAAGGCTAAATTTATTAATAATTAAATTTAAGAATTTGACTAATATAGAAAATAACGTGTGAGTTAGAAAGAAAATGTGCCCACTTGAGTGGTGGCCATCAGATATGTAAAGTCTTAATTCAATGCATATTAGTATTGATTGAAGTGCCTGCATTAAGAAAAAATGTGGTAGTATGTTATATTAGTTATTTTACATTATGTAGTTTATTTATTATAGGCCTTAAGTTAGCGAGGTTTGGGCCTAGTCTGAACATCCTCATATTAAGCTTCAATGTTTGTGGGAATCTATGTCCAGAGAAATCAATTCATTTATTGCTCACACTGTGTTGACCAAACGTTACCAGATGTCTTTAACTTCCTGCTAGAATGTCTCATAGTGAAAGTGGTTATTTTGTATAGTTTAATGCGTGAGACAACAATGTTCCCAGGAGCTAAAAATGGATGCACTGACTGAAGTACGGATCGCTACAAAAAGGTTACCTGACGAGCCTAACGATAGGAACAGGAGAAGAGGAGCCAATCATCAACATGTGAAAGAGAGTTTAATTATATCTTAGATTTGGGATTTTATTTCTATTAGACTAATTATAAACGTAACATTTTCTGACCAATGGCAACATGGGAAGTTCTTTAAGACATTACAACTTAGCCCAACTACAGAGGGGAGAGCCACACTCATTCTATTCTGTCTCAGGAGCTGAACAGTTCCAGATGATTTATTTATATCTTTGACTTTATTGCTTAAGTTTTCTAATGCTGAATGCTGATCCCTTAGATATTGCTTCTTAAATGGTTCAGATAGCTTAGAGTCCCCTGTCTCTGAACCATTCCCTTTCACTGCCTGTTGCTGAAGCTGACCAAACAGACATCCAACTGACGAAGATAATCGCAGCTTGCTGATCCATATGAGGAGAGGTATAACAAAATGTTATTGTTCTTTTTTTAGGTTTTGTCCTTTGTTTCTAGGTACCAACCACTATTTTGATAGAGCCATAGCTAGATTTTTTTCCAAATTAACTTTGACTAAAATTGTTTTGCATGAAACCCAAACAAGCTATTCTAATCAGGAGGCTAGTTAGAGAGACCATGAAAATGCAAAGAAATGATTACTAAAGAGTTGATGTTGTTCATGTGCTGAATCTAGATTTATGTTATTTCTATTGTGCAGTTGTTTTTACTTTTCATTTGTGCTGTGACTCTTGAATGCTTAATTGTTAATACATTAGCTAAATTGAGATTCTTTAGAAGATTTGGTCAACCAGTGTTGTTCATGTATGCTTACCATTTGGTTTTGAGACTAATTTATGTGACATTGGCATTGTTCACATAGAGAAATAAACTTTCTAATTTTTACATAAAGGTGTGGTTGTTTGTGGCCAAATGGGTCATGGTGTGCAAAGTTCACTGACGACAAAGAGTATTTGATGATGTTTATTGATCAGGATTATGTAATTGCATTGTATTTGGCACTTAAGGTGGAATGCCTCTAAGCGTTGTCAAAAGGTCTATCGAACCTCTAGGTCGTCCCCTTATAAATCAACAATAAAAGACCAAATAAGGACAGATGTGCTAATAGAAATGGTAGCAGAGTAGGATGGTTAGTCTACTTAAGAGGGCACCATAAGGTCCTTTTTCTTATAAATAGGTAGAGGAGTTGCATGGTTTGCCTCCTTAAGAGGTCACCGTAAAGCCTTTTTTCCCTTAAATGGTGCTAGAAGAGTTGGATGGGTAGTCTCTCTAAGAGATTAAGGTAATTCACAGATTGGGTAGAGAAATTGTTAAAGGTTAAGATTTCCAGATTCAATGGTACAAAGTGAAAAGATATTGGGCCTTTTTAAGACTTTGATAGAGGGATTTCCTCCATCACAAATGTGGCGGCTATCCCGTCCGCCGTATTATGATTCCATTATATTCAATGGAGATTGTAATATGGCTGACGGGATATCTGTCACATTTGTGATGGGGGAAACCCCTCCGTTAAGGTTGTAATAAAGCCCTATGTCTCCCTAGAACCTACCATGACTTTCCCAAAACCTTGGAGCTTGCCAATGCTTGTTTGAGGGATGTTACCGACGTTCTAGTGACAATGTGAATGAAATAGGTTTTGCGCTTGCACAGCTTAAGCAAATCACAGGTGAATTGTGATGTTTGAGAGTGTTTAGGGAGTTTACATACTCCAGATGTGTGTGGCACTTTGTGCTAAAAAATTGTCCATGTGGTTGTTGGTATACGGACCCTGCGTGGTTGAAGACTCAGTATTGAATAAGTGTGTGAAACACTTGGTTTCTATTGTAATTTGTCCGTTTAGTAGGTCAATCTGGCATGGTTGACAAACTCAAGATTGCGTGTTAAAGTGAGTGATAGGTTTTTGACGGAGATTTGGTGAGTCCTATGTGCACCAGGAGGGTCCAATGATCAGTTAAGAGTAAAATTTGCAGGTCGAATTTTGCTTGCAAGTCAGAGAACCTAAGATAGAAGCATTTGTCAGAGCAAAATGCTGCAGTGAAAAATCAGTAAGGTTTCTGAAGTGATTGTGCCACCTACCTGTAGTAAACAGACAAGTGGGTATTGATTTTACTTAGTACTTGCAATATTTGCATTTAGTTTGTTTAAATTTAGTTGAGGAAGACAAGGCGAAGGACCTTGTCAGCCGCAGTATGTGTGAGTGTGACATCAGTGAAGCTGCGCTGAGATAGGTCAGTTAGTATGAAAAGCTGCGAACGGATTGGGGGACAACCGTGAAGCGTAATTGGTTGAGAAGGTAGACGAAAAGGATTTGGGGTTTGAAAGTCACTTTCTGATTTGAATGAAAGTAGCGTAAATTACAGAAATTAC
The DNA here is from genome assembly GCF_031143425.1 of Pleurodeles waltl. Lineage (NCBI taxonomy): Eukaryota > Metazoa > Chordata > Amphibia > Caudata > Salamandridae > Pleurodeles > Pleurodeles waltl. Next base: position 753,072,830 of record NC_090440.1, on the reverse strand, counting down.
ATTTTTCAAAGCTTTAAAGAGTGCCCTCAGGGGAGATATGTTTATTCCAACTACAACAGGAGAAATTACACCCCCAGACGGTACACCCGCCTATATTGCATTTGAAGAACAAGGTGCTGCGCCATGGCTTTGGCGAATGCTGATTCCTGTCCCATCAGGTCGGGCATCAGAAGGTGCTTCACGATACAACATCAATAGAATGTGTCCTGAGAGAGAATTTATTTAGTTTGCTGGTGTAATATTGCCAGTGTGCTCTGAGGGCATTTTGTTCCACCCTCCTAGTGTCCCAGAGGAAGCTGCTTGTGTTTTGGTGATATTGTGAAGGCTAAATGTATTAATAATGAAATTTAAGAATTTGACTAATATAGAAAATAATGTGTGAGTTAGAAAGAAAATGTGCCCACTTGAGTGGTGGCCATCAGATAGGTAAAGTCTTAATTCAATGCATATTAGTATTGATTGAAGTGCCTGCATTAAGAAAAAATGTGGTAGTATGTTGTATTAGTTATTTTACATTATGTAGTTTATTTATTATAGGCCTTAAGTTAGCGAGGTTTGGGCCTAGTCTGAACATCCTCATATTAAGCTTCAATGTTTGTGGGAATCTATGTCCAGAGAAATCAATTCATTTATTGCTCACACTGTGTTGACCAAACGTTACCAGATGTCTTTAACTTCCTGCTAGAATGTCTCATAGTGGAAGTGGTTATTTTGTATAGTTTAATGGTGAGACAACAATGTTCCCAGGAGCTAAAAATGGATGCACTGACTGAAGTACGGATCGCTACAAAAAGGTTACCTGACGAGCCTAACGATAGGAACAGGAGAAGAGGAGCCAATCATCAACATGTGAAAGAGAGTTTAATTATATCTTAGATTTGGGATTTTATTTCTATTAGACTAATTATAAACGTAACATTTTCTGACCAATGGCAACATGGGAATTTCTTTAAGACATTCCAACTTAGCCCGACTACAAAGGGGAGAGCCACACTCATTCTATTCTGTCTCAGGAGCTGAACAGTTCCTGATGATTTATTTATATCTTTGACTTTATTGCTTAAGTTTTCTAATGCTGAATGCTGATCCCTTAGATATTGCTTCTTAAATGGTTCAGATAGCTTAGAGTCTCCTGTCTCTGAACCATTCCCTTTCACTGCCTGTTGCTGAAGCTGACCAAACAGACATCCAACTGACGAAGATAATCGCAGCTTGCTGATCCATATGAGGAGAGGTATAACAAAATGTTATTGTTCTTTTTTTAGGTTTTGTCCTTTGTGTCTAGGTACCAACCACTATTTTGATAGAGCCATAGCTAGATTTTTTTCCAAATTAACTTTGACTAAAATTGTTTTGCATGAAACCCAAACAAGCTATTCTAATCAGGAGGCTAGTTAGAGAGACCATGAAAATGCAAAGAAATTATTACTAAAGAGTTGATGCTGTTCATGTGCTGAATCTAGATTTATGTTATTTCTATTGTGCAGTTGTTTTTACTTTTCATTTGTGCTGTGACTCTTGAATGCTTAATTGTTGATACATTAGCTAAATTGAGATTCTTTAGAAGATTTGGTCAACCAGTGTTGTTCATGTATGCTTACCATTTGGTTTTGAGACTAATGTATGTGAAATTGGCATTGTTCATACTGTATAGAGAAATAAACTTTCTAATTTTTACATAAAGGTGTGGTTGTTTGTGGCCAAATGGGTCATGGTTTCCAAAGATCACTGACGACAAAGAGTGTTTGATGATGTTTATTGATCAGGAATATGTAATTGCATTGTATTTGGCACTTAAGGTGGAATGCCTCTAAGCGTAGTCAAAAGGTCTATCGAACCTCTAGGTCGTCCCCTTATAAATCAACAATAAAAGACCAAATAAGGACAGATGTGCTAATAGAAATGGTAGCAGAGTAGGATGGTTAGTCTACTTAAGAGGGCACCATAAGGTCCTTTTCCTTAGAAATAGGTGGAGGAGTTGCATGGTTTGCCTCCTTAAGAGGTCACCGTAAATCTTTTTTTTCCCTTAAATGGTGCTAGAAGAGTTGGATGGGTAGTCTCTCTAAGAGATTAAGGTAATTCACAGATTGGGTAGAGAAATTGTTAAAGGTTAAGATTTCCAGATTCAATGGTACAAAGTGAAAAGATATTGGGCCTTTTTAAGACCTTGATAGAGGGATTTCCTCCATCACAAATGTGGCGGCTATCCCGTCCGCCGTTTTATGAGTCCATTATATTCAATGGAGATTGTAATATGGCTGACGGGATGTCTGTCACATTTGTGATGGGGGAAACCCCTCCGTTAAGGTTGTAATAAAGCCCTATGTCTCCCTAGAACCTACCATGACTTTCCCAAAACCTTGGAGCTTGCCAATGCTTGTTTGAGGGATGTTACCGACGTTCTAGTGACAATGTGAATGAAATAGGTTTTGTGCTTGCACAGCTTAAGAAAATCACAGGTGAATTGTGATGTTTGAGAGTGTTTAGGGAGTTTACATACTCCAGATGTGTGTGGCACTTTGTGCTAAAAAATTGTCCATGTGGTTGTTGGTATACTGACCCTGCGTGGTTGAAGACTCAGTATTGAATAAGTGTGTGAAACACTTGGTTTCTATTGTAATTTGTCCGTTTAGTAGGTCAATCTGGCATGGTTGACAAACTCAAGAGTGCGTGTTAAAGTGAGTGATAGGTTTTTGACGGAGATTTGGTGAGTCCTATGTGCACCAGGAGGGTCCAATGATCAGTTAAGAGTAAAATTTGCAGGTCGAATTTTGCTTGAAAGTCAGAGAACCTAAGATAGAAGCATTTTTCAGAGCAAAATGCTGCAGTGAAAAATCAGTAAGGTTTCTGAAGTGATTGTGCCACCTACCTGTAGTAAACAGACAAGTGGGTATTGATTTTACTTAGTACTTGCAATATTTGCATTTAGTTTGTTTAAATTTAGTTGAGGAAGACAAGGCGAAGGACCTTGTCAGCCGCAGTACGTGTAAGTGTGACATCATTGGAGCTGCGCTGAGATAGGCCAGTTAGTATGAAAAGCTGCGAACGGATTGGGGGACAACCGTGAAGCGTAATTGGTTGAGAAGGTAGACGAAAAGGATTTGGGGTTTGAAAGTCACTTTCTGATTTGAATGAAAGTAGCGTAAATTACAGAAATTACATTTTTCAAAGCTTTAAAGAGTGCCCTCAGGGGAGATATGTTTATTCCAACTACAACAGGAGAAATTACACCCCCAGACGGTACACCCGCCTATATTGCATTTGAAGAACAAGGTGCTGTGCCATGGCTTTGGCTGATTAAATGGTGGCAAAGAAACTGAGAGAGATGGGCGTCTAGAATTCCCAGCCACTGGAACTTTTTATTTGAGTATTTTAGAAAATTTTAGGAGAGTACTGTATGATTTGAAACCTCCTCCGAGACCTGCACAGTTTGAAGCATTAGCGATTTGGGAACTAGTAGCTAAACAGCAACAACAACTGAAGTTTGAGAGAAGAATGAGAAAAGCTGAGAAAACTTTAGTAAAGGCGAGATGGGATAGTGAGCAAAAAGTTTGGAGAACTGAGGCTTTAAAGGGAATTAAGCTGTTTACGGCAATTACACAAGAGAACGGGAACGAGGCTAAAAAGAGTACTAAGAAGAGGGATTCCTATCCTTCATACGACAGAGAACACAAATCCACAGAGTCTGGGAAGTCTTTAACACATGATAAAGAGCCAGATAATGATGAGTTTATTTTACAGTTACTGAGAAATCGTCCGCCACCCTATGCTGCACATTAGAGAAATTCAAGCACCAATGTAGACCCTACAGCTCCGATACCAATTGAATTGACACAGAGCCAGATACAGGTTAGTAATAATGTTCCAACTACTTCTGCAATTCAAAGGCCTTTGCCGCAGATGGATATTCCTAGAATTTATCCAGATGTACCCCTTGTAGATACTGCAACGAACTTAGTAGTGCCGACAGGACATGTTTACCCAAAGCTGACTTTGATCCAAATAGAGTCCACACCAAATGTAATGACCCAGATACAAACACAGACGAAACAGAGATACACTCCCATAACAGGATCACAGACAGAAATTTCTGCATTGATAAGTCAGAATACAGGAGTAATACCCGAGAGACCCAAATGTCCGATCAAGTCCAGATGCCATGTCTGTACCAGTTACCATAGACCTACTCATACCGTTGTTTGCCCAGGGAAACAATAAGAGCAGTGAGCTGAAAATCCTGAAGCCAAGCGTAGGGAAAGAGAGGTTCGAAGAAAGCGCAAGAATGATGACCCCACAAGACCGACATGTGATGGAAAAGGTCCGTTAATAGATTTTAGTTCTTTTAGAACTCCTCCAAAGAATCAGGGAAGATTCAAAATAGGCTCCGGTCCAAGCATGGTGACACCAGAGACCCGAGCCTAACGTTACAGCAAGTGCCCGGCGTAAGCAATAACAACATTTCATTACAAGGTTTAACGGCTCAGCAGTTAACTGAATGGTTGGAGAAACTGAGTAGCACCCAAGGAGATTCCAGCAGAGGAAGTGCACTGAATTTGACCAGGCTTAGACTAGAGGCAGAAGACCTGATTGAGGATACGATGGGGTTAGACAGAATTGACTCTTTCCGAGAAGACGAGTTACGTAATTTGTTCAAGCTGATTACTAACTAAGCATGAATAGTACATCAGAAATTGGTAGACTTAGCACACACAAAAATATGATGTAGAAATTGAGAAAGCAAAGCACTTGAACAGGTTATAATTTGACTCAAAAGATTTTGAGAACATGAGAGTCCCGGGAATGAAAATTCACATTAGAAAACTAATTCAGAGCATCCAAGCATGGGGAGCATTGGATAAGTGGGAAGACAGATGAGCACAGAAAAGAGACAAGAGGAAAAGGGATTCTGCAAATCTTACTGTGACTGTGCAGCAGGTTGAGGATCCAGTGAAAATCCTTCCAATGAGAGAGATTTATGGGGAGCATTTTGTCCATGTCCCTTGGAGCAGAAGTGACATTTTGTCATTTACAAATGATTAGCCCAGGTTGAGAGAAAAGCCAGTAGAGTGGTACCAGCAAATAGATAGGTTTGTGAAACTCGCAAAATGCCTATGGGAGGATTTGAACACCCTGTTAGGAATAGTGGTTCCTGCAGACTTGTGGGTCATGTGCAAAAAGAGTGTAGATTGGCCGACAAGAGAACCTCAGAGAGATCCAGCAACAGGTGCACCATCCCCTGATGTAATGAAATATTAATATAAGGTGATCACATTTTTTAAAACTATAATTTTGCCTAAGACCATTGACTGGCAGAGAATAGACAGGACAGCTCAGGAAGGAAAAGAATCGATACATGCATACTATGAGACATTGTTGCAGGCATTTAAACATTACAGTGACACAGAAACAATCGAACTGAAAGACATGATTCACTTTGTGTTCAGATTTGTTGAAGAATTGAGACATGATCTTAGCCAGATGATTAAGAGTTATTTGATCTGTTGGCAAGCAAAGCCGATTGATGAAGTATTACAGTATGCAAAATACTGTAGTGACGAGACTGAGTTGAAGCAGAGAATGTTGAAGGACAAGGCAATGGCAATGCAGATTAAAGCGGCACAATCAGGAATGCAGGGAGGTTTGCCACAACAGCAGCAGCAGAGAAACATGTGGTTGCAAAACTAGGCAAAAGGTAGAAGTCGTGGTGGAAATGGATATGTGAACCATAGTCCTGATTTAAATACAGTTGTTGTTTAGAATGATGTGCCAGGAATGAAAAGAATGTTACCATCTCACGCTTGGGGAGGCCTCAGACATTGGAAACAGGAGTGTCTGATGTTAGGTCAGGAAGGTGTTGTTCATTAAACAAATGAAATAAATTATTTTCCAAATATGAGAGGTTGAGAATGAGAGGTCAAAATCTGAATTTCCAAAATAATGTGAACCCAATGCAAAATTGTCAGCACCTCCAACAAGTGCAAATGCCACATTTACAAATGCCTCAGTCACAGCTAATGCAACCTGAAATGATACCTGGACAGCAAATTCAAATACCTCAAGTCCCAATGGAGCAGAAGCAGGTGATGCTTCCTAAGCAGGTCACAGGTCAAAGGCTTAATCAGAGTAAGCTATAAGAAAAAGTATACACTGTTCCAAAAAAGAATTAGACCTAAAGCAAGTAGACACAGGGGGAACCTTTATGTTAGAAGCAAGAGCCCTCACACATCCAATTGGATGTAATGCTTCATCACTGGGCGTGCTCCTCGTCAGACCAGCGCTGCAATGTCTGACAGGCCCCCCCATGAAGGGGGCCATTTGCCAGAGATCTTTTTCCCAAAATATCTGTGCTGTGAAGAGAGGTGTGGTGGTCAATGCCAACCCACAAGCACAATATGGACAGGAGAGCAAAGTAAGGATAAAATTGGCACAACACCTAATACTTTATCATTAATTTATTAGATCAACAAAAGGGTATTGGCCAAGATTAAAAAAGCAGGTAGGAGAGTGGAAATAGAGCTAATGCTCAATCACTCTCTCGAAAGTGGGAGGGGGAAGGACACTGCCCTACACCCTCTCACAAGGGGTCAACATGTTTCACGTCTCAAGGGTCCAGAAAGATCCAGCTTCATCAGGACCAACATCAAACAAAAAACTTCTCCTTTGTAATAATACACAGAACTCAATGGGGGTCATTCTGACTTTGGCGGGCGGCGGAGGCCGCCCGCCAAAGTCCCGCCGTCAGAATACCGCTGCACGGTCAGAAGACCACCGCGGTAATTCTGAGTTTCCCGCTGGGCTGGCGGGCGACCGCCAGAAGGCCGCCCGCCAGCCCAGCGGGAAACCCCCTTCCATGAGGATGCCGGCTCCGAATGGAGCCGGCGGAGTGGAAGGGGTGCGACGGGTGCAGTTGCACCCGTCGTGATTTTCAGTGTCTGCTTGGCAGACACTGAAAATCTTGGTGGGGCCCTGTTAGGGGGTCCCTGCAGTGCCCATGCCATTGGCATGGGCACTGCAGGGGCCCCCAGTGGCCCCACGACACCCGTTACCGCCAGCCAGGTCCTGGCGGTCAAAACCGCCAGAACCAGGCTGGCGGTAAGGGGGTCGGAATCCCCATGGCGGCGCTGCCTGCAGCGCCGCCATGAAGGATTCCCTAGGGCAGCGGGAAACCGGCGGGACACCGCCGGTTTCCCGTTTCTGACCGCGGCTGTACCGCTGTACGATGAAGAAGAGTAATTGGGAGTCTTACACTGAGGCAGAATTAAGGTACTTATGCCCTAAAATTACCAAAGAGGTAGGCAAAGTACACCAGAAATTAACGAATTTGGCAGACAAATATAATATCGACATTGGAAACACGAAACATTTGAAACGAAGTTATAGGTTAGATTTTGACACGAAAGATTTCGAACACATGAGATCCGCAGGCATGAAGACACATTTGAAAGAGTTGCTGCAAAGCGCACAAATTTGGGGAGCACTAGAGAAATGGGAAGGCCGATGGGCAAAGAAAAGAGATAAGGGAAAAAGAGATAGCCCAAGATCTAATGAAACAACAGTCACACCTAATTTAGACACGGTAAAAATCCTACCTATGAGAGAAACAGCTGGTGGTGTTTTGGTACATGTGCCTTGGTCCAGGGGAGACATTTTGGGGGTCATTCTAACCCTGGCGGTCGTCGACCGCCAGGGCTAAAATGACGGGGGCACCGCCAACAGGCTGGCGGTGCCCCGCAGGGCATTCTGACCGCGGCGGTTCGGCCGCGGTCAGAAGTGGAAAACCGGCGGTCTCCCGCCGGTTTTCCGCTGCCCTTCTGAATCCTCCATGGCGGCGCAGCTCGCTGCGCCGTCATGGGGATTCAGACACCCCATACTGCCATCCTGTTCCTGGCGTTTCGCCCGCCAGGAACAGGATGGCGGTATGGGGTGTCGTGGGGCCCCTGGGGGCCCCACAATGAATTTCACTGTCTGCATTGCAGACAGTGAAATTCGCGACGGGTGCCACTGCACCCGTCGCACCTTCCCACTCCGCCGGCTCCATTCGGAGCCGGCGTCATCGTGGGAAGGTTGTTTTACACTGGGCTGGCGGGCGGCCTTTTGGCGGTCGCCCGCCAGCCCAGTGTAAAACCCAGAATACCCGCAGCGGTCTAATGACCGCGGTGCGGTATTCTGGAGGGGGGAACTCTGGCGGGCGGGCTCCGCCGCCCGCCAGGGTGAGAATCACCCCCTTTGTCTTTTACGAATGATTATCCTAGGTTAAGGGAAAAACCGATTGAGTGGTATCAACAGACAGATAGATTCGTGAAGCTTGCAAAATGTCTTTGGGAAGACTTAAATACATTGTTTGAGATTATTGTTCTGCCAGACTTGTGGCTTGAGTGCAAGAGAGGGGTAGATTGGCCCACGAAGGAACCAGCAAGGGATAAAGTGACTGGAGCACCTTCTGAAGAGGTGATGAAATATTATCATAAAGTAATTGAGTTTTTGAAACAAAAGGTGTCGCCGAAGGTGACTGATTGGCAGAAAAACGACCGGACCTCTCAAGAGGTTAAAGAGTCAATACATGCATATTATGAAAGGTTGTTGAAGGCATTCAAACATTACAGTGGTACTGAAACAATTGAACCGAAGGATATGAATCATCTTGTGTTCAGGTTCGTCGAAGGGCTGAGACCGGAAGTCAGCCAAATGATTAAAAATCATTTGATTTGTTGGCAAGCTAAACCGATTGATGAAGTGTTACAGTACGCGAAATACTGTAGTGACAAAATTGAATTGAAGCAGAAAAAGTTGAAGGAGAAAGTGATGGTGATGCAGATAAGGGCCGCACAGGCTGGAATACAGGGAAATGGTGTTCAGCAAATGATACAGCAACAACCGCAATTGAATGGTGTGTTTCAGGCACAGTCGAGAGGTAGAGGTCGAGGGTTTGTGAACCGTGGTTCGGACATGAATAATGTTGTCATTCAAAATGATGGTCAAGCAGTGAAAAAGATGTCACCATGTCATGCGTGCGGGGGCGTGGGACATTGGAAACGGGATTGTCCGAATATAATGCAGGATGGTACGGTTCAGCAGAGTATTAATGCCGGTACACTACAAAATTCACGAGGTCCAAGAATGAGACACCAGAATCAGAACTATCAAAATAATTTGGTGCAAATGTCAGGGGTGCAACCCATGCAGCAAATGCAAATGCCGCGTTTCCAAACAGTGCCAGTACAACCAATACAACAGCAGAACCCTATGGTGCCTAGACAGCAAATGCAGTTACCCCTAGCTCCGATGGGACAGCAACAGGTGACGCTTCCTCAGCAGGTCACAGGTCAGGTAACAAATCAAAACAACACTGTACAACAATTCCCATTACGAGGTGAAAATGATATGAATGAGGATTGGTCAGATGACAGCTCAGACAGTGAAGAGTGTAGACCAGCAGCATCCCTAGAGGTAGACCAGAGAGGCCCATATGTGGAGGGAAAAGTAATGGGCTACAAGGTCTCATTTTTAGTTGATACGGGAGCTACACGCTCTACGGTTCGCAGTGCAGAGGTACCAAGATTACCTCTCTCGGGGCGCACCATACGAGTGGTTGGTGTGGCTAACCAGTACCTGACTAATCCAATCACCGACCCAGTGCAGGTTGAAATCGGAAATTTCCAGGGCCTGCATAGATTTGTTGTATGTGATTCAAGCCCAGTATCCTTATTAGGAAGAGACTTATTGTGCAAAACCAAATGTTCGATTACCTGTTCCAATGGTGGAATAGAGGTTCAGACAAACAGTGATGATGAGGCAGATGAGGGTCAACTCATAGAAGAAGGAGGAGAGATGAATGAAGATTACCCTCTAATTACTCTATTCCCAGTGTTTACCCTGATTGATCTACCTGCTGATCTGCAAGAATCAGTAATAGAGAAGGTATGGGATTTGACTGGAAAGGAAGTTGGATTAATCAAGGGAGTAGGTCCTGTCAAAGTGCAGATAAAGCAGGATGCAGTGTTCCCACAAGTACCACAATATCACATGACTCAGGATGTCCTTATTGAAGTGACACAGATAATTGCGGATTTTCTCAGACAGGGAGTTCTGAAAGAGGTCCTGAGCAGTCCATGTAACTCTCCTATTATGGGTTTGAGAAAGACATGTGGGAAAGTTCGAATTGTGCAGGATTTGAGAAAAATAAACGAAATTGTGATAAAATGCTGCCCTGTGGTTCCCAATCCAGCGGTAATGATGTTCCAGGTTCCTTGTGATGCTGAATGGTTTACCGTAGTAGACCTATCACAAGCGTTTTTCTCGATACCACTTCACGAAGACAGTCAGTTTTTGTTCAGTTTCAAATTCCTGGATAAGGTGTACAGTTGGTGCAGAATTCCTTAGGGGTTTTCTGAGTCACCGTCCATCTTCAATCAGATATTGAAGAAGGATCTGGAACCTCTCGTGCTGCCTTACAATTCAACTCTAATACAGTATATTGATGATTTGTTGATTGCATCCAAAACCAGAGTGTGAGAAAACAGGGCTGATTGCAGAGGTCCCCTAACTTTTTGCCCCCATTTTCCACTTTATGCTGGTGTTTTCCTGACTCTGATGGTGCCCTGGGTACTGCTAACCAGTCCCAGGGCCTGTGCTCTGTGTAAAATCAATATGCAAATTATGCCAATTATAATTGGCTAAGTTAACCTACCTATAAGTCCCTAGTATATGGTAGGGCATGTAGGTTTAGGGACCACAGCATAGGTAGTGCACCCATAGGTGCACTGCTGAGATGCCCAGTGTCATTTTAAAGGCAGGCCTGCCTTGCTGGCTGCTTTTAAATTAAAGTTATATGCAAATTCGACTTTGGAATTAAAAGTAGTTCCAAAGTCTTAAACTACCTTATTTGTACATATAAGTCACCCCTAAGGTGTGCCCTATGTGCCCCTAGGGCTGGGTGCCATGTAACTATAAGCAGGGACTTTATAAAAATAGATTTTTAAACCCTGGTGAGGTAAAAACAGCCAAATTCGTTTTTCCCTCATTGAAGTAAATGGCCTTCATAGGCTAGAATGGGGAGACTTTGTTTTAAATTTTAAAGTCTCCTTAAAAGATGCATACCAAGAATTTGGTATCAAATTAATTGTTGTAATAAATCCCACAACTTCCAGTTGTTGGATTTAATATAACTTGTTCAGGTAAAGAGTTATAGACTTTACCTAAAAAGTTGCCAATTTCAGCCCTGCATTGTTTTTGCTGCTGTGCTCTGATTGGCCAGCCTGTAGCAGCTTAGGCAAGCTGCCTTGATGAGGTGTGAAGTGGCCTGGCTTCACACAAAGGAATGTGCTTGTGGGAGAGAATCTCCCCTCAGCAGATGGTGAGGCAGGAAGGGGGAGGGCTGCCAAACTGGTCTTCAAAGGCAGAGAAGGACATTTGGAGCAACCAGCAACACCCCCACATCCTGCAACCCCAGACAGCTAGGTGCCCCCTTGATTAGATTAGGAGAGGGCAGGAAAGGGGTGTGTTTATGATTTTTAGCCACACCAGTGGGTGGGCTCAGCCAGATGTAACCTCCAAAAATCAGATTCAGCCATGTTGGATTTTTAGAGAATGTTGCCCACTGGGATGGATTTTTGCCACAATTCCCAGGAAGTGGTCATCACAGGGGGACGACCCTGTACCTGATTGGAGAACCAGGACCCCCCTGCTTTTCACCCAGGAGCAAGGATAAAACTGGCAGACCTGCACCCACACCTCAGATCCCTACCAGATTTCAACAAGAAAAGAACTAAAGGAGAAGAAGGACTGCCCTGCTGGACCCCTGGCCTGCACCTGGAACCTGCACTCAGAAGGACTGCACCAGCTGCACACTTGGGCTTCACCACAAGAAGGACTTTGCCTGGCTTCAACTGGTTCAAGGAGGGACTCCCTGTTTGCTACAGGTGAAAAATTGCTATCCAGAGTCCCCCTGCACCAACTCCTGAAAAGTGACCAGCTGACCACTGTCCAGTGGCCAAAAAAGAGTTTGCGCCAGGTGCATTCTGGGAGTTGAAGTCCACACCCCCCAAGGACCATCTCAGAACTTCTGGACCCTTGGGGTGAGCTGTGGACCCCAAAAGAACCTTAAAAGAACATCTGGGTGAAGCCCCAGAATTTTGGAGAAGATTTGAGAATTTTTGTAAAAAAGCTCCAGAGAGGGACCGACCCGCCGCGGAAATTCTAGCCGGCTTGCCTCAACCGCGACCCGGCCTGACTTGGTGGTTCGTCCCGGTAAAGAAAAATCTCCGAAAAAGAGACTAAGGGCCTGATTCCGAGGCAGGCGGGCGGCGGTCGCTGCCCGCCTGGCGGGAACCGCCATATGGCCGCTCCGCGGTCGAAAGACTGCGGAGGCCATTCAGGCTTTCCCGCTGGGCTGGCGGGCGACCGCCAGGAGGCCGCCCGCCAGCCCAGCGGGAAACCCCTCCCCGCCAGGAACAGGATGGCGGTAGGGGGTGTCAGAATCCCCATGGCGGCGGAGCGCGCTCCGCCGCCATGGAGGATTCTCCCGAGCAGCGGAAAGTCGGCGGGAGACCGCCGACTTTCCGTTTCTGACCGCGGCTGATCCGCCGCGGTCAGAATGCTCGACGGAGCACCGCCAGCTTGTTGGCGGTGCTCCCGTGGTCGGTGACCCCCTAAGTCCGAAGGTAAAAAGTTGACCGGGACCTCCCAGCCATCGTATCCGAGAAGGGCTCCATGGACGTCGGATCAAGATCCAGGTTTACCCCGGTCGAAGGATTTTCACCTCAAAAAAACGACTAAGTCCGAAGGTAAAAATCTCCACAGAGGAATCCAGCATCGTGTATCCGGAGAAGGGCTCCAGGAGGTCGGATATGACTGGCAGGTTCGTCCCGCTGAAGAAAATCTTCAAAATAAAGACTAAGTCAGAAGGTAACTTTTTAACCGAGGCCTCCCGCGACCTGTAGCCGAGCAGGGCTCCATCGCGGTCGGCCTGAAAGTTTGACTTTGCCCCGGTCGAGGTGCAACCAGATGACCCGATTGGCGCTTTTTATTTCTAAGCGCTAGAAAAATAATAATTCTTTAAAAATTTATATCTCCGGTTCCCTTTATCCAATTTTATTCATTTTTGTGTCATTTTAAAGATAAAAATATAAACTATTTTTATAAATTGGTTTTGGATTTTTAAACTGTTTCCTGTGTTTTATTTAATTACTGTTTTGTGATATTTGAATGCTTTACACACTGTCTCCTAAGTTAAGCCTTGACGCTCATTGCCAAGCTACCAAGGGTTGAGCTGGGATTAATTTACTGAGACCTAACTGTACCTAAGTGGATGTTGGTGGCTTGTTGCTAGGTGTAGGTACCTACCTGCCCTTACCAATAACCCATTTTCCAACACAGAGACAGCTGCAAATATGATACCATTGCATTATTGAATCATTTGGGGAAAAACGGACATAAGGTGTCACCTAAAAAGCTGCAGTATTGTCAAAAAGAAGTGAAGTATTTGGGGCATCTGATTGAAAAAGGGTCCCGAAGAATGTCAAAAGAGAGAATAACAGCTGTTTTACAAATGAATCCTCCGACAACAAAGAGAGATGTCAGGATGTTCTTGGAATGGTGGGCTACTGTCGCCAGTGGATACCCAACTTCTCGATTATCTCAAAACCATTAATAAAACTGACAGGAAAGGAAGTTAAGGATGAACCATATACAATCACATTAACAAAAGAAGAGCTTGAGTCATTTTTAGAGCTGAAGGAATGCATGTGCAGGGCTCCAGCATTAGGAATGCCTGATTATGAGAAACCATTTCTGTTGTTCTGTCATGAACGTGATGCTTGTTCTTTGTCTGTTTTAACACAGGTCCATGGAGATGTAAATCGCCCTGTAGCATATTTTTCAGGTACTTTGGACCCTGTCGCAGCAGCCTTACCGGGTTGTTTGCGAGCAGTCGCAGCAGTTGGTCAAAGCCTTTCACAATGTGAGGGCATAGTCATGGGATACCCTTTGACAGTATTGGTTCCACATTCTGTTGAAATTCTGTTGACACGAACTAAGACACAACATATGACAAATGCACGACTTACCGAATATGAGACAATTATTCTGGGGTCACCCAATGTTACATTGAAAAGGTGCACTGTGCTGAACCCGGCAACTCTACTTCCCAATGAGAATACAGAAATAAAAGATGGGGAAGAGTTTGAGCATGATTGTCTGGAGGTGACTGAGCTTAGTACCAAACCTCGCTCAGATATACAGGATACCCAGTTAAAGGAAAACAATTGCATTATGTTCGTTGATGGGTCTTGCTTAAGAGATTCAATGGGAACATTGAGAGCTGGTTATGCAGTATGTACCATATCTGGCATAGTCGAAGCCTCCTGGCTCGAGAAAGTATTTTCTGCACAGGTGGCAGAATTAATAGCTCTCACAAAAGCCTGCCATGCTGCTGTAAATCTGAAAGTCACAATCTATACAGACAGCAGATACGGATTTGGAATTGTACACGATTTTGGTCAACTCTGGTTACAGAGAGGGTTTATGACATCCTCTGGTTCACCAGTGAAAAATGGAGAACAAATAAGAGATTTGTTACATGCGATTCAGTTGCCTCTCGAAATTGCCGTGGTGAAGTGCAGTGCTCACACCAGATCACAAGACTTTGTGTCAATGGGGAATGGTTATGCAGACCAAGTTGCCAGATTTTGTGCATTAAACTGTATATCTTTTAAGGAGCAGTGGGAACTGTTGCCACAACCTGAGAATGACACAACCTTAAGCCTAGCATTACAAGTGGTTGATACCTTAGACAAATTAAAAACATTACAAAGCCACGTTGGTAAAGAAGAAAAACGTTCCTGGCAGAAAATGCAGTGTGTACAAAGAGCAGATGATATTTGGGTGTCAGGAGAGGGAAAACTGGTTTTACCGAACAGTCTTCTGTCGCAATTTGCCCGGCTGTACCATGGGCAGGCACATTTAGGAAGAGATGCCATTATCAGATCCTTTAAGATTTATTGGTTCAATCCAAAATTCAGACATGCCGCAGAAATTACTTGTCACAGGTGCGTCATCTGTCAACAGATGAACGCTGGAAAAGGAACCGTGGTAACTTTGAGCCACATTGGGAGAGCTGGTGGTCCATTTAATAAAATACAAATGGATTTCATTGAAATGCCTGTTTGCGGAGGTTTGAGGTACGTGTTGGTGATTGTGTGTGTTTTTAGTCATTGGATTGAGGCATATCCCACACGTAGGAATGACAGTCTTACGGTTGCAAAACTACTACTCAGAGAATTAATACCCAGGTTCGGGTTTCCGGTTTCTATAGAATCAGATAGGGGAAGACACTTCGACAATGAGGTGATTAAACTTCTGTGTGCCGCACTCAACATTGAACAAAAGCTGCATTGTAGCTATTGCCCTGAAGCCTCAGGACTAGTCGAGCAGATGAATGGTACTCTGAAATCAAGAATAGCAAAAATGTGTGCAGCAACAAACATGAAGTGGCCAGATGCATTACCTCTAGCGCTGATGTCTATGAGAAACACGCCAGATAAGAAAACAGGATTGTCCCCACATGAAATCCTCATGGGCAGAGCAATGAGGTTACCAGCGGTACCTGCAAACGCACTAGTGAATATTACAGATGATATGGTGTTGGATTACTGCAAAAGTTTGGCTCACGTGATTCGCTCTTTCTCTCACCAGGTGGAAGCTAACACGTTACCACCAATCGGCGAACCAGGACACTCTCTGCAAGCTGGAGATTGGGTGGTTGTCAAGAAACACATGAGGAAATCGTGTCTTGAGCCGCGTTGGAAAGGGCCATATCAAGTAATACTAACAACCACTACTGCTGTAAAGTGTGCCGGGGTTCCCAACTGGAAACATGCCAGCCATACAAAAAGGGTAACGTGTCCTGTTGAAGAGGAACTTGAAAATTCCGGTACAGCAACTTCAAGAGGAGAAGTCTCAGAGTCGTAAATCAGTCAAGAAAGATCTGACACTGCAGGAGAGCCCGCTGAGAACAGCTGTGTCCCTCAAACTATCAGTGAGTTCGAGAGAGGCGACAGAGTGCCAATCTCAGTAGAGGCAGCAGGAGAACAAAGACAAGGAGAGGTTCTCCCAGAAGCAGACAATTACAATTCAGAGTCTGAATACAGTGTCGAACAAGAAGGAGAAAGAGACGGAGAAGTGGTAAATTTGAATCAGAACGAATCAGAATCTCCTGAACAAATCCCAAGCCTATCAGGAGAAAACACCATATCACAAGAGGAGGGTGCTGTCCAAGGTACTGAAGGGAAACGCCGAAACAAGACGAACAGAGGTGACAATTGGCCTGACAAATCACACCTTAGAATAAGAGAAATAGCAAACGAGACAATAATAGAGGAAAGCAATACCTCACAAGCTGATGATCTGAGTGAAGGAGAACAACAAGGAGAACGAAAATTAAAAAGAAAGAGAATAGCAAACAGAAGATATACAGGTCCTGAATGGGCATATGCTACAACCTCTAAATGGCAACAAGAATTCTTAGCGTTCTGTTTTGATAGAGAGATACCAGGCCAGTACTACGGTACCTGAAGAATATACAACAAGAAAGCTGAGATAAAGATTGAAATTGTGAAAGCTGAAAAATAATAATAAAGAGTCTTAAGAAAAAAAAATAGAAAAAAAACTACCGGAAAGTGACATTAAACCTGGACTTGACTTATAGAAACCTGATTACGACAAGCTGCTAACCTGAATTGACGAAAAGGGTCCTGGAGTGAGTAAAGACGCTATAAAAAAAAAAAGCGCAGAAAGAGTTTGCTGCTCAGAGTTGATTGTTGACCTGCTATTGTGATTCTATAGAAACATGGCTTATAGTAACACAGGAAGTAAAGTGTGTGGTTGGTTAGGACTTATGATAGGTGTTATATGCGCAATAATGATTGTGGGAGTGATTGTGGGAATGCCATGGAGAGAGAGTGAAACTATTAATGCAACTTTAAAACCTGAGACTACTACTACAACTAATAAACTATCACCATGGGAGAAATTTGAGCAAGACGCAAGACATCTGCATGAGGGAACTAATACAAAAGGGGAACTTTCTACTAATGTTTTCTATCGCTTACTAAATGAGTATGTGGAAACCATGGATGCGAAAGACTGTAATGTATGTACTAAAATTCCTTCATCTGTGCAGGAGGGAGTTACTTATCATAGCCTCCCTCTTACGTATGGGATCAGCTGTAGCTTGCTACTAACAAGATTTTATGATCAAGAGCATGTGCAATATTTTTATTCCAATTTAGATGCTGTGTTTTCTTTTGTGCCTGTTATTGAATTCTTAAATAAGCTAGCTAAAGAGCATGATATAAAATTAGTTAGGGGATTCTTTGAGCCAACACTAACATTTGGAACTGCTTATGCACATCGCAACAATTTAACATGCTTACTGTCTCCTGTGGAGAAGAGCATTTTCGATCATACAGATGATAGACGCAAAGCATTTAAAGAAAGATTAGAAAAAGGTTTAGAAAAACGCACTTATGCAAATGATTACACTTATACTGCAATTAAAACACAAGGTAAACTAGCTATAGATGCATTACACGTAGGCAGACTCTGTGTATATAGACCGAAATCTGATCAAGATAATTTGTTTGTGGGAACGAGTGAATGTAGGAATGTGTTTCTGTTTCAGAGCAAATGGACCTTTATGTTAAATGGACAAGACCCAGCGATTCCTGGAATCTATTACATCTGTGGGTTAAATGCATATTACCGTCTCCCTAAGGGATGGTATGGGACATGTTATTTGGGAATAGTATTCCCAAAGATCTACCAGATTGATGACTTAAAACAACTACCTAAAACGTCTGAATTACAACATGCCAGACAAAAACGAGAATCAGTGGCGGCTGTCATTGGTGACATATTTGGAGCTATAATCCCTTCAGTAGGGGTTATCCTAAATTCTATGAAAATTCAAAAGTTGTCTACTATTGTGGATAACATGCTGACAAATTTTACAGGAGCCATACTCCTGATGGATACTGAACTTGCTGCAGAAAGAGCTATGACTCTTCAAAACCGGCTTGCTTTAGACATTCTTTTAGCAAAGAGTGGAGGTGTGTGCAAAATGCTTAATGAACGTCATTGCTGCTCATATATACCTGATAACAGTAAGAAAATTAGAAACATGCTTACTAACCTGACTAGAGATAGTACAGATTTGAAGTATCTAAAAGAACCTGGTGTTTGGGAGAAATTTGGAAAAGGAATTGCCCGAGTGGGAAGCTGGTTTACCAACATTTGGAATGGGGTACTTGCAAAAATTATGATGGGATTATTAATTGTTCTGATTTGTTTATTGGGATTTTGGGGAATATGCAAAATTAATGACAAAGTGAAAAGAAATTGGACTAAAAGAACCAAAAGAAATGAAGAAAGTGAAAGAGAGAAAATGTTCAATGAAATATGGGAAAGTTCACATAAAGGAAAAGATGTTGAAATGCGTATTATGCGCAAGGTGAAAAATTAAGACTAAAGGATTTGTGATGACGAGCGTCATCAGAGGAGGGACTGAGAGAGCGTAGCTTTCTATTACATATTATAGACGTAAAGTGCTTATGATTAACAATGCTGCATTAAATAAAATATTCATTGAAATATATTCATTAACATAAAGGATTTTATATGTGTGTAAACTAATGTCAACTATAAGAAATAATCATTCATAAATTGCTAAAACTGTGCACATTTAAAAACGCATAAAACTGCATTCATTAGAACTCGTATATCTTAAGTTAGCGAGAGTCAAGCAAAGCTGTGTAGCTCTCATATTAAATTGTATTTTTCTGTCTCTTCAGTATGCTAACTTGCAAAAGTCCATGACCCAGCGATTGTTCTTTTCCTTTCAATAAGTTTGCAACAGAGCCGCATTTTCTCATCCGCATGCTAGCAGCTGTTAGGATAGAGTTATGTGCTTCGAAACATTATTGGACACTTCCAAGGACGATGGAGCGACAAGAAGAGAACTTTTGACCTGATACGTGCAAACATAATGAAGTAACCCCGGATGAGCCACCTACGAAAATACGTCAATTATGATGACCAATTAGAACAAAATGAATTATCGAAAATGACAAAATGCATTACTTAATGTATAATTTGATAGGTTAACAATAGTAGGGTGTATTGACAGACCAATAGAATTTTGGGGGAATGAATCACGAAAAAGGGATAAAAACACATGACACAGGAAATTGACAGCTCTTTAGTTAGGGAATGATATTGATTGCGTCTCGAAACTCTGTCACTCTATTTGGTGACCTGAGACTTAGAGAAAACCATCTTTGCCCATTCAACTGCCCCTTTACACTTTTCTCCTTATGAGGAGAGTGTCTTTGCCTTTTAAACTTAGATAGACTGACGGCGATCTAACTGATGTTCTGAAGACGAAGACTAATCCTGAATGCTGACCTAATCAGAGGAGGGTAATTATAATGTTGTTAATGAAAATTCATTTATTTGCCTTTTCTTTCTTGGTACCAACTGCTGTATGTTTTTGATTAGAGACCTTAGTTAGATGTTTTCCAAATTGGTGTTCAAAATTGTTTTGCATGACCCCCAACATGCTAATGCTAATTAGAGGTTAGATGAGGTATTCATTTTGACTGACAAACCGACGTGACTGACATGATGCTATGCTGAACTAGTATCTTTAGAACCTTCGATGTATTATGATTTGCTTATATCTATTTGATTGTCTATGCTACTGATCTTAGCATTTTTGAAAGCTTATTATGGTTGTCATCTTGTGACTGTGCTTATATGCTTCTTGACTTTGAGATTGATGCATTTGCTACTAGATTGTAATCAATAGGGAATAAAAACTCATAAAACTTCATTAAGGTGTGGTTATTTATGACTGAAGGGTCATGGTTGCGCCGAATGTTTATTAATGCCTAAAGTAAGATATATTTTGGTGTTAAATGTTGGCAATGTTATTGACATATTGATTGGTGTTTTGATCAGTTATCTCGTCCTACGGTGTCTCACCACTGGGCCCAAAGATTCATTGGCCTAAAACGAGTCCTGATGTGTATAGATTAACATAGACGGACGCGTTAACAGTTCCATCTGGAAGTGTAATTGAGAATCTCCACAAAACGTAATTTCATGAATATCAGTGAAGCTAGAGGAACAGGAGGACATTTGTTACATCCTATCAGCAGCGCCTTTGCCTACAGTCCTTGCACTGTGACCTGGGTTTAGAAATCGCAAAATACCCATGCTGCAAAATAAAACTAACCTTCCAAGCAGCCCAGTAGCCAACTGTATAATTTCTTTCAACTACCAACGGGAGTGCTGGAGGACACCTGTCAATCAAAATAACTGAAAAAGAAATGGAAGCTTTCTGTTTGAGAAGGTGCATGCCAAGCAGTGGTGTGTCGCTTGACAACAGTTCAGTGATTTCTAAAACTTGTAAAATTACTGGTTGACAAGGTGAAGACTGATGGCTGAAAAAATGTCCATCACGTCAAGATTTTTATTCATTTAGAAAGACAGGCCTAACAGTAGAGACATGGTTTAGACTGTAATGCATGTCAGTGTCTAAAGAAGCACTTTCAATGATTGCCGGCTTCTTCAATTACTTTGAACTGTGTAGTACACGTAAAAAGGGAATATGAATGATTTATCATTTCGTTTGGCTTCAGGGTCCCAATGGGAAGTATTTGCCATTTAATTTTGCGTTTTGTGCCGCATTAGGTTGAGGTTAAGGTTAAACTACAACTCCTACATCCCAAGGCTTTTCTGAAAGGACTATGAGGACTTTGACGAAACAGTCTACTCATTTTTATTTGCTCATGGATGGACTTTGTAATGCACCTCTAACACAGAATACACCAGTACCCACACATGGCCAATTTAGGAATTTGCATACTCTGAATTACATGTGTGGGGTGACAGTGAGCGGTCTACCATCAGCATGTTCACAGTAAAGACGTGTGTAAGGGCACACTGCTTTATTATTCATGGATGGTTGGCCTAAGTAGAGCAACACTTGCCTTGTTGATCTGGACCTCACATCTACAGACAGACCTCTTTCTGAATTTGAACTTGCATAAAGAGAGGATGCGCTCATACATTTACAGAAGCAAAATCACAGCACAAATGTGAAACCTAATTGTACTGGCTGTGCCCAGTGTATTCGCATCACGTTGTGGGTTCAAATGATATCAAATCATTAATCAAATCATTAACATTTATAAAGCGCGCTACTCACCCGTGCGGGTCTCAAGGCGCTAGGGGAAAAGGGGGGGTTATCGCTGCTCGAACAGCCAGGTCTTTAGGAGTCTCCGGAAAGCGGAGTGGTCCTGGGTGGTCCTGAGGCTGGTTGGGAGGGCGTTCCAGGTCTTGGCCGCCAGGAAGGAGAAAGATCTCCCACCCGCCGTGGAGCGGCGGATGCGAGGGACAGCAGCGAGTGCGAGGCCAGAGGATCGGAGGAGGCGGGTGGGCACATAGAAGCTGAGGCGTCTGTTGAGGTATTCCGGTCCCTTGTCGTGGAGGGCTTTGTGTGCGTGGGTGAGAAGTCGGAAGGTGATCCTTTTGCTGACTGGGAGCCAATGCAGGTGTCTCAGGTGTGCGGATATGTGGCTGCTGCGGGGTACGTCGAGGATGAGGCGGGCCGAGGCGTTTTGAATGCGTTGCAGGAGATTTTGGAGTTTGGCGGTGGTCCCGGCGTAGAGGGTGTTGCCGTAGTCCAGGCGGCTCGTGACGAGGGCGTGGGTCACGGTTTTTCTGGTGTCGGCGGGGATCCAGCGGAAGATCTTGCGGAGCATGCAGAGGGTGAGGAAGCAGGCGGAGGACACAGCGTTGACTTACTTGGTCATGGTGAGAAGAGGGTCCAAGATGAAGCCGAGGTTGCGGGCGTGGTCTGTGGGGGTCGGTGCGGTGCCGAGGGCCGTGGGCCACCAGGAGTCGTCCCAGGCGGACGGGGTGTTGCCGAGGATGAGGACTTCCGTTTTTTCAGAGTTCAGCTTTAGGCGGCTGAGCCTCATCCAATCTGCGACGTCCTTCATACCCTCTTGTAGGTTGGTCTTGGCGCTGGCGGGGTCCTTGGTGAGGGAGAGTATAAGTTGTGTGTCGTCGGCGTAGGAGGTGATGATGATGTCGTGCTTGCGTACGATGTTGGCGAGGGGGCTCATGTAGACATTGAAGAGTGTCGGGCTGAGTGATGAGCCTTGAGGTACGCCGCAGATGATCTTGGTGGGTTCTGAGCGAAACGGAGGGAGGTAAACTCTTTGGGAACGGTTTGCGAGGAAGGAGGCGATCCAGTCCAGGGCCTGGCCTTGGATCCCGGTGGAGCGGAGGCGGGTGATTAGGGTGCGGTGACAGACGGTGTCAAAGGCAGCCGAGAGGTCGAGAAGAATGAGGGCGACTGTTTCACCGTTGTCCATCAGGGTTCTGATGTCGTCTGTGACTGAGATGAGGGCGGTGTCAGTGCTGTGGTTGGTTCGGAATCCGGTTTGAGAGGGGTCGAGCAGGTTGTTGTCTTCCAGGAAGGTGGTCAGCTGTTTGTTGACGGTCTTCTCTATTACTTTGGCTGGGAAAGGCAGAAGAGAGATGGGGCGGAAGTTTTTCAGGTCGCTCGGGTCAGTCGTAGGTTTCTTTAGTAGGGCATTGACTTCGGCGTGTTTCCAGCATTCGGGGAAGGTAGCAGAAGAAAAGGAAGAGTTGATGACGGTCTGGAGGTGCGGGGCAATGATGTCGTCGGCTTTGTTAAAGATGAAGTGCGGGCAGGGGTCCGAAGGGGCGCCGGAGTGGATAGAGTTCATGATGGATTTGGTTTCTTCCGTGTTGATGTGGGTCCAGTTGTTGAGGGTGATGGCCGGGGATGCGGGTTCGGTGGTGTTTGGTTGGGTCTGGTGTCCGAAGCTGTCGTGGAGGTCGCTGATCTTGCGATGGAAGAAAGTGGCGAGGGATTTGCACAAATCCTGTGAGGGCGTGACGGCGTTGGCGTTGGCGCTGGGGTTGGAGAACTCCTTGACGATGCTGAAGAGTTCTCTGCTGTTGTGGCTGTTTTTGTCCAGTCTGTTGGTGAAAAAGTTTCTTTTGGCAGCGCGGATCAGGTGGTGGTGTTCGCGGGTAGCGTTCTTGAGGGCGGTCATGTTGTCAGCGGTGTGGTCCTTGCGCCAGGCTTTCTCAAGGGCGCGACAAGTTTTCTTTGATTCTTTGAGGGTGTCAGAGAACCAGAGAGGTTTTTTGGTGTTGGTCTGTCGATGCGTGCGTTTGAGGGGAGCAAGGTTGTCTGCGCAGTTGGAGATCCAGTTTGTGAGGTTGAGGGCTGCGTCGTTGGGGTCGGCTGTGAGGGTGGGTTGGTTGGCGGCGAGTGCGGAGAAGAGTTGCTCTTCAGGGATCTTGTTCCACTGTCGACGAGGGATGGGTTGAGTGCGGAGGTGGCGGGTCTTGGGTCGGAATGTGAAGTGGACGCAGCTGTGGTCGGTCCAGTGTAGGGCGGAGGTGTGGCTGAAGAAGACGTGTTTGCTGGCGGAGAAGATAGGGTCGAGCGTGTGTCCAGCGATGTGGGTGGCAGTGTTCACCAGTTGTTGGAGGCCGAGGTTGGCGAGGTTGTCGAGCAGGGTGGTGGTGTTGTGGTCGTTGTTTTGTTCCAGATGGAAGTTGAGGTCGCCTAGGAGGATGTAGTCCGGTGAGGCGAGGGCATGCGGGGAGATGAAGTCGGCGATGGCGTCGCTGAAAGGGGCGCGTGGTCCGGGAGGACGGTAGATGAGGGATCCTCTGAGGGTGGTCCTCGGGTCGGTGCGAATCTGAAAATGCAGGTGTTCAGCAGCGAGAGGGGTGTCTTCGGTGGAGGTGGTGACGCTGATGGAGTCTTTGAAGACGATGGCGATACCTCCTCCTGCTTGGTTGGTGCGGTCTTTCCTGGAGATCTTGTAGCCTTCGGGGATGGCGGTGGCGATGTCTGGAGCAGAGGAGGCGTTCATCCAGGTCTCGGTGATGAAGGCGACGTCCGGTGCTGTGGAGTCCAGTAGGTCTCAGATTCAACGGCGTGTTTGTGGATGGAGCGAGCGTTGACTAGGATGCACTTGAGGTGGTTGATGGTGCGTGGGCTTGTGGTTGTGGTAGTTGCGTGGTGGAAGATGCGTTTGCAGGAGTTGCAGGCGAAGGGTCCATGGGTGGGTTTGGGGTGAGCTTGGAAGCAGGTGTTGGAGCGTCCTGGGCTGAGGGCGTGGAGGGTGGTGGGGTCGTAGCGGATCAGCGGGGCTTGGGAGAGCTGGGGACCAGGGGTCGTGGCGCTGGGAGTGGGCCAGGCGCGGACGGGCGCAGACGGGCTTGCCTCTGGCGCGCCTCCAGCGCGCCTCCGGCGCGCCCGCTGCGCGCGTCCGCTGCAGGTAGGAGGGGTCAGCTGGGGGCGTATGGGAGCTGGGGGGCGTGCAGGAGGTCACGGCAGGAAAGCGCGAGGGAGGGGGGGGACAGGTAGAGTGAGAAGAGCTGGGGGAGGGGGGTTTAAGGGTGGAGGAGGGTGAGTGTTAGGAGGTTTAGGAGATTAGGGAGAAAGATAGGAGTAGGGTTGTGAAGATAGGGGAGGGGGTTGTAGAGGTGGGTGAGGGTGAGAGGTAGAGTGAGAGGATAGGAAGATAGGTCATAGAGGGGGTGGCGGGAGGGGGGGGAGATAGAGAGGGGGATGCGAGTGAGGGAGGGGGATGAGGCAGGAGCAGGAGGGCAGGCGCGGGGAGAAGAAGAGCCGAAGGCAGAAGATAGAAGACAGAAGACCAGAAGACCGGAAGAACAGAAGAACAGAAGAACACAGAAGAACACAGAGGAACACAGAAGAACACTGAAGAACACAGAAGAACACAGAAGAAGATACAGAAAACGAAGAACAGAGGGCAGAAGACCACAGAAGAAGATGAGGAAGAAGAGAGGCGACAGGAGAGGCTGAGAAGCACACAGAAGAAGAGAGAAGACGGGGAAAAGAAGAGTACAGAAGAAGATTACAGACGAGGAGCGAGGAGGAAGAACAGAGAAGAAGAAAAGAAGAAAAGAAGCAGGAGTAGGAGCAGGAGAGAGGGTGAGTAGCGCGGGGCAGAGCGAGGGGCTGGGAGGTGGGGGGTACTTACTGTGAGGTGGGTCTCACGAACTCAGGAACCTGGAGGAGCTGGAGGAGATGCAGCGGCAGGGGGAGCGACCTACCATTGGGTCAAGGGTCGCTACCACTGTCGCGCAGCGGCCGCCATATGAGTTAGGAGGGGGGAGGGGTCAGCTGGGGGCGAATGGGAGCTGGGGGGTGGGGTTGTGCAGGAGGTCGCGGCGGGAAAGCGCGAGGGGGGGACAGGTAGAGTGAGAAGAGCTGGGGGAAGGGGGTTTAAGGGTGGAGGGGGTGAGTGTTAGGAGGTTTAGGAGATTAGGGAGAAAGACAGGAGTAGGGTTGTGAAGATAGGGGAGGGGGGTTGTAGAGGTGGGTGAGGGTGAGAGGTAGAGTGAGAGGATAGGAAGATAGGTAATAGAGGGGGTGGCGGGAGGGGGGGAGATATAGAGAAATAGATAGAGAAAATAGATAGATAGAGAAATCGATAGATAGAGAGATAGGAAGATAGGAGGAGGTGGAGAGTGAGGGAGTTAGATAGTGGGATAGAGAGATAGAGAGATAGGTAGATAGGAGGAGTGAGGGAGGTAGATAGTGAACGGGTTAGATAGGGGAGATAGAGAGGGGGATGCGAGTGAGGGAGGGGGATGAGGCAGGAGCAGGAGGGCAGGCGCGGGGAGAAGAAGACGGAGGAGGCAGAAGAGCCGAAGGCAGAAGATAGAAGAACAGAAGAACAGAAGAACAGAAGAACACAGAAGAACACAGAGGAACACAGAAGAACACAGAAGAACACAGAAGAACACAGAAGAACACAGAAGAAGATACAGAAAACGAAGAACAGACCACAGAAGAAGATGAGGAAGAAGAGAGGCGACAGGAGAGGCTGAGAAGCACACAGAAGAAGAGAGAAGACGGGGAAAAGAAGAGTACAGAAGAAGATTACAGACGAGGAGCGAGGAGGAAGAACAGAGAAGAAGAAAAGAAGAAAAGAAGCAGGAGCAGGAGAGAGGGTGAGTAGCGCGGGGCAGAGCGAGGGGCTGGGAGGTGGGGGGTACTTACTGCGAGGTGGGTCTCAGGAACTCAGGAACCTGGAGGAGCTGGAGGAGCTGCAGCGGCAGGGGGAGCGACCTACCCTTGGTACCAGTATAGATATGGTCTAAGAACGGTGTGAGATACTGAAATATCCAGAACCACACTGTAGATAATGACCAAGAAAAGGTAATGATGAAATAAACATTTTATGAACACATGCACATCCAAGTATCAAGTCTTTAACATAAACCACAGGAGCCAATCATGTTATGCAACCTCATCATTATCCACGCAATCCTTCCATTCTACGAGAGTACCATGAAGACTCAGGATAGGGAGCTGCATGCAGGAACTCTGGCAATTACCATCTCCTCCAAGGAAGATAGCAGCGATAGAACAACAATCCACTGCACAGCTACTGCTTCCATGAGGGTACGACAGAGCACAGAATTTACTGCAGATGACATGTAAATGATCAACAAGAAATGCCTCTAATTGTCTGAAATTAGTTTAGCTTGTCTTCCCTATTTTCATTGACACAAGGGCCCATTAAATGAATACACTTTCCATATCTTGGATTGTTTCTTCTGAGGCAGGATCAAGACTGATTTGCATATGGCTTGTGTCTGTCTAGAGTGACATAGTGGGCAAAAAACGTTGTATTGATATATGGCCTGTGTAATTAAAAGTGTCTGAGAGTAATTCAAGCTTTACACTCATCACTTTGTTTTTTCTAAGGTACATAACGTGCCAGATGATCAATATGCCTCAATCGGTAAGCAAGAAGTAGATAATTTAATGGATGTATTAGACTTCTGAAGGTGGGTGGGCCAGTACAGAGACTCAGAGCAATGGCCCAGGACACTGCTTTATGTACTTGTGCTATCACAGTAGACACTTATCTTTGCATAATGGTCAGAGTCCCTGCTTCAGGAAAGACATAGGGGGTTATTCCAACTTTGGAGGAGGTGGTAATCCGTCCCAAATGTGACGGATTTACCACCAGCCGTATTACGAGTTCCATAGGATATAATGGACTCGTAATACGGCTGGTGGTATATCGTCACTTTACCGTCACTTTTGGGACGGATTACCACTTCCTCCAAAGTTGGAATAACACCCATAATCTCCTTCTGTGCCCCTTTTGACAGAGATCCTCTGTCCCCCCATAAAATATCTGAGGACTTGATGTATACTTTAATAGCGTGACTAGGGACCTGATTTATAATTTGTTAAAAATGCCCTGGGATCTAATACATTTTTAATCAGGCGGACACGACATTTGTAATGTAGTGGTGGCGTAACTCATTTTCCAAACTCTGAAATTGCCCCTATGTCTCATAATCAATACCTCTCCTTCACTCTACGACAATATTCACCCAGAGTTACTAAAGGATAATATATGAATGAGGTGAAATTGCTTACATCTCAAAATATTTCATTTTTTATACTTCAATGCTCAATGTTTTCATGAACTTTAAAAAAAATCGTTTGAAAAATCTTGAAACATAAAGAAAGAAGAAAAAGAACATTAGAAAAAGAAAGAAAAAGAAGAAATGAATACTAAAGATGAAAGAGAAAAGTAAAAAAGAAAAAAAGAAAAAAAGAATGAAATATTCTATATGCAAGCAGTTCTACCTATGTCTTAAATTCTATTTGGTTAACTCTGAGTGAATATGGTTGGGGTGGCACTCGTCTGAGATTATGAGTTAGTGATGTGCATGATACAGCCAAGTTTAAATAAGCCATCCCTTTTGACAAACAATAAGAGATTGTGTCACCACAAAGGAGCAGCCACTATACACCCAATTAGGTTGCTTATACCAGAGTTCTGAAGTCTACAAGGTATAACATGCTACATATATGACCTTGTATGAACAGGATCATGTCCAAGTGTCTCTATTGGAGTAGTTCACTGTTCTCCATTGTTTGTCATCTTGATTATTTTAAAGAATGTATAAAACTGTAATGGTGATTGCTAGGTTTTTGAGCTCAGAATATGAGTTTCTAATTTGTCTACATAACTGAAATATTTCACTAAAGCACACTTATGCTAGAAAAACAATTATAACAGTTTCCAATACCGCCTCTTGTACACTGGTCCCCATTTATAAAGGGTCTGAAAGGATAAGCAGTTGTGTTAAATGTGCTGTACACTCATTTTTCATACATGACAAGACTTTGGTCTTTTTTTTGGCTGTAGTTTAGAAGAGCAGTTTGTGAATAGCAATGGCCACTACCCTTCTGGGGGCCGGACCATGACCCTCCCTATACTCTTCCATATCCCTTTCTTAACCTTTCCTTATTTTTCACTAAACCTCTCATTCATTCATCAAAAATTCCCCATTTTCCAGCCACTTGTTTATTCCTCCCACAATCACTACTAAAACGTTACAGGGAGACCTTTGCAGTCAAGGTGGAGATCTTCACATACATGAGATAGGTGAGACAGAGGCATAGACCTTTCACTTGTAGGTTAGTGACCAGCATTTTTTAGTGTGTTAGTAGCACTAGTGACTCTCATAAGGAATGGCATTGATATCTCATTGTGAATGGCATCAATATATTTGATCGATATGGTGGTCCAATGTATGTTTTTTATTTGGTTGCAACTAATACTCGAGGATTGCATCCACTGACACATTTCTTAGGGGAAATATTCAGGACTAGAAAGAAAAAAATAAAACTGACCCTGACAGCATTGCTTTTCCAATCAATGTGACACCTTTATGTTTTGGGGGCTGTAGGAAAGTCAGAAATCCAGCTCATGGATCTTTTGAAAAGGATTGGGGTACCATCATGCAAAAAAAGGATCTTTTGGCATAGCCTAAGTCATTGTGCTATCTTGTATTAACAAAATTGTCCAAAGAATGCTGCAGTAAATTCAATCGCATGGGTACTTAAAGGGCATTTCGATGCTGCTAACTTTTCATGTTGATGCTGCAATTTCCTGTCTGAACAGATGATACAATCTAATTTCCAGCAAACTTGCCAGATCTCAGAGAAACAAATAGGAGTTGCCAGTGAATGGTCAGTTAAAATGTCCTCAAGTCAAAGTACTAGCAAAAATATTGTTTTTAATTTAAAGTGAAAGTGTGGCTTCCTTTTTTCCACCATATAGACTCAGGGCCTCATTACGAGTTTGGCGATCTGTAGTCCACTAACCCCCAAACTCATGGTGGCGGTCAGACCACCACAGTCTTGGAGGTCCGACCACCGCACTCCTGGCAGTCCGATCGCCAGATTATGAACCTGGCTGTCGGATCACCAAGAGACCCCCGCCATGCCCAGTATCACGGATCCCGATGGGTTGGCAGTGGTTGAAGTCATTGTCAGCCACGATGGTGCCCAAGGCGGCACTGCCGTGCTGATCACAACACCACTTTCTGCCAGTCTTTCCATGGTTGTTGCACTGCCATGGAAAGGCTGGTGGAAAGCCAGTGCTCGGGTCCACAGGGTGGCTCTGGCACTGCCCACGACCATGTCATAGGCAGTGCAGTGGCCCCCTTGCCAGCACCCTTGTAATGCTCACTGTCTGGTATGCTATGCAGACAGTGCACATTACTAGGGTGGTGGTGTGTGATGGCATTGGCCTCGGCTTCTGCCCCACGGCGGAAACGTCGTAATGCAATGTTTCCACCAGTCAGCCGCCTTGATGTCAGCCTCAGCCCAGCCGTATTGACAGTGTTGAGCACAATGCCACCAAGACCATAAGCAGTCCCATAATCTTTGGATGTAGTAATTTATGTTATAAAACAAACAAATTTCGCTCATGTACACTTAAATAAAGAACACAGTGTTTCCTTCTCTGTTGTAGTAGACTAAAGATATTTCCTAATTACATCCCAACTATGACGCAGCTGTCCCTGCTTTGCCAACAAAACTATTATCATGTTTTAAAAAGTTCAGAAATCAGAGAACAACAAATGATGCGACCCTTTAAGGTTAAATATTTTGATTCATCAGTGACTTTAAGGCACTCGTTGGATTTTTGTTAAAAATGGTTTAACCATTTCTCAGCATAAATGTACACCAATTGCTGCTTGACATTCCATTAGCACAAACCATTTTACATGATTGCTTACATTCATATTAAATTGTTAACCAAAAAAATACTTTGCTAATTATATTTAATCCAAAACCTTTCTATTTCCACATTTTCTGAATATTCAATTGCACTCAAATGAAAACTAAAACATCCAAGGAAAGACTTACATAATAACTACATCATTTATACAAAACTAGTCACAAAATACAAAACATAAATTTAAATAGAACTCATGGTCTGCACAGTGTGTAAAAAGTGTATTCATTGTACTGGTATGCCTTACTGGGTGACAATTAAATATTCAAGTACGTTTTTAGTATAATTGACTTTAGAATCACTTTGAAATTGACACTATCAGCTTTCTGGTTTTATAGTTTTGGGCAGTATTCCAAAAACTGGTACACTCTTAGGAATAACAGAAAATAAACACCAAAAGTATCCTTTGAAAACCTTAACTTTGGAAGCATTGCACTCATGAGATCAGTTCTTCGTACTTAGAGACAAAAGCAATTGTGCTTTAACACATTATACTAATTAGATGGATTTGTAGCACTCACTTTATTCATAAATTACATTATCCCAACCAGTAACTGTAAAATATAATACTTTTTTGTCTTCATAGTTATATAATAGAAGGCACATGAAATGTGCCTTCAATAAAGAGACAGGTGTCCATTCTGTTTCACACACATGAACTACCTGATAACAAGTCATGGAGAGTGGAATTAACACATAGAATTCGGCTTCGGTTCCGTTTTTTCACATCTGTTTTCTTGGTGTATGAAAATGACATTAAATTTTTCCAGGCCAGTTAAATCCAATTGAAAAAATGCATGAGACTTTAGCTTCACAGAAGGTACCCCCTCCTTTGCCCCCAAGTAATATCTAATTCCATGGAAATGTACTTTGGTGCATATTTAAGAGTCCCTAGCACCATTCCAATGCCACATTAGTGTCATTTTTTTACACTACTGTGGCATTAGAAGGCCAAAAACGCTGCGCAATATTTGCAAAGTGGCGCAATGCATGCATTGCGCCACTTTGTAACCCTTTACACTACATTATGGGGGTCATTCTAAGTCTGGCGGGCGGCCTCCGCCGCCCGCCAGACTTCCCCCCTCCAAAATACCGCTCCGCGGTCGCAAGACCGCTGAGGGTATTTTGGCTTTTGCACTGGGCTGGCGGGCGACCGCCAAAAGGCCGCCCGCCAGCCCAGTGCAAAAACCCTTCCCACTAGGACGCCGGCTCAGAATTGAGCCAGCGGAGTGGGAAGGTGCGACGGGTGCAGTGGCACCCGTCGCGTATTTCAGTGTCTGCAATGCAGACACTGAAATACAAAGTGGGGCCCTCTTACGGGGGCCTCTGCAGTGCCCATGCCATTGGCATGGGCATTGGCATGGGCACTGCAGGGGCCCTCAGGGGCCCCACGACAACCCATACCGCCATCCTGTTCCTGGTGGGAGAACCGCCAGGAACAGGATGGCGGTATGGGCTGTCAGAATCCCCCATGGCGGCGCAGCAAGCTGCGCCGCCATGGGGGATTCCCAGGGCAGCGGAAAACCGGCGGGAGACCGCCGGTTTTCCACTTCTGACCGCGGCAAAACCGCCGCGGTCAGAATGCCCTGCGGGGCACCGCCAGCCTGTTGGCGGTGCTCCCGCCGACCCTGGCCCCGGCGGTAAGGAACCGCCGGGGTCAGAATCACCCCCTATGTCTGTGCCAAGCATAATGTATGGAAAGTGGGCGTTCCCCCATTAGGGGGGGTCAAACAATGGTGCAAGGAATTCTAAGAGAATTCCTTGTGCCATTTTTTTAGGCACTTTTAACTCCTACTCACAGCAGGTGTTAAAAGGAGGCTTCCATTGCTTACATTGGGCCGCTGGGTGCTTTGAAGGATTAGCGTCAGAATTTTTTATGTTAATCCTGCAAAGTGCCGGACTAGTGTCAATAATTCAGACGCTAGTACCCTAACTACTGCCATGGTGCACCGTATTTAAATACGGCGCACACAGGGTAGTGTTAGTGGGGGCGCTAAGGGGCTCAAAAGTGTGCAGCGCCACTTTTCTTAAATATGCCCCTTTGATCCAAGTCACTAAGGGCCAGATGTATGATACTGGCCCATTGCGATTCGTAATTGCGATTTTTAAGAAATCGCAATTACCGACTCGCAAAGGGCCATGTATCACATTTGCGATTCAGTAATTGCGATTTCTTAAAAATCGCAAATGCAATTACCAAATCGCAAATTGCGATACTGGCCCCATTCGCAGCTATGTCCAGGTCGCAGCGCTAAACATCGAAATTTTTGCGATTTCTATTTTGTGGTCTGCGAATGCCTTTGATGCATTGCAGACCACGATTTTGCACTCGCAAAGGGCCGATTTCGCCGTTTGCGAGTGCAAAATATTTTGATACATCTGGCCCTAAGAGCCGTATTCACAGAGTGGCGCAATGCATGCATTGTGCCACTCTGTAACCCTTTGCGTTACATTATGCCTGTGCCAGGCATAATGAATGCAAAGGGGATGTTTCCCCGT
This sequence comes from Pleurodeles waltl, assembly GCF_031143425.1. Lineage (NCBI taxonomy): Eukaryota > Metazoa > Chordata > Amphibia > Caudata > Salamandridae > Pleurodeles > Pleurodeles waltl. Next base: position 753,040,128 of record NC_090440.1, on the reverse strand, counting down.
TGGGGGAGGGCTGAAAAAATGGTGCAAGAAAATCTATGAGATTTCCTTGCGGCAGTTTTTTCAGCACTATTAAAGCTGCCTGGTCAGAGCAGGTGTTAAAAGGGGTCTTCCATTATTTAAAATGGGCCCCTACATACTCTGCAGGAGTAGAGCCAACATATTGGCACTACCCCTGTGGAGTGACGCTATCGCCCCTACCCTGCGCCATGGTGCACCGTATTTTAAATACGGTGCACACATAGTGGTGCTTGGGGAGCACTAAGGAGCGCTGATAAAGTGGCACTGCACTGGGTGCAGCGCCACTTTCCATAAATCTGCCCCTTAGTTTATGGTAATAGTAGAGTCCACTGACACCTGGGGTTTTAAACCCTGTCTGTTAGCTCGGTCCATTATTTTACAAAAGATAAACCAAAAAAAGGTTTGTTAATGTTGGAATTATACAACACTCTTTCTACCAAAGAAGGGAAATTAACACTCCCATCTATTAATTTTCAAAAGCTTCTCAGCTGAATATATTTAGACACAGCACAGTTCCCACTGTTGTAACCATCCAGCATACACTTTATAATCTGCTGAAAGTTCTTCAGGTCAAACATTTGCACTAGTTTAAGCAGTGTAATTAAAACCTCCCATAATAGAGTAAGAATGGGAAATGGGACATGTTATCAAAACTACTATGTTAAGATGTATACATAAAAAATATTTTAAAAAAATATGGGTGGCTATATTTAAACAGGAACTGCTTCTGCTGATGTGATGTAATCATAGCCTCCAAAACAATGTTCTCAGAGAACTTTGCTGATACCAGTTTGTTGTGACCTCTTGCTATCTTATTCATTCTCCCACTACCTTAATGTTCCCTGCTGCTTAGCCAGTGAGTGAGGCCATTGTATGGTTGGAATGTTGACAGTGTTTGCGCTTTATTTAGTAGACAGTTGTGTGGCACAATGGTTAGAGTGGGAGACCCTGATGCAGAGATCTGCCCTGGGACCAGGGTTTGATTCCTACCTTGGCGGGTCTTGGGCTCAATTCCCTTGGACCAAATAATTCTCTCCTCAGTGCCTAATCTAATTAATGGGTCCCACTCTGGGCAATAGTTTGCTTAATCTCCACAACATCCCTGACAGTGCTTGGATGCCTGGCTTCACCTGGGGGATTGCCCAGGAGTGGGTGCCTCACAGGGAAAAGCCAGGAGGGGTTCGACAGCAGTATGCATACAGCGCCTTGAGACCCTAACAGGTGAGTAGTGTGCTATACAAGTATGACATTTACATTTACAGTTATAGTGAGAGGAGCTGAGCTGCATGATGCTGCTCCTGGTGGAGCTTTATCTGCAACCTACAACTAAGCTTATAAACCTACTTCGTTTATAACCTATGAGCATCCATCATTGACTGCAACACTGGCGATGATTTAAAGAAGAACCAGCATGTGAAAGACGAACGAAACTGAACGTACAGAAAATCTAAGGAGGAATCAGATTACAGAGGACAACCAAGAGGATATAGACTGCAAATCTAAAAGAAAAATATAAAGCAAAAGAAACTGAAGTTTGAATTGAAGAAGAACGTCCTGGAAGCCTCACCAGTGTCTTTTCTACCAGACATCCTGTACTCAACGGATGTTAGAGGGTGTGTGACCTGTTTAACTTCAAGACAAACTGTTTAATCTGCTAGGTGCGCAGCAAACCACAAGTGCAGTGGCCTACAGATTAAGAAGGCGGTCTGCTCAGCTGTGCACAGAGCCAGACCTGTTGTACCTGCTTCTATGGACTGGAAATATTGAGGAAATGGTCTGTTGAACTGCATGTGTGAGTTAAAAATGTGTGGCATTGAACATTTGGCAACCTAGTGGAAAGTCAGTTGGAGGAACAACTGGTGTCTGCGACCAGCTGGCTACATTCACGGACCTACCCGTGGTTTGTTTGTGGAATTATATCTGTTTTTGTACAGAAAGATTTATGTGGTACATACGGCAGAGTTAAGCACAGAACAGTACCGCCCTGGATTCACTTACTTTTCTGATTTGGCAGCTTGTGGAGACTATCGTAATGAGATTACTCAGCAGCACATAACTGAGACTGCAATATTAATAATCAAGCCTGCACTGGATGCAGAGTGGTGAAGGAGCAAGGTGGGGTGGGGAAGGAACTCTTATCTTACCATCATTTGCTTAGCATTGGCAATATTATATTTTGTGAGAAACTGGTGAGAATTTGCGGTGAGGAATCTGCTACGCCACGTCATCACGATCGACGTCTATGTACAGACATTTTACTATTCTGCCTGATCTTGCTTGTTTGTGACGTTATCTTCATACGAAGTTCGAGGAGTGAGGCATTCTTGGTTCGTAGTGCCATGTCATCTTGTTTTAGGTGCAGATGTTTTCCTATTCTGGCTGACTCTGCCTGTTTGTGAAGCCTTTCTGTATGCTGTCCTATGAATGGGGCATTCCTGTTTGATGCTGCATGACTTGCATGTGTCACAGTGCGCCGGTCGTCTGCTGAGCTCCGTCAGTTACGGTGCAGATCAAGGTGATTCGCACACCTAATCAAGGATACCCAGTTTTCTTTAGCAACAACGTGCTCTGTTTCTATATTGACGGTGCTTAATTTTCCTTTGACAGAGGTGATCATGGTGATTCACTCACCATACTATTTTTACTTAAATACTGTGTTTCTGTTGCCTCACAGCACGGATCACGATGATTCACACACCTTACTATTTTATCTAATAGAAAAAGGATTCAAAGAGCACTCTTATATTATTAATAGTTGTTTTAACATTAAGCATGTCTAATATTCAAGGGGTTTCTCCAGCATTTTCAGATACGCCAGGTGAACCTCCTGTTAAGTCAGATATATGGTTTGATTCATTTCAAATGTATTTAGGCACTATAGGAGCCTTGAGATTTAGTGCAGAAAGGAAAAAAATGCATTCTTGTTAATTCTTTAGTGTTTGATGGTAGATCTGTCTACAAACGCCTACCTGATGTACCCGTTCAAGAGGTTGATAATGCTTTAGGTGAATATAAAACAGCTGTTTTGAAACTGAAGAATAGGTTTGACAAGCAACCCAGTCTAATAGTCTTGAGACATACATTTTATTAAAAGAAAACAAAATGAAGGATAGGAGTTGGAGTCATACGTTTCGGTACTACGTAGACTTGCTTCCATTTGTATATTTGAAAGTTTCACAGACCAACTTATTAGAGATCAGTTTGTGTGTCAATGCAAAGACATACAAATTAGGCATAAATTATTAGCCATGAGTAATCCGACTCTTTCAGAGACTATCAATGTAGCAGAAAACATTGAGATTTCACAAGTCTCCTTAAAGAAGCTTGATAATAACCCAATTGAAATGCTGAAAGTAGCTGCAATCATAAAACCTGTGCACAAGGGGGACAAGACCAAAAAAGAGCTTTAACTCGGGGTTTAACAAATTTGTGCTTTCGGTGTGGTAACGCTCCACATGCAAAATAGGGAAGTGTCCAGCAATTAGTGTTTGGGCATTTTGCTAAAGTGTATTTAAACAAGCATTTTCAATGTAATGGGTCTTGCATTTGCTCGAGTTAGAGCTATTAGCGTTGTAAAGGGAAAAAAAGCAGCGCAAACCCACTATGTAAAATGCACCGCGATCGTGCTGCGTGGAAAATAAACAGATAAAGCAGTCCGGACACCATGCTGAAAACATCAAGCCTCGTATGTTTTTAGTAGTTTACTGGTGCTGTGTAGATGGGCCAAACACTGGAAAAGGCATAACGTATGCATGCCTTTCATAAATTAAAGCAAGCGGATTTTAAAAGGCAAGCCCACGAACCACTGTAAGTAACTGACGTTACATGGGCGTGGTTGGAAGCCCAAAGAGAGATTACAGAAGGGGACGGAGCACTTTGCGCTCGCCCACAAAAGAAATTAACAGTTCGTGTTGTGGAATCTGAGAACCAATCAGAGCCTGAAATTGTTTCTGTGGTTGATGATGCTAAACAAGACAATTACTGTAAGGATTATGTTGACCCTATTGTAAAAATAAAAGTAGGGGACATTGTTCTTAAATTACCAGTTGATTCTGGTACCAGAATTACCATGATCACACAATCTTTAATTAATGAAATATGGGGAGATAGACCTTTGATGCCACCCGATCGTTCTCCTGTCTCATATGAAGGTCATAGAATTGAGCTTTTGGGTTACATTGAGGATGATATAGAATTTAAAGATAGAAGGATCAGAGGTAAAATATATGTTGCTGTCAAAGGACTTGACATCCTAGGGTGGTTTCACCAGGGTTTAGAACAGGTTCTAGTTGTGGATTGTGAGGGGGAACTCAAAACTGGAAGGTCAGGTTGTCTTCTGTCTTCATGAATCGTTTAGGTGAAATTAGTGGGTTCAAACATTGCATTAAAATCAAAGAAGGGGCTGTTCCCACCAAAACAAACTCATGAGTGTTTGTTTCAGTATTATGGTAGACTTAGAAAAGGAAATTATTAAGTTGTGTGACAATGGCATTATTGAGCCCATTGAGTCCTTATTATGGCTGTCACCTTTGTTTGTAGCTCGCAAAAGTGATGGACAATTAAGGGTATATGTTAGTCTTAGGCCCTTCAACAAGGAAATTTGGGTAGACTCACACCCACTAGCAAAGATCAGTGACCTTTTTGCATGTCTAGGGGGTGCCAAAATATTTTCTAAACTCAATCAGACCAGTGCTTATCATCAGGTCGAACTACATCCTGATTGATGTAATTTCACTGCGTTCATTTCTGATATAGGAACTTTTCAATATTGGTGCATGACTTTTGGCTTAGACTCTGCAGTTTCAATCTTTCAAAGAGTCATGTCTAATTTTCCTAAAGAGATTGAGGGTGTACTTGTGTTTCAGGATAATGTTCTGGTCTTTGCTGACAATGAAGAAGCTCATGAAGCAATTCTTCAAAGCGTTTTTCAAAAACAAGGAGTGGTACTGAGGACAGGAAAGTGTACGTTTGGGAGCACAGAAGTTGAGTAATTCCGCAGAAGGAATCAAACCAAGACCAGATTTAGTTGATGCAATCACCATGCCTTCTCCTCCTCTTCCTGCAGACAAGACAGGGGTTAAATCTTTACTTGGTTTATGTGAGTTTTACTCCAGAAACATTCCAAACTTTGCTACTGAGGTATGTCCTACTAGCAATTTGTTGAAGAAAGGAGTAAAGTTTGGGAGGTTACCCCAAAAAGTCATGTTGTATTACTGTTGGTGCCAGTCAAGTAAGTCTAGGAGCTAGGTTAACACAAGAAGTTGATGGCTCTGAAAATGCAATGGCTTTTGCATCTCGGTTGCTCAGAGAAGAGGAGCTTCAATATTCTGTAATTGAGAAGGAACTATTAGCATGTATATGGACCATTGAAAAGTTTAGATCGTATATTTGGGGAAGGAGTTTCAAGTTGTTAACTGATCATTAACCCTTAGGCCCTCATTCTGACCCTGGCGGTCTTTGACCGCCAGGGCGGAGGACCGCGGGAGCACCGCCGACAGGCCGGCGGTGCTCCAATGGGGATTCCGACCGCGGCGGTAAAGCCGCGGTCGGACCGGCACCACTGGCGGGCTCCCGCCAGTGTACCGCCGCCCCATTGAATCCTCCACGGCGGCGCAGCTTGCTGCACCGCCGTGGTGATTCCGACCCCCCCTACCGCCATCCAGATCCCGGCGGTCCGACCGCTGGGATCCGGATGGCGGTAGGGGGGGTCGCGGGGCCCCTGGGGGCCCCTGCAGTGCCCATGCCACTGGCATGGGCATTGCAGGGGCCCCCGTAAGAGGGCCCCTACATGTATTTCACTGTCTGCTGCGCAGACAGTGAAATACGCGACGGGTGCAACTGCACCCGTCGCACAGCTTCCACTCCGCCGGCTCGATTCCGAGCCGGCTTCATCGTGGAAGCCTCTTTCCCGCTGGGCTGGCGGGCGGTCTGAAGGCGACCGCCCGCCAGCCCAGCGGGAAAGTCAGAATTACTGCCGCGGTCTTTCGACCGCGGAACGGTAATCTGACGGCGGGACTTTGGCGGGCGGCGGAGGCCGCCCGCCAAGGTCAGAATGAGGGCCTTAGTCAGTATACTGGGCAGGGAAATGCTGTACCCACCAGAATTCTGAGGTTAGTCTCAAAACCATTACAGTATCAGTTTGATATTGACTATATTACAGGAGGAAAGAATGGAAAGGCTGATTATTTGTCACATTTTCTTCAAAAGAAAGTATATGAGGAAGTAGAATTTTCTGATCTGGTGAAGGAAGATTGTGAAGATTGTATGGTAGCAGCTTTGGGTGTACCTGCTATGAGGACATGCACAGAGAATGAATGGATGCTTGCTATGACAGATGATGATACATTGAAACAAGTTTCAGAAATGGTTAGAAATGGATGGCCTGTGAGAAAATGTTGTCTCTGTGGTTGCAACCTTACTGTAAAGTAAGTAGTGAGATTTCTATTGAAGACAAAATGTTATTACATAAGGATAAGATCATTTCACTACATTCAGTCAAAGTGGATATTATCAAGGAGGCACAAGAGGGCCATTTGGGTATGTCCCTTCCTTACAAAACGTCATACTTGTGAAACATTTTGATGGCCAAGAATGGATGTGGAGGAGGTAATTAGCAATTGTTGTATTTGTGGATAAGCTGATAAAAGTTTGAAAGTGGTCACACCCCCTCTTATGCCTATTGAGTGTCCAGAAAGGCCATGGGAAAAGTTAGGTAATGATGTTATGGGACCTTATGATGTGTTACCTTGTGTTAATAAGTATATTTTGTTGTTGAAAGATTGTGCATCCACAAGGCTTGAGATTAAAATGGTTAAGGAACCTACCATTAGGGAAGTAGTTGATTTTCTCATTGAAATTTTTATGAGAGAAGGTTTCCCAGAGGCTCTCATTTCAGATAATGGTACTCAATATGTAAGCCATGATTTTGAAATGTTTGTGGAATCTTGTTGCATTAAACATGTGAAGAGCTCTCTTTATCATCCACAAACCAATAGTTTGGTGGACAGAATGAATCGGGCTGTGGATGAGTGTATAAGTTAGCCACAAATGGACACCATTATAGCATTAGGGTGCATCTCCCATGCGTAATATACATGCCATGACTCAACACCTTTAAAACATGTCAGTAACAGTGTAAAGAAATGGCTCCCTGTTGCAGTTACCCCCCACTTTTTGCCTGATACTGATGCTGACTTGACTGAGAAGTGTGCTGGGACCCTGCTAACCAGGCCCCAGCACCAGTGTTCCTTCACCTAAAATGTACCATTGTATCCACAATTGGCACACCCTGGCATTCAGATAAGTCCCTTGTAACTGGTACTTCTAGTACCAAGGGCCCTGATGCCAAGGAAGGTCTCTAAGGGCTGCAGCATGTCTTATGCCACCCTGGAGACCTCTCACTCAGCACAGACACCCTGCTTGCCAGCTTGTGTGTGCTAGTGAGGACAAAACGAGTAAGTCGACATGGCACTCCCCTCAGGGTGCCATGCCAGCCTCTCACTGCCTATGCAGTATAGGTAAGACACCCCTCTAGCAGGCCTTACAGCCCTAAGGCAGGGTGCACTATACCATAGGTGAGGGTACCAGTGCATGAGCATGGTACCCCTACAGTGTCTAAACAAAACCTTAGACATTGTAAGTGCAGGGTAGCCATAAGAGTATATGGTCTGGGAGTTTGTCAAGCACGAACTCCACAGCACCATAATGGCTACACTGAAAACTGGGAAGTTTGGTATCAAACTTCTCAGCACAATAAATGCACACTGATGCCAGTGTACATTTTATTGTAAAATACACCACAGAGGGCACCGTAGAGGTGCCCCCTGAAACTTAACCGACTATCTGTGTAGGCTGACTAGTTTTAGCAGCCTGCCACAAACCGAGACATGTTGCTGGCCCCATGGGGAGAGTGCCTTTGTCACTCTGAGGCCAGTAACAAAGCCTGCACTGGGTGGAGATGCTAACACCTCCCCCAGGCAGGAATTGTCACACCTGGCGGTGAGCCTCAAAGGCTCACCTCCTTTGTGCCAACCCAGCAGGACACTCCAGCTAGTGGAGTTGCCCGCCCCCTCCGGCCAGGCCCCACTTTTGGCGGCAAGGCCGGAGAAGATAATGAGAAAAACAAGGAGGAGTCACTGACCAGTCAGGACAGCCCCTAAGGTGTCCTGAGCTGAAGTGACTCTAACTTTTAGAAATCCTCCATCTTGCAGATGGAGGATTCCCCCAATAGGGTTAGGATTGTGACCCCCTCCCCTTGGGAGGAGGCACAAAGAGGGTGTACCCACCCTCAGGGCTAGTAGCCATTGGCTACTAACCCCCCAGACCTAAAACCGCCCTTAAATTTAGTATTTAAGGGCTACCCTGAACCCTAGAAAATTAGATTCCTGCAACAAGAAGAAGGACTGCCCAGCTGAAAACCCCTGCAGCGGAAGACCAGAAGACGACAACTGCCTTGGCTCCAGAAACTCACCGGCCTGTCTCCTGCCTTCCAAAGATCCTGCTCCAGCGACGCCTTCCAAAGGGACCAGCGACCTCGACATCCTCTGAGGACTGCCCCTGCTTCGAAAAGACAAGAAACTCCCGAGGACAGCGGACCTGCTCCAAGAAAAGCTGCAACTTTGTTTCCAGCAGCTTTAAAGAACCCTGCAAGCTCCCCGCAAGAAGCGTGAGACTTGCAACACTGCACCCGGCGACCCCGACTCGGCTGGTGGAGATCCGACACCTCAGGAGGGACCCCAGGACTACTCTGATACTGTGAGTACCAAAACCTGTCCCCCCTGAGCCCCCACAGCGCCGCCTGCAGAGGGAATCCCGAGGCTTCCCCTGACCGCGACTCTTTGAATCCAAAGTCCCGACACCTGGGAGAGACCCTGCACCCGCAGCCCCCAGGACCTGAAGGACCGGACTTTCACTGGAGAAGTGACCCCCAGGAGTCCCTCTCCCTTGCCCAAGTGGAGGTTTCCCCGAGGAACCCCCCCCTTGCCTGCCTGCAGCGCTGAAGAGATCCCGAGATCTCTCATAGACTAACATTGCGAACCCGACGCTTGTTTCTACACTGCACCCGGCCGCCCCCGCGCCGCTGAGGGTGAAATTTCTGTGTGGGCTTGTGTCCCCCCCGGTGCCCTACAAAACCCCCCTGGTCTGCCCTCCGAAGACGCGGGTACTTACCTGCAAGCAGACCGGAACCAGGGCACCCCCTTCTCTCCATTCTAGCCTATGTGTTTTGGGCACCACTTTGAACTCTGCACCTGACCGGCCCTGAGCTGCTGGTGTGGTGACTTTGGGGTTGCTCTGAACCCCCAACGGTGGGCTACCTTGGACCAAGAACTGAGCCCTGTAAGTGTCTTACTTACCTGGTTAACCTAACAAATACTTACCTCCCCTAGGAACTGTGAAAATTGCACTGTGTCCACTTTTAAAACAGCTATTTGTGAATAACTTGAAAAGTATACATGCAATTTTGATGATTTGAAGTTCCTAAAGTACTTACCTGCAATACCTTTCGAATGAGATATTACATGTAGAATTTGAACCTGTGGTTCTTAAAATAAACTAAGAAAAGATATTTTTCTATATAAAAACCTATTGGCTGGATTTGTCTCTGAGTGTGTGTACCTCATTTATTGTCTATGTGTATGTACAACAAATGCTTAACACTACTCCTTGGATAAGCCTACTGCTCGACCACACTACCACAAAATAGAGCATTAGTATTATCTATTTTTACCACTATTTTACCTCTAAGGGGAACCCTTGGACTCTGTGCATGCTATTCCTTACTTTGAAATAGCACATACAGAGCCAACTTCCTACAAACAGCATACAATTTCTCAATTCAATACATCATTAAAAATTAATTTCAGCAGGACAAGCATTGTCAATGTAAACATAGCATTGCTCAATTAATCCCAACACGTCTTTAAAATCCAGTATAGCAGCATGGAAAAATACACTCAAGCAATGTATGGTATTGAGTAAAATGCACACGACAGTATATCTAAAGTTAAATTATTCTCCGGAATAGTCAAATGCCAGTGAGCTCAGCTTAATACATTGCCATTGTACATTTTATTCCAATTAAATGCACTCACAGTTTTATATCCTCGTACGAAAAATTGGCACACATACTCTCCACTGTACACAAGCTGTTCTCATGTGCCAGGTTGGTGCTCTAGTGTTCCTTTCAGAAAACTCCCTGGAACAAGATCAGGTACCCAATGGCCTCTCTTGCAGAAAAGGGGTCGGGGAAACTCAGCAACCCAGTCAACAGGAGGACTGTAACTGTTACTCACAATGTGTACCCTTAAGCACAGTGCTTCAAGTGACTGCTGTGCAGGTTCACTGATCACTCTACAGATAGTGTTTAAATGCTGAGACCAGTCGTTCCTCCAACTGACTTTCCACTAGGTTGCCAAATGTTCAGTGCTTTACATTTTTAACTCTGTACACACGCAGTCAAGCAGACCATTTCCTCAATATACCTAGTCCATACAAGCAGGTACAACACAATTCAAGCCATCTTTTCAAATATCCTAATTGTGCTACTAGGCAATATTCATATTCATGAGAAGCCCTTCATCCTCCTTCAGTCATTTTTTTACTACTCATGCTACTTTTCCCTACCCGTCCAGATAAACCATTGAACATAATATTCTGAAGCTAAAACATTTGTACATAATCGGCATGAACAACCTGCAGCATAACATTTAACTAGAGAAGTACATTATTTTTGGCAAAATGTATGTAGGTGTCATGGGCTTGTGGGAAACCACACTGTTATGAGCAAGAGACTCAATAATAATTGTGTGACTTATGACAGTGTTCCCACAAAACCCAATCAATATGACCACCCCACCACTAAGTAAAGATGTTTAAGTGAGGAATCCATGGCTCACTATTGGTATATTGGCACAAGCAAAAAGTACCTCCTTAGATAAATTTTGAGTTAAATAAAAGGATAACATTTAATGAGTAAACTGCCACAATGCCACTTAAGGATCAAAAGTTACAGCAAAATCAAGCACCAATCCAGAAAAAAAAATAGGAAAGTTATACTCTAATCTCAATCTGCAGGACACAGTAGACCAGGGTCTAGGCATGCTCTGAGAGTGTCTCCTTAGTGACCATGACTTGCCAACTGTTTCTGATTTCTCTCTGTAAAAGATTTATCTTCATACTTCGAAACTTTACTGGAGGTCTAATATCTTCAGTGGAGCAAGACTTGAAGTTGTAGGTTACAAGGGCTCCACAAGTTCAGCTACATTTGTGGAGCAGTTCTGCAATTCTGACCTGTTGAAAAGCTCTGAGCAGGGAAAATACTAACAGGAATTTGCTTGTATAAAAATGTTCTGTAGTGCAGCTGCTTTAATAAAATGTTAGAAATTCAAGAGGATGGGATCTTCATACCTCAGTCCTTAGTCATATGTCAATTGTCCCCTCATTCCAATGATTTCTCTGTAGTGGGAATGGCTCCATTTGTCCACATGAATACCTGTATCATCCAGACAGAGGACAAATGTTCCACAGTAGAAAGCAGGAGAAATGTCAAATAGCTTCCTACTAAGCATGTAACAACATTCCTTTGCTACAAGGGCATGCAGGCTTTTCTGGTAGGGCCTTGGTCCTTTTTTAGCCATGTAAGTTCAGAAGGAAATGTGTTGTTATTCCTTATTAAACAAGCAGGACTTCTTTGGAGCCGCACATACGGAAGTACTTTATCTTCATCTGATCCAGGCATTTTCAATCAGGTTTTCCATGAGGTAACCTCAGTCTGATATTGGAGACGATGCTCACCAAACAGGCTCAAAATTTCCAAGCTTCCCTATTCCAGACTTTGCTTTAGATTAAATGAGTTACTATATTCTCTGGAAAAAAGGCAATTTCAATGTCTTCTACACCATAAAATTCACTACCAGGCCCTCTCAGTTCCACTCTAATTCAGTCTCCCTGCCTCCTTATTCCACTCTGTTCACATCACCAAACTACAAAGACAGATTTAACTCTGGAAACCTATCTGATTCAGAGCTTCTTTTGGATCTGACTCCAGTGTACTACGCGTGCTCTACTAAATTGAAGGAGAGTGGTGCTTCAAGAGTTGTTTAATGGCATGAGTGACCCATGAAGGCTTAGGTATAACCTTCCCTTCTGCTGACCTTTGTGTGGTTTTGCTTTATACTTGTCAATATATGTGTATTAAGACCAATCACAAACCACTGCTGTCAATAAATCCCAGTGTGGCGGTATCTGGAAACAAAACGTTTGTCAGAGGAACCAGGAGAAAAACAAGGAATGAGAGATCCTGGTCTGGATTTGTACCCTGAGTGGATGTGCAAAAAAGTGATGGATTGATTACATGAATTATTTTGATCCACTTGTGACCACTCAGGCTGCATCCCAGTCCATCATTATTTTGCACACCATGCCATTGCAGTTTGGACACAGCCATATGGAAATCAGTCTTGACCCTTTTCCGATGGGAATCGTTAGAAATTGGGTTACTGGTTGAGGGGGTAAAACCCTGCCCAAACAGCAACTACAATCTCTGTCAGCATGAAACACAAGCAAGCCCCAATTTAACCTGTACATATCCCTTTAGTAACTTGGCACAAAGCAGTTAGGTTTAACTTAGAAGCAGCATGTAAATTAATTATGCAGCACTTCAAATGGTAATAAGGAGAAAACACAACACAAGAAAAATACTATAACCAATTTAGAAAAAGAAATATGAATACATTATTTGAGACCAAAACAACAAAATCCAAGGCCCATATCTGAGTAATTTGTTTTTACTCAAATGCGCCGCAAACTAAACTCCATATTTATATTTTGATGTTAGACACGTCTAATGTCAAAATATTGGAGTTTGCACCACTTTTTAGATGTGTGAACCTACCTTGCATTAACGAGATGCAAGGTAGGCATTCCAATCTAGAAAAATGGTGCTACTCCCATAGCCCCATATTCATCCCCCATGCTAAAATGACGCATGTGTGGGAGAGGGGTCAAATAATGGTGCAAAGCTTGCTTTGCACCATTATTTAACACCTGGGTCAGACCAGGTGCTAGAGGACCTGTGAACCCATTTCTATGGTCAGACACCATTGAATGGGTCCACAGTTGCCCCCCCAAGCCCCAGGAACACCCCCACCCACATCAGAGGGACATCGGAGGATGGGGGACCACATCCGAGGTAAGAAGGGTAAGTATTTAAAAAACTTTTTAAATGTGCCAATGGGGGCCCTGAAATGGGCCCCCTAAATGGCACACGGTGCAATGGCCATGCCCAGGGGACCCTCGTCCCCTGTGCTGGCGGTTGGGGTGGTGGGCTTGAATCCTGTCTTTTGTAAGACAAGAATCATCTGGTATGCAAGATTTTGCATCAGAAAATGACGCTGGGCTGGTTAAGGACATGTTTTTTGCCTCTAACCTGCTTAATGTCATTTTTTTGGTGAAAAGCCGCCTTCTTCCATACCGCCACCCCCAACAGGCAAATGTCTTTTTTTTTTACGCTAGCCCACCCTTTGCGCCGGCTTGCGACATTCCATAAATTTGGTGCCCGACTGGTGCTCTGCAGTAATGCAAGTCGGCGCTGTACTTTTTGATGCAAAACTGCGTTTGCGCAGGTTTGCATCATAAAGTATAACTATAGGTCCAAGTTTTAAGTAAAAACAATGCCTAAAAGCACGAACTGCCAACTGTGGTTTTGTGGTCGCATTTGACCTGAAGTCAAAAGATGTGGCCGACTGCAATGCGGCACAGGTTGACTACAGGGGCCAAGGCAGACCCGCTGAACAAAAGTACACTGCGAGATCCTGTGTTGAGGATGCAGTGTGCAGCGGTGGTTCTGAAGAGCTGCAGGCTGTGGTGGGGAGTCTGCCTTCATTATGGAGGATGCCGCGGACTAGAGGCTTGAGATGCAGACTTCTGCATTGAAGATATGTTGCACACCAGCAATTCCAAAGAAGCTGCGGGGCTGTGGTGCAGAGTCCTGAGTTGCTGTTGAGGATACCATTGATGCAGGGCTTGCCATGAGAAGGCCTGCATCATGGATGTTTCATGCAGTGGCAGCTCTGTGGGCTGTGAGATAACTTCCTGCCTTGGGAATGCATTGGGGTTGCGTTGTGAAGTAGTAGTTCCGAGGTGGCTGCACTGAGATGGGTCCTGCTGCACTGCTTCTGCTCACAAGGCCACAGCTGGGCTGGCAGAGCCAACTTTCAAGGGTCCAGGACTGGGGTGGCACCACTTGAGGGGTGGGACTGACATGCTGTGTTCAAAGTGGTAGTAGCCTTTTCTGTCCCTGAGATTGTGATCAGGAAGTCAGCCAATTAGCTCTGAGAGTCACTATGGTGGTCATTTTATTCAGGCAGTAGGGCATCAGTGCAGCAGAGTAGCAGGGCAGCTCAATAGGAGTCTTTCTTGCAGCAGAGCAGCACAACAGCCCTTTTGAGTCTTCCACAGTTACAGAGATATAATAAAAACTTGGATCAGAAAGTCCATTATTTATAGTTGGTTCACACTTTTAAGTTGATGAAGGTTCTGGAGGGTTCTACGCTCTGACATGTTTTGGATACCATGCCTCCCCTCCTTGGCTCCAGTTTGTCTGGGGTCACAATAGACTAGTGTTTAACCTTTTGTGAGTGTGCTGAAGTAGAGCCTTTGTGATGTGTGGTAGGTGACAGCTCCTCTCCCTCATCAAGTCAGAGATGGCAGATCCTGCCAACACCATTTCTCCTTTGTGCCACTGTTTGCAAGCAATATACAAAGACCAGCTACAGCTAGTCATGCAACCCAGGACACAGGCTGCAGGCCCCAAATTTTGGAGACAAGAAAATGGCAACATTCTAAAAGTAAAAAAGTGAAAAAAAGAAGAAAAGAAGAACAAAAAAAACAGATGATAGAAGGCTGAACAATGCAAACATTCACCCACGGTCACAAACAACTGGGTTTAATCCATTTTGTTGCTCACCACACCCCCCCAGTTGGGCCCCAGGCATTGCAAATTAGTCTTGACCCCGTTCCCCATGAAAACAGTCCAGCCCAAACTGCCAAGCCAAGTCCTCCCTGGACCAGAAGGAAGCATCCTAAGACCAGTTTCAGGGTATCACCCTTCATCAGCCAGGCTAGCTTGAATCCAATGGCGCAGTGAGCACAGGACCCACATCTGGGCATACCCTTCCCATTTACGGCAACAAATGCAAAAAAGAACTGATGATAGACAGAATACTGAACAATCCAAACATTCACCCCCAGTCACAAAGTTCTGAGTTCAATCCATCGTTTATTTGCTCACCACGCCACCCCAGTTTGGACCCAGCCATATGCAAATCAGTCTTGACCCTGTTCCACATTGGAACAGTCCAGCCCGAACTGCCAAGCCAGGACCTTCCTGGACCAGAAACAAGCATCCTAGAACGGTTTCAGGGTATCACCCTTCATCAGCCAGGCTAGCTTGGATCCAGTGGCGCAGTGAGCTCGGGAGCCACGTCTACTCATACCCTTTCCACTTAGGGCGACAAATGCAAAAAAGAACAAATGATGGATGGAATGCTGAACAATGCAAACATTCACCCCCAGTCACAAAGATCTAGGTTTAGTCTTTAATCCGTTGTTTTTTTGCTAACCACGCAACCCTAGTTTTGCAACATTATAAAATTGCCAATTTCAGAAATGTACCTCAAAAACCACAATTACAATTAAAGAGGGCTTTAGACACCAAACTCAACATTCCTACCAGCTCCCAATTGAAAATTATCACTTATTGAATGCAATAAGTTAACCCAATGTTATCCGTTGGGCAAGACAGGCCTTGCAGGAATAAAAAACGAATTTAAGAGTGTTTCACTACCAGGACATGTAAAAGCTAAAAGTACATGCCCAGCTTCTTACATACACTGTACCCTGCCCTATAGGCTGTTTGGGGCCTACCCTAGGGCTGTCTTATATGTATTAAAAAGGAAAGTTTAGGTCTGACAAAAGGTTTATCTTGTCAGGTTGAATTGGCACTTTACACTGCACACACAGGCTTCAATGGCAGGCCTGAGATAAGTTTAAAAGGCTACTTAAGTGGTTGGCACAATTTGTGATGCAAGCCCTGCAATCAGTGCTGCAGACCTACTGGTAGCATTTAATGTACAGTCTCTGAGTATGTGTAATACCAATATACAAGGGACATACAAGTAAATGAAATGTTCTAATTGTGTGTGAGCCAATTTCACCATGTGTGAATGAGAGAGCAAACTCACTTTACCTTTGGTGTGGAAAAGTACATAGGCGGTCATTACAACATTGGCGTTAAAAGCCGCTTACCACCGTGCAGAAGACCGCCAACACACCACTGCGGCCGCGGAAATCCGCCACAGCTATTATGACCCAAATTTCAGAATCCGCCAAAACTCAGACACACACACAAGTCCGCCACACCAAAGGTCAGTTATAAACTGGCGAAAACAAAACCTCCACCGTCATGCCAACAGAAATACGCCCACACTATCACGACACACGAATCCACTCGGCGGTCTTTTCACCGTGGTATTACATTGGTGGTACACACCGCTGCGCTCAAAATACACGCACTCTTACAAAACACAGCCACATTGGACAATTCCAAATACACACACCTGATACACATACACACACCACTCCCACACACCCAATACAATATAAAACACACACCCACAAACCCCCATGACCAGAATCACTGAGAGAAGGCCAGAGAGAGACAGCACCATCAACAAACTAGCATCCACAGGCACACAACACCATCACCCACACAACTTCCACGCACCTCAAACAACACACCACTACATATCACCACACTTATCACCACACACAACACCCCACACATCACCTACACCACCCCATGGCAAGGCAAAGACACCCCAGGTTCTCGGAGGAGGAGCTCAGGGTCATGGTGGAGGAAATCGTCCGGGTAGAGCCACAGCTATTCGGATCACAGGTGCAGCACACCTCCATTGCAAGGAAGATGGAGCTATGGCGAAGAATAGTGGACAGGGTCAACGCAGTGGGACAGCACCCAAGAAATCAGGAGGACATCAGGAAGAGGTGGAATGACCTATGGGGGAAGGTGCGCACTGTGGTCTCAAGACACCACTTGGCGGTTCAGCGGACTGGCGGCAGACCCCCACTTCCTCCCCCACAACTAACAACATTGGAGGAGCAGGTCTTGGCGATTCTGCATCCTGAGGGACTCGCAGGAGTAACTGGAGGAATGGACTCTGGTAAGTCAAATCTCAATTATTACACCCCCGACCCTACCTGCATGCTATCACATACCCCCACCCTCACCCCCAGCACCCCATCTCCTCACATATATCCCAACATCAGAAACCACCCATCCCAACACCAAGCCCTGCATGCAACAACAAAGCATGGACACCCATCACTAAAGCATGCCCACTGCACATACCCATACAACCCCCTAAACCATCATCACACAAGGACCCATACAGGAATGCAAGCACTGGGGTACACGGTCACCCACCCATTGCACACCATGACACACACAGATGTAATAACAATCCTTTTATACCCCTGCAGGACCCCTACCCAACGTCACCGGATAGGAGGGTCCACACATGTCCACACCACCAACAGAAGAGGCCCACAGTGATGACAGCACCTCTGTCCAACTGGATCTAGATGACCAGCCCGGCCCATCGGGGACCTCGGGACAGTCGGTTCCCCACACCCAGTCACAGGCCACCACAGACCTTCCACCCTCTGGTAACACCAGCACAGCACCCACCCAGCGGGCCCATACCTCCGTCTCCAGGACACGTCAATCAGCTGTGTGTCCACCACTACAGGGAACCCAGGATAACCCACCACCCTAACAACAAAAGGGACCTGGGGGCAGTGGTAGTGGGCACACGGTCCAGGAGACAGAGGCCCAGGAACACAGGGGAACTGGGAGGGCTGCTGTGCGACAGGGGGCGGACAGGCCAAGGGAACCCACTTTCCACGAGGCCCTCTCCTCCATCATGGGAGCCTACCACCACTCCCAGGAGACAATGGCAATGGTACTGGCCAAGTTTCAGGAGACCCAGCGCCTGCAGGAGGAACAGTATATGGCCTTCAGGGAGGATCTCAGAACCATCAGCTTAACCCTGGGCACCATCGTAGGGGTGCTGAAGGAACTTGTGAACACCAGGAGGGACATAGCGGCACTACAAGGGGCCCCTGACACTAGCATGGATGATGAACTGCCCACCACCTCCGCCGGCGCTAGTGGACAAGACGCCCCGCCACAGGACCACCACACCAGCACCCCACCCCCTGCAGAGGGAGAACCACTCTGCAAACGGTCCCTGAGATCCAGGACAAAGACAGAGCACGATGCCAAGACCCCCACCAAGAAATGAGACCACCCTGATTGTCATCCTACTGTCCCACTTTGTCACCCTGTCCATGCTGAAACTGCCCCAGCTCCACTTCCTATGCCCATATCAGCTGGGGATGGCCTCCCAACGTGGGAGGGGTGCCCGTCGCACCATGAGCCCCTTGATGTTCAGGATCCTGCCGGTGGCCTACCCGGAGTTGAATGGGCGCTTGAGGGCATCACAACAGACACAAGGGGGTGAGTACATTCAGCTGACTTTGCGCGTATTACCAGGTGTCTGGGTGGGGGATGTGGGCTGTGGGTTTCCCTAGGCCAGGACGAGTTCCGTAGGCAAGGCCCCTCCGTAAGGCAGGCCATGTGGCACCCCACCCCACCTCTGTAGAGTGCCAAGTACAGCTATTCATGCCCCTGTGTCATCTATGTGTGCAGATGTCATCCATAGCCTTGTAGGCTATTTCCCAGGAATTGAACAGTGAAGCCCAAGAGCGCGGCGTAGTGCAGGGGGCTTCTGTGTCTGTCGTGTCTGCCAACGGTAGCAGTAATGCATGCACTCAACATGTCTTTCTTCTGTCTTCCCCCCCTTTTTTGGTCTCCCTGTTCTTGTGTGCATTAGCATTATCAGGTGGAGGAGCAGTGGCACCGGAGCACGAGGAAGCTGCATCGCACATGGCCCTGGAGGGCGACACTACGGAGTCAGAATTCACCAGTGGGACGGAGGGCGAGGGGAGCTCCACGGCGGGGACAGGAGCTGAGACCAGCGACATGGACTCGTCCTCTGATGGGAGCTCCCTTGTGGTGGTGGCAACATCTGAGCCCCCCGCATCTACAGGTACAGCCGCCACCCCCCCCTACCAGCACCGCCCTCCCAGCAGCCCCTCAGCCTCTGCCCCGTGCCCGCTCACCCAGGAGGGTGGGCATCACCTTCGCCCCAGGCACCTCAGGCCCTGCCCCAGTCACCCCTGCTGCCCTCAGTGAGCAGGCCATTGACCTCCTCAGGTCCCTCACTGTTGGGCAGTCTACCATTTTGAATGCCATCCAGGGTGTAGAGAGGCAGTTGCAACAAACAAATGCATTCCTGGAGGGCATTCATTCTGGTCAGACGGCCCTTCACCAAGCTGTTCAGACTCTGGCCTCACCACTGATGGCAGCCATTGTCCCCATCTCTAGCCTCCCCCCTCCAACTTCCTCCACCTCAACCCAATCCCCTGTACCTCAACCTATCCCAAGCACACCTACAGACCAGCCTGCACACACGTCAACACACAAGGGAAGCTCAGGCAAACATAAGCACCACACATCCCACAGGCACTCACGCAAGCATCACACACATGCAGACACACCAACATCCACTGCCTCCAGTGTGTCCCCCTCCTCCTCATCTCCCTCCTCCCTCCCAGTCTTGTCTACACTCATACCTGTATGCACTACATCTACAGCCACTACGTCCCTCTCCAGCACACCCACCACCACACCCCGCTCACGTGCAGTCACCACCCCCACTACCATTCACACGTCCCCTGTGTCCTCTCCCAGTGTGTCTGTGACACCCCCTCCCAAGATAAACAAACGCAGGCACACACCCACCCAACAGCCATCCATCTCACGACAGCCTCCAGCGCATGCACCTTCACCCAAAGTCACCAAACGTACACCTCCTCCAGCCACCACCTTTTCCTCCACTCCCAAACCCCCTCCAGCTACCCGTCCCAGTGTGTCCCAAAAACTTTTCCTGTCCACCCTTGACCTCTTTCCCACACCTCCCCACCCCGTCCATCTCATAGGTCCAGAAGTAGCACCTCAGCCACAACATCTCCGGGACCAGTGGTGCCTGTAGTCACCGGAATGTGGAGTGCACCGGCCACCAGGACAGCCAGTGTGGCACGGAGCCACAGCACAGACAATCCCCCACCTGTGAAGCATCAGAAGTTGGCCAGTGCCCGGCGGGAGAGGGGGAAGACTCCAGCCACCAAAGCCGCTCCCAGGGGTCCCATTGGGAGTGTGGAGTCAGCTGTGACACCTTCCAAGGTGGGGAAGGGTCACAAGAAAACCGGCAAGTCTGGGAAGAGCAGCACGGCGGAGAAGACCGCCATCATCCCCGCTGCCCAGGAAGCCACCGCCAGCCCCAGCCCAGCTGCCCAGGAGGCCACCGCCAGCCCCAGCCCAGCTGCCCAGGAGGCCACCACCAGCCCCAGCCCAGCTGGGCCATGAAGGACCGCCAGCACCAGCCCAGCTGGGCCATGAAGGACCGCCAGCAAAAGGACCGTTGGGCCATGAAGGACCACCAACAGCTGAGACCCATTGGGCCATGAAGGACCGCCAGCAAAAGGCCAGTTGGGCCATGAAGGACCGCCAGCAGCTGGGACCCTGCAATGTAGACCGCCATCTGAAGCCCCGCCGAACAGGGCTCCGCCATCTGAAGCACCGCTGAACAGGGCACCGCCATCTGAAGCACCGCTGAACAGGGCACCGCCATCTGAAGCCCCGCTGAACAGGGCACCGCCACCTGAAGCCATCTGAAGCACCGCGGAACAGGGCAACGCCATCTCATCTGAAGCACCGCTGAACAGGGCACCGCCATCTGAAGCACCGCTAGCCCATGACCGGCAGGGGCACTGACACAACTGGGTCCGTCACGGGGTGAATGATGCACTCTGGGCCCCTCCAGAACCAGTGGAGAGATCCATCCACTACCTCTGTCCTTAACAGGATGAAGCACTCTGGGCACCATGCCCCCTCCAGAACCATTGGAGAGATCCATCCACTACCTCTGTCCTTAACAGGATGAAGCACTCTGGGCACCATTCCCCCTCCAGAACCAGTGGAGACTGTCATCCACTTGTGACACTGTGGCTTTGCCCACCCACTGTAGAGACTTGAGAGACTGTGGCTTTGCACTCCCCAGGATTAAACAGTGGGCAACCCACCCACTGTAGAGACTTGAGAGACTGTGGCTTTGCACTCCCCAGGATTGAACAGTGGGCAAACCACCCACTGTAGAGACTTGAGAGACTGTGGCTTTGCACTCCCCAGGACTGAACAGTGGGCAAACCACTGTGGGCAAACCACCCACTGTAGAGACTTGAGAGACTGTGGCTTTGGACTCCCAGGATTGAACAGTGGGCAACCCACCCACTGTAGAGACTTGAGAGACTGTGGGTTTGCACTCCCCAGGATTGAACAGTGGGCATGTGGCCCCCTCGTGGATTTGGCATTGTGCACTCACCGGCTGAGGAGCCCCCCGTTTCCCTCCCCCTGAGGTGCCTGTTTAGTTGCTGTCTGATGCCCCTGTAGTGTTCTCTGCATCACGGTCGAGGATCTTGTGTGGGCCTCGCCCATACCGTGTGGTCCCAGTGTTCCACGGACTTTCTTTGTGCAGTACCTGGACTACTATGCCTGATATTTATTGTGTACATTGTGTATATATATATTTCTGCCTACTTGTTTTTAATATATTCCGATGGGTACACTCATTTTCTTTGGTCTTTGCATTCTTACGAGTGGGTTTGGGGGGTGTAACTGTAATGTATCATGATGTATTAGTGTGTGTGTTGTAGTGGGTGAGGGTGGGGGTGTTGCGTGTTGCATGTGTGTGTCCCTGTTTTTTTCCTTCCCCCCCCCAAGTGTTGTAGGTGTAGTACTCACTGTGGACTTCGCCGCCGCTGTTCGTGCTCCTGGTAGAGGAGCAGGAAGACTATCGCAGGTAGAATTTGGAGTTCCGGTTCCATGGTGTCCTCGTTCCTCATGGAGTGTGTAGAGATGAGCGTTTTCCCTTCGAAATTCCTGTTTCCGCCGTGTTTTTATCTGCGGTGAATCCGCCCCGGAAAAGGTGGCGGATTGGCCGTCATAATAGTGTGGGCGGTACATTGTCTCCCGCCTGTCTGTTGGCGGTGACCGCCACGCTGTTTGTTTGTACTGCCGTGGCGGTCGGAGTGTTAAAGTGGCTGTCTTTGTTGGCAGTTTCCGCCACGGTCGCAATTGCAAATTTTTTACCGCCGGCCTGTTGCCGGTCTTACCGCCGCTTTAACACCGTCCGCCAGGGTTGTAATGACCACCATAGAGTCCTAAGGCCAACAAAAACAAGATTAGCAAAAATGGAAGAGAATGGCAAAAACAGGAACAGTCCGGTATAAACTGCTAGGCCAGGTCCTCCGACAACCGGAATATAAGCAATCCAAGACTGGTTTCACCCTTATTAGGCCTCATCAGTCAAGTATAGCTTGATTCCAAAGTCACGGTGTGCACAGGACCCAAGTCCGAGCATACCCATCCAACTTAGGGCATCACAAAAAATTTATGGATGAAATACCTGAATTAATCTCAGCCACTGGTAATTACTTGGGGCCATATCCGAGTCTCTCTTAATTTTAAACACAATGCAACCTCACTTTGGAACCACTCATTTGCAAATCTGTCTTGACCCTGCTCCAATGGGAACAGCCCAGCTCGATCTACCAGTCCAGGTACTCACTGAATCAGAACACAATCAACCAAGAGCAGTTTTGCCCTTATCAGGGATTATCAGTCAGGCCTAAATTGACTCCAGTGGCACTGGGTGCACATGACCCACATTTGGACTTACCCTTCCCACTGTAGTATCCAGAAAGTGATGGATGGAATGACTAAATTAATCTCACTCACTAGTAATTACTCGGGTCACATCCCAGTTCATCATTATTTTGCATTCCATGCCACCTCAGTTTCTCCCAGCCATATGCAAATCAGTCTTAATTCTGGTTTGCCTGGTTCAATTGGAACATGAAGCTTAATCTAGAAGACAACAAGATTCTCCTCCCTGAACCATACCACAAGCAAGCCAAGACTGCTTTCACCCTTATCAAGGCACATCACCTAGGTTTGGCTTGGTTTTAAGGGCAGTGGCATAGTGTGCATGGGACCCATCTCTCAGTGGAATTGTGTCCTTCAGTACAGACCTTTGAGGACTTTCACTATGGGATACCATGGACTTCAAGGGAGTAAAATCCAGCTTTGAAATAAGTTAAATAGTATAGTTTAGAATACAGTACAACAGTGGAAAAAACAATACCAAAGGATAGAATGAGTCTTACCCTTCGTAGAGTCAGAAGGTGCAATAATGAGTTCCCATCAGAGCAGTACACAAGATTTTTGACAAGTCACCATTTGAGGATTCAAAACAGTAAATAGGTAACCAAAAGAGAAAGAAAGACACAAACCAAAAGCAGTAAGAATGGGACCAAGGGAGAACTTCAGGGCCGGATTGGAGAACCAAAAGCAGCCCTGACCAAATTGTTACAGCTCCAGTCCTTTCTCTTCTCACTCTATTTCTTTCCATCCATACATTCTCTCTCTTCTTATCTCCGCTCTCTTTTTTCCCTGTGATTGCAGGCTGTCTCTCTTGTCTTCTCCCCACTCTCTCTACGTCTCTCTTGAAGCTCCCTGTGGTTGCTGCCATTAACTTGGGGAGCTAGGGAAAGTAACAGAGACAGCAGCAGCATCCTTGGGCTTTCAAAACCGGCCTCCAAGGGCTCTAGCCCACAGCTAACTGTCTGATGGAATAAAAGGCCATTTCCACTCTGGAGAACCCTAACGTAAGGTGCTGGAGAGAAAACAACAAGGGTTTAAGGATAAACGAATGAGTGTGAATTAAGCCAAAATGGAAAACCATAGCAACTACACAACATCTAACATAACATAAGCTCTATCTTCAAAAAGACTTTCTGTACTGACTCAAACTCTTTTATCCCAAAAATGAATTAGATAACCCAGGAGTGAACATGTCTACCGAAATTGTGTTATACAGTCAAGTGTCTGTATGAGCCCAGTCTCCATTCCCACCTTCTTCCACAGTTTGAGGACTTTGAAACCCTGTGAGTAACTATATGGCTTTGTCGCATCGGAATGCTGATGCTTCTACTGACTTCTTGCTGAGGAGGGACAGAGGTACAAACTGGGTGTAGTCAGTCATAGGAATTGTAGGAAATGACGTGGACACCTGTTGTTAAGCGCATTGCTGAGCTTTTTTCATATTTCCAAATTATGAGAAGCATTGTAGGTTATAAATATTAAACCTTACTGCTGGATTTCTAAACCCAGATTACCCATTATATGCTATTAATTTCTTGTTGATAACATTTTCCTATCAATAGTTACCACACAATTGTTTTATTCCATTTTCCACAATTGAAATCTGTAGTGTAGTGTCACTAATGGAAACATACATTTCACAAAATATATGTTATATTTTTAGGTGCAAGTAGGAAATAACAGGGATAAGATTGGGCATCTCTATTAAGTGTCAAAGGTAAATGAAATCTACCCCATAGTTAAAGCTACTTCTAAACTTCTTTGTAAGTGTGAATAGTTTTCATGTGCATTGCTCCCAGTTATCACTTAGTCTTACCTTATTTTCCTCAACAATCCCTTTGACTATCCATAATCCATTAATCTATATTGAACATGTTATTGTTTTCAAGGGCTTTTCTTGGACTTTCTTATCAGGCTTCAATAACTTCTTGTGTGTCCTATCCTGTAATTTCCTCACTATATCTAATTCACAGATATTAAGGGCACTGCAGGGGCTCCCAGGGGCCCCACGACACCCCATACCGCCATTCTCTTCCCGGCGGCCAAAACCGTCAGGAACAGGATGGCGGTATGGGGGTCGGAATCCCCAAGCTGCGCCGCCATGGAGGATTCCCCAGGGCAGCGGGAAACCGGCGGTACACCGCCGGTTTTCCGTTTCTGACCGCGGCTGTACCGCCGCGGTCAGAATGTCCATGGGAGCACCGCCAGCCTGTTGGCGGTGCTCCCGCGGTCGTTGGCCCTGGCGGTTTTTACCGCCAGGGTCAGAATGACCCCCTAAATGTTTACAACAGGTTCTAAATTATTCAAGTTGAACTACACAAAATAAGTTTCCTGATCAACCATAACAAGGCATTTTGTACACCAGTAGATGATGATGATGATTACATTTTAAAGAATTTTTTAACTAGCTTTTTCAATTCAATAGCTGTTAGGGGATCTTTTTAAATGTTCAATGGTGTGTTGTTCCTATGTGTTGTTCCTATATTAGACTAATTTTTGTCTGATTTTCAAGGAACATCACAAATTTTGCATTGCAGAAAGATTCTTCTTATCTCTGACACATGGGTTTCTTTCACGTTCAAGGTCTATGGTGAGTTTGACATTTTCAAGGTTTATTGCCTACATCAAAATGTGCTGTTGATGGGGCACTTTGGTAAAGATGGGGAAAAATACAATAAGTGTACAAGAGGCTTAGAAAGAGGCAGGTTGGAGAGAGACACAACAAAATAGTTTGTGCCTTTGAGCATTTATATTCATAAATTTGCATATTAAAGCCAAACCTGTTGGCTCATCCAGTTCTTTTCAATGTTTTGAAGGTGTCTAGATTTTAGCACTTCCGTTTCTGGGTTAGCATGGGAGGATCAAAACAACAAACATCCAATCAGCAGAACTGGCTTTGTGGATTCTTAAAGAATAAAGTGAAAAATAGAGCCTAAAAGCGTGCCAATCTGAGATCTCTGGTCGTGCTGGAGTGGATCAAAGTCAAAAGTTCAGGCTGACCGTCATGGAACACAGGTGAGATGCAGTCACAGATTAGTCCCACTGAAGGTTATACTTCTCAAGTTGTGTTCCAAGAGTCCCATTCACATTGGAGAGGGCTGTAGGGAGCAAGAAGAGCTGTGCGAACAGTGGTCTTCTTGGTGTGAAGAACAGGCCGGGCACCATGAACAGGCAAGCTGGAGGCAGCGCATTGGCAGTCCCCTATTGGCAATCCTTCATTGCTGTGTTAAGAGACTGGCTGGTGCATCTCATGGTGAACTTTGGAGCGAGTGGTGCAGTCTCTGTGTGAACAGGCACGTTAGCATATGCAAAGAGCCCAAAAGCTTGATTTAAAGAGCCCATGAGCCACATCAAAGGTCCAGGACACCAGAGGTACCACTTGGGGGCCTGGAACCCACTGCAGCTTGGACTAGGTGCTGCTTGGGGAGCCTTTTATGTCCCTGAGGCCAGATCAGAAGGCCAGCTGACTAGCCTTTAAAGTAAATCTGGGGTTCTAGGTCAAAGATGAAGTTGCAGGTCCAGTTCTTCTTCCCCAGGCAAGAGTGCAGCAGCCAGCAGGTCAGCACAGCAGGGCAGTAGTTCCTTTAGAGCAGCAGTCCTTTAGAGCGGTAGTCCTTGTAGCAGCACAGCAGACCTTCTTCCTGGCAGAGTATCTACAGGTCCAGAAGTGTACTGAAGAGTTGATGCCTGAAGTCCTAATTTTATACTCTGGTACTCTGGTTGTGGAAGGTAGGGGGCAGTTCTAGACAGTGACTTTGAAGTGCAAGGATTTCCCTGTTTCCTTTCCCCCGCCCTAGGCCCAAACTGGCTAAATGTGACAGTTCAGGGTCATTGGGCCCTTTGTGTGAAGACAGAGCATGTTGTGGGTTCACCTTTTGGAGCCTAGGTTGGACACCAATATTTTAGTACTTAGGCCCATAGCCTGTGCTTTTAAGGCATGCACGCATTTTATTCACTTTTATTCATTTTAGTATATTTTGCCACAGGTAGCTTTTCAGCTTGTTGCTTTTTTGTTTTATCAACTGCCATTCTCAGAAAATACATTTTGTTTGAGTTACACGTTTATCTGCACTATGTATGCATTTTGTTCTGTACTCTGCTCAAGGTCGTTATATTTATCCATGATAGTTTACCAAGTATTGCAGCTACAGGAGTACAGAGTCACAGACACACAATCATGTCAGTCCTGTTCTCAGAACACATATTTTGTTTTAAAAACACCACACAGGCTAAAGGAGGTAATAGAGGACATTCCAGCCAGAGAAGCCATCTTAAGCTGTATTCAACTTTGTTGCAGCTTCACTGATCTTGGCCTAGTCTTCCATCCAACCAGGAGGACTGCCATGCTGATCAACAGGCAAGGCCCTGGCCTATTCATCTGGTATGGGGTTGGGGCTCCTTCCATAAGACTGGGACGGGCAGAAAAGGCTAACACTGCTATGCTCTCATATTATAGAAGAGGGTGAAGGTAGGAATCCTTATACATATGTTTATTATAGGACGTTAGGACTGTTTATCTGTTTTTCTCTAATGGCCACAATCATCTCTGTGATATGTTTCATCCTCCTAATAACTGCAACTCATGGTTTTTATAGTAGGATGCAGTCATTTAAAAAAATGCATTGAAACTTGTCCTGCATCTCATTATCTGGCCATGCAAGTGCACGAATGTTGTGTAACTGAGAGAATAGGGTATAGTCTGTCAACCATGACTTCCCTGAGGAATGAGAGTGTCATGTGTTTAGACTGCCACAAATCACCTTTACTTACCAGGTCTTGTTGAGGTGCTGCAAGCTAGCTGAAATGGTCAGGCCAACAGCTTCTAGCCAGTGAGGGATCAACTTAGTGACCCACACGTGGTGGGGCTGCCGTCCAAAACCAAGCAATTCTACCCCAATGTAACAGTCCTATGACATGGCACTACCAAGGATGGTCAGACACTAATTAAACAGATGTTCTGATTATCTATCTATCTCGCATGCTTAAGTCACCATAATCGTCGGTATACAGAGACATTGGTGGTGTTAGGGAATATCCTCCTCAGCTAAATAGGTAGTACCTATCTTAGGTTGTAGGTTCTTCAAGCATTAACTTTAAAATGATTCCCCTGTTGATGTTCCTAACTGCGAGTCCTGTCTTTTGATATGGTGAATGCAAGAAAAGTAGAAATAACAGAAAACTGTAAACAACCAGTCACACAGTATCTACTTGCTAATGGACTCACCGATGAGGGTGGGGATGTTACGTTCATAGTAGAGGTACACAATGTACACAAAATAGAAGTGTTCAACTGTTGGATCACCATTCCTGCAATAAATGCAGACTCACACACATTTTCTGTATCCACAATTAAAATTGCAAATGTATCTCAGCGGTACAGAACATAGCAATATTTAGAAATACCTCTAACTGAGCAAGAAAACCAAAATTGGTTCAGTGGTACACTTCCACTGTAATACAATGTTAGATTAGGTCCCATAAGTAATGATGGACCTACATGGACAGCATTGGATACATACACACCACATCCCAATGTTCAAACTAACAACAATCTAGTTAATATATATACATGCTTCATACAATTTTTAATGTGGACATTAAATGTCGCCCCAGTCAGGGCTGCTCCAGTTACAAATAATATGGTCATAACAGGGATTAAGGGCCAGATGTAGCAAAAAAAAATGTTTGCGACTTGCAAATTGCGAGTCATACCGACTCGCAAATTGCAACTCGCAAAATAGTATGCAGAAAGGTGTCTCAGACACCTTCTGCGACTCGCTATGGGGTCGCAAAGGCCCACCTCTTGAATATTAATGAGGTGGGTCGCAAATTGCGACCCCATAGCGAGTCCCTGCACTCACAGGGATGGTGGCCTGCTGGAGACAGCAGACCTCCATGTCTGTGACTGCTTTTTTTAATAAAGCAGTTTTTTTTTTTTATTGCAGCCCGTTTTACTTAAAGGAAAACGAGTTGCAATTCAAAAAAATAATGAAACCATTTGGTTTCATTTTTTCAGAGTAGGCAGTGGTCCATTGGACCACTGCCTGCTCTGAAAAAATATTTTCAGCGACATTCACAAAGGGGAAGGGGTCCCATGGGGACCCCTTCCCATTTGCGAATGCGTTACCACCCAGTTCAAGTGGGTGGTAACTGCGAGTTGGTTTGCGACCGCTTTCGCGGTAACAAAGCAACTCAGCATGGCGATGCGGTCGCAAATAGGAAGGGAACACCCCTTCCTATTTGCGAGTCGGATTCACATTTTGCGAGTTGGTACCGACTCGCAAAATGTGAATCTGCATCGCGATGGCCGTTTTGCATGTCGCAAACTGAGTTTTTCGCAGTTTGCAACATGCAAACCGGTTGCTACATCTGGCCCAAAGCAACTCAGCATGGCGATGCGGTTGCAAATAGGAAGGGAACACCCCTTCCTATTTGCGAGTCACATCCTCAAATTGCTTGTCGGTACCGACTCGCAATTTGAGGATGAGCATAGCGATGGCCGTTTTGCATCTCGCAAACTGCGTTTTTCGCAGTTTGCGACATGCAAACCGGTTGCTACATCTGGCCCTAAATGTGCAAACTGTCCATTCAATAATGGGTAAGGTACCCACCAAACATGGGAAAATTCCATTCTGAATTGCACAAAAAAAATCAGTTGTAAACAGTGTTTCCCTATATGGGACCCAAAGATAAGCAGAGAATTCTCACAATGTGCCTGCATTTTGGGATTGTTCTTCCATAGACGACTGCTCCTGTTGGGACAGAGTCTTTGCTGCAGTTTATATCACTATGCATGGTACACTGACACTTGTGAATCTTCCGGGAGTGTTAAAACAAATTCATAATGAATACAGGGCAGCCCTTATCCTGGACTTCGGGATGAACTTGAAGTGCAACTTTGACACAGTGTCCTTAATTATTCTAAGTAACATTAAATGGGAAACAGCAGTTTTGGCAATACGCCAGCAGCTCTGGGATGTTCCTCAAAAGAATCAGGAATGTGAGCTGCCAAAGATTATTTCTAAAAATTATACAAGTATAGTTGGGAAAATCTGGGGGCCAGACCAACTACACCACAACTGCAAAGTAATTCCAGTAAGGAAAATGCTAAGCAAGTGCAAGAGAGCTCTAGAAAATGCTGGGAAAAACAAAAATGTACTTAAGACAAAAGATTCCAAAGAGGAGAACCTTTGCATTTGGAGACCACAGAAAAAAGATACAATGTTAGAAATAGGGAAACTTTAAAACCTCCTGGCAGATATCAGTGTACTCGCTCATGTCGTTCCTCCCAGGACTCACCCAAGAAACTAAGGGCCACATGTACGCACGTTTGGTTTTGCGACTCGCAAATTGCGAGTCAGAGCAACTTGCAATTTGCGAGTCGCAAAACCTTATGCACAACAGTGTCCCTAACACTGTTAGCGATTCGCAAATGCCCACCTCATGAATATTCATGAAGTGGGTCGCAATTTGCGACCCCCTTGAGAATGGCGGCCCTCACAGGGATGGTGGCCTGCTGCAGACAGCAGACCACCATGTCTGTGCCTGCTTCTCAATAAAGCAGTTTTTTTGTTTTTGTAATGCAGCCCGTTTTCCTTAAAGGAAAACGAGATGCATTTAAAAAACAAAAAATTAAATGATTTCAGTGACATTCACAATGGGGAAGGGGTCCCATGGGGATCCCTTCCCTTTTGCGAATGGGTTAGCACCCATTTGAAATGGGTGCTAACTGCGATTTTTTTGCGACCATGTTTGCGGTCACAAAACAATCCTACATTGCACTGCGAGTCACAATTAGGAAGGGAACACCTCTTCCTAATTGTGAGTCGCATATCCGTTTTGCGATTCGGTAACCAGGTTACCGAATCACAAAACTGGGTTTGTGCATCGCGATGTGCTTTTTGCATGTCGCAAACAGCGAAATTCGCTGTTTGCGATGTGCAAAAAGCTACCTACATGTGGCCTTAAGTGAGAAAGGAAGAGTACCTTCAACAACAAAAACCCCAATTTAAAAAGAAAAAGTTTCCAGCAATTTTGGCTAAACACGCCACACATATTGCGAACATTACTGAAGAACAGGACATGGACAGTGACTCTGCTAGACAGTGTGGCAGATGTCATAATAGTTCGCCAGAATCTTCTAGATATTCTGGAAGAGACTGAAACTAACAACTTCCTTGAAGCTGAAACAGCAGACAGTCATGTGTCCCCATTTTTACCATTAAAGTAATCTTCTGGAGAAGATTACCACTAAATAATGATATATTGGCAGAAAAAGATTGACCACCTGACTTTGTCCGTATCCTCTCACATGAAGAAAATGTCATGTGCCCTTCTTTCTCAGTCCTTGTTCCAGATACTGTAAAAAGAAGCTTACGACACAGATTGTTCCTTGGCACAGGCTCCAGCGCTGTACCACAACTATGTGGGATGGGATAGGGATTCCTCCTGCCATGTTATACCAATAAGATCCACTCCACAAATACAACCTAGGTATCCTATTAAACATGAGGTTAAGCACCACTGAGAGAAATTCTCCACAACTTGAGTAGCCAGGAGTAATTGAACTTCAATGACTTACCATTTCCCTTAGCGAAACAGTCTTACACACACCTTTGCAATACACAGTTCACATAGGATAGCACTTATGAACCTTGCATTTTTTCAATGTTTTTTTTTCTGCCAAAATCTAGCCCCTAAAAGAAGGAATTTCAGCCACTTCAAAGCGCTTGCCTCTCAAAGAAATGTTTTCCATTTGCCCGAGGGGTATAAGAAAAGTACAGGGTTGTTCTCTGCCCATGTGACACAAATGTTACATGACATGATATTGAATCCGAGGCGTTCTCCTATATGGATGACATCTATCTCACAGAAATCTACCTCAACACACATTTAGCCATGATGGTTCGCATTTTATTATGATTCACTGCACAGAGCTACAAATTCAATTTGAATAAAACAATGATTGTTTTTCTTAGTGCCTTATTCTTAGGATACAAATCATAAGATGAGGATAAGAGCCTAGCCCTGCAATTTCTAGAAAAATGTACGCAACTACAACCTGGAAATACCATTAAAAATGATGGTCATTGCTGGGTTTCTACAATTTTGGCAGAATGTACATTCCAGGACGCATAAAGCAACTATGACCTAATATGTTCAGATTTCTCAAGGAAACATTTGGACACCCGAGCACACACACATTCTTAAAGCACCACAGATTGACATGCTTGAAGCAAAACACCTACGCATCTGACAACAAAACAAACATGGAAATCCAGGTAATTCCTTGTGCCATCGGGTTCACCTTCGTCATATTTATTAAGGGGGACACACTACCCATAGCATACAAATCACATTTTCTCTCCAACGCAGAACAATGTTTTGCAACAACAGAGAAAATACTGACTGCAGTTCAGACGGCGGTCATCAAGGAGAGGTTAATTGCCCAGTGGAAATGCATTATTCTCGGTACCCCAATACCAGACCTAGAAACTGTTACAAAAGCAAGTCTTCTGAACGCAAAAGTACTTAATCTGCATTGGATTCAATGACCAACCCCCGGGACTGCAACTGTTGTCAATTATGGACATCATTGTGACTTCAGCGGTCTTTTCTGAAGGCTGTCAAAGTCACGGATGCCAGAAGACCTCCAGTGCTGGTGGTCTTCCGGCCACCATATTATGAGTACTGAAGGATTTCTGCCACAATTTGTGTGAAAATCCTCCAGTAGTCGTGCTGGAGGTCGGAGGCACAGAGGCGGTTCCACCACTGACCCCGCCCCACCAAAAGGACTCTGCCAGCCACATTACGACCTGTAATAAGGCCTGGCAGTGTCCTGTTGGAGGAGCACTGCCGGCAGTGGATGCACCTATTCCCGTTCTCTGATAGGCGACCTCCTCGCCGGACAAGGTAAGTCGATCGTACCTTTATCCATTCACTCACTTTTTTAAGTGTTTTTGGAGGAATCCCAAAAGCTTTGGCATTATTTGGCCATATTCTGTTATTGCTATTTATGATTAGCAATGACTGCCCCATCTCAACAAGGAGAAATTATGGAGGTTCCACCGCCCCACCTGTGTCTCAAATGCATGATGCAGTACTTCAAAGCATCCTTGTTGGAAACACTTGACTTGAATTGGTCCCTGTCATTCAAACCACATCTCTTTTGTGTTTAGCCTGTCTTTTGTTGTTTGTGGTTCCCCTTTGAAATTGCACAAGAGGTGTGTTGTGATAGAGCGTTCCGTCCTAATAAATTACCTGTATTTGGACGCTCTTGGGTCGATGAATCTTTTGACCAAGTGGGGCTCTCTTCACCCGAGATTAGTCAATTTAATCAAATCAATAATCAATAACGAACATAAGCAATGCCCTGATCAACATAACACTTCACAATTAATCCCGAAAACATTTCGGCGAACCATGACCTCCCGGCCATGAATAACCACACCAGTTTATTCAAAGTTAATGAATTTATTTCCCTATATTAACAAAGCTAGCACGATATAAATGTGTCTCAACACCAAATGATATATGTAAATGAACATTAATAGCTGTCCATAACGGCGAAAAAGATGCAATCTATGCAGCATTTGAATAACAATGCATTCGATGATAGCAACGCAAACCACTAAAACTATAATCTGTAATGGGCTAATTGCATACATTAGTCAGCATAACAAGGTCTCAAATTGCATTGTGCAACAAATGAATCCTCATCTAACCTCAAATTAGCATCTGCATGTGGGATTTCATGCAAAAAACAATTTAGCAACATTGATTTGGAAAACTCCTAACTAGGGCTCTTATCAAAAATCAGCAGTTGGTTACCTAAAAGAAACACAATGCAATTGTACATTTTCCTTTCATATTTACCAAGTTCAATCAGCATTCAAGGAAGTCTTCGTCTCACAGGTACCGGTTTCGATCAGCATGGGACGGGGGCAAAGGGGGCAGGGTGGACGGGGCAATTGCCTCACAGCGGCAAGATAAAAGGACAAAACTACTACTTTATGCAAAGGGGCAAATCGAAGTTAAAGTCTCTAGGGCGAGAATTACTTAGTCTCTTTCTCTCGATTAGAGAAAGCATCAAAGCCTCATTCAAAATGGCGTCGAACATCAATTGGCATCGTAGAAGATGGCAAAATGATGAGGTCGGCAAGATGGGCCATAATGGCTGCAATGGGCAATAATGGCTGCAATGTCCTGCAAATGGCGGGTAATGGCTGGTAATGGCTGCAATGGGTAATGGCCGCGATGGGTAATGGCTGCTTTATGTCAGATTAGTACAATTCTAATACATCACGTTATATAAAGCACGCTTATAAATGTTGGCGAACTACTCTGAGGGCACAGTTGTCCCCGTACAATCTTTATTAGTTCGGTTAAAGTCACACTTGATTATTGCAGCACTACGTTTATGCGCTAATAAATGTAAAACCTTCGTTTCTGCGTCATCAATCCCTCCTCTGATGACTATTTGTCATCACACAAAACCATTCCCACAAATTTTATTCCATTAAAATTCTGTCAGTTCTCTTTGCCTTTTAGTTCCCCTCGTTCTTGCCTTGTATTCTTCTGCCATTCTTTTCATCATTTTCTCTTCCTTCCTTCTTTTAATTCTTGCCATGATCATTAGTATTCCCCTCTTTATTCCTCAAATCCCAAAGATGCAAATTAGTACTATTAGTATTCCCTGTATTATTTTTAGTAATATTCCATTCCAAATGCCACCAAGCCAATTTCCCACTGAAGCAACTCCCTTTCCAACCTTCTCCCAAACTCCTGGTTCTTTCAATTCCTTCAAGTCTGCACTCTCTTTTGTTAGATTTGCAAGCATTGTTTTAATCTTCACACTGTTGTCTGGTATATACAGTACGTGCAACAGTGACGCGCACCAAGCATTTTGCAAACGCCGCCATCCTTTGCTAAAAGAATGTCTAGGGCAAGCCTGTTTTGAAGAGTCATAGCTCTTTCCGCTGCAAGTTCAGCATCCATCAGGATTATAGCACCTGAAAACTTTGTCAACATGTTATCCACTATAGTAGACAACTTTCTTATTTTGATGGAATTCAACACAACTCCCAATGAAGGAATCATGGCTCCAAATATATCTCCTACCACAGCAGCTGCGGTCTCTCTTTTCTGGATACGATGAGATCCAGGCATCTTTGGAATCACCGATAGGTCATCCAGTTGATAAACCTTTGGGAACACTATACCCAAATAACATCTCCCCCACCATCCCTTTGGAAGACGATAATAGGCATTATGCCCACAAATGTAATATACACCAGGTATGACAGGGTCAAGTCCGTTCAGCATGAATGTCCATTTGGCCTTAAAGATAAACGTATGTTTACATTCACTCGCTCCCACGAAAATGTTATCATAATAAGATTCACCACGATATATACAAAATTTCCCTACATGCCAAGCGTCTAAAGCTATTTTTCCTTGTGTTTTTATTGCGGCAAAAGCATAATTATCTACTGAAGTCCTCTTACTTAGCTCTTTTTCTAATTTTGCATTCATTTGTGCCCTTCTATCATCTGTGCGATCTAAAAAGCTTATTTCTACTGCAGAGAGCGAGCAGGTAAGGTTTTCCCTATGAGCGTGAGCTGTTTCAAAAGGTTGCATTGGCTCGAAAAATTCCCTCATTATTTTAGCATCCCAATCTTTAGCAATCTGGCTTAGTTGAGTTATTATAGGAACATATGCAAAGGTAACATCATAATTTGAGTAAAAATACTGTATGTTAGTTTGACCATAAAATCTAGAAGTTACTAAACTACATGTAATCCCATATGTAAGAGGCATGTGGTGATAAGTCACCCCTTCCGTTACCGATGTCGGTATCTGTGTACACACATAACAATCTTTCGCATCCATAGTCTCAACATATTCTGTTAGTAGGCGATAGAAAACATTATACGAAAGTTCCTTCTTATCATGCAAGTGTCTCTCATCTAATTCTAGTCTTTTCAATGCGGTTAGTTCAGTGACAGTAACAGGAGCAGAAGTAGAAGCATCAATTTTCTCATTCTCACCCTTACCACGCATTGCAAGCACTATTGCCATTATTATTAGTACACATGCAGTTATCAAGCCTATACACGCATATTTACAATATTTCACTCTACTGTTTTGTGTAGCGTACTTAGTCATGATCTGTATAGAATCAGAGAGCTAGAAGCACCTATAAAAGAAACGATTTAGCAATTTGTTACAAAGCTGAACGAGCGCAATGTTCACACAGTTTTCTTCAGGAGCCCAGTCACTTATCGGTTAGCAGCATTTGTCTCAATTCGGCAATAACTCAGTCTTTTATCAGTTAGCAACGTTGTCTCAAATCGGGTTTAAGAGTCAATCAGGTTATCAAAGTCTTATCAAGTTAGCAAATGTCTCATCCGGTTTAGCAATGTCTCAGCTGGTTGTATCACGTTAGATTATAGCAAGCAATGTAATTTATCAGTTTTTCAGTCAATAGTGTCCATAAAACTTTTCTTTTCTATTGGTATCTCTTCTTCTTCGTTCTCGAGGCTAAGAGATACAAATTCGTCGGTCCAATCGTCATTGACTACATATGCCCATTCTGGACCGGAATATCTCCTGTTTGGTATCCTTTTCCTTTTCAATTTTGCATCTCTCTTTGATTCTGCCTCACTGGTACTTTCCTCTTTGGCCAAGTCTTTTTCTTCACTTGATGTTGGTATCACGACAGACACTTCCTTTCTTTTCTCTTTCACTCTTGGCCCTTCACTGTCGTTCAACGTTTCTCTAGTTCTTAGTTTTACTGGTGATATACTTGGTCTTCTCTTTGCACTGTGTCCACTTGATGGACCTGCGATCTCTTCTGAAGAAGTTTGAACAGTTTCGTTCTGTTCTGCCTTGTCCCCAATCAGGTTTTCCTTTTCTTTTTCTGTACCGTCTGCTTCTGGGAAAGCCCTCCTCTGATCAGGCTCTCCTGCTTCTTCACCTCTTTCGAGCCCTTTGTCACCGTTACTTTCTTCAGGCTCTTTGTCACTTTCAGCTGCTTCAGGCTCTTTGTTACCCTCAGCTGCTTCGTCGCTGTCTGAGGCTTCTCCTTGGTCTTCCCCAAGTGAATCGGTTGTTTCGTCCTCAGAGAATATTTCTCTCTCCTCTATTTCTGCCTGTTCACTTCTAGTTCTGTTTTGCTCTGTCTCAGCGCTCAGCACTTTGTTATCAGGTACTGGCAGTTTCAGCGCTTCAACTTCCTCATCTGTGGGACACAACACTTTCTTTGTATGACTGGCGTGGATCCAGTTGAGAACTCCCGCACACTTTACAGCGGTAGTGGTCATCAGGATCACTGGAAAGGGCCTTTCCAACGGGGTTCCAGACACGACTTCCTCACGTGCTTCTTTATCACGACCCAGTCACCTGCTTTCAGTGTGTGTCCTAGACCTTGGATCGGTGACAAGGTGGTTGCTTCCACCTGGTGAGAGAAAGAGCGAACCACGTCAGCCAGACCTTTGCAGTAGTCTAACACCATATCATCTGTAATATTCAAAAGCGCGTTTGCGGGAACTGCAGGAAGTCTCATGGCCCTGCCCATGAGAATTTCGTGCGGGGACAATCCAGTCTTTCTGTCAGGGGTGTTTCTCATTGACATTAACACCAAAGGCAATGCGTCAGGCCATTTCAAATTTGTCGATGCACATATTTTCGCCATTCTTGATTTCAGTGTACCATTCATTTGTTCCACCAGTCCTGAGGCTTCAGGGCGATAGTTACAATGCAGTTTTTGCTCAATGTTCAGCGCTGCGCAAAGTAACTTTATCACCTCGTTATTGAAGTGACTTCCTCTATCTGATTCTAAAGAGATCGGGAATCCGAAACGTGGTATCAACTCCCTCAACAATAGTTTTGCAACTGTAAGGCTGTCATTTCTACGTGTGGGGTATGCTTCAATCCAGTGACTAAAAATGCACATAATCACCAACACATACTTCAGACCTCCATGCACAGGCATCTCAATAAAGTGCATCTGCATTCTGCTGAACGGGCCACCCGCCCTGCCAATGTGGCTCACGTTCACAACCGTTCCCTTTCCTGGGTTCATCTGCTGACAAATGACACAACGATGGCAAACTGCTTCTGCAACTTGACGGAATCTGGGGTTAAACCAATCAGTTTTGAACAATCTTATCATGGCATCTCTCCCTAGGTGAGCCTGCCCATGATAGAACCGCGCTAGCTGCGATAAGAGACTATTTGGTAAAACAAATTTTCCCTCATTTGAAACCCATAACTCATCTGGTCTCCTTGTACATTGTGACTTAATCCAGGAAACTCTTTCATCCTCCCTGACGCTATTCTGTAATGCTTTTAGTTCATCCATTGTATCCACGACCTTCAAGGCAAATGCTTCAGCTGGTTCGAGCTCTGGCTCGTTTATCAAATTCCATTCATCCCTGAGCAATATACAGTTCAAGGCACAAAATCTTGCGACCTGATCCGCATATGCATTTCCCAGGGAAACATAGTCCTGTCCTTTTGTATGAGCACTACACTTTACCACTGCAATCTCAGCTGGCATCTGAATGGCGTGTAACAATTCCCTTATTCTCTCCCCGTTTTTCACTGGGGAGCCTGAAGAGGTCAGGAAACCTCTCTGTGACCATAGTTGCCCAAAGTCGTGCACAATTCAAAACCCGTACTGACTGTCAGTGTAAATGGTAACCTTCATCAATGTAGACAGTTGGCATGCTCTTGTAAGGGCTACAAGCTCTGCTACTTGTGCGGAATAGACTCCTTCAAGCCAGGACGCTTCCAAGACACCTGTTACAGTACATACAGCATATCCTGCTTTCAATATTCCCAATGCATCTCTTAAACA
The DNA here is from genome assembly GCF_031143425.1 of Pleurodeles waltl. Lineage (NCBI taxonomy): Eukaryota > Metazoa > Chordata > Amphibia > Caudata > Salamandridae > Pleurodeles > Pleurodeles waltl. The sequence goes on along the minus strand of NC_090440.1, from coordinate 753,001,327 downwards.
TGACCCATCAACAAAAACAATTTGGTCATTTTCATCAAGCTTAGTATCCTTAATGTCAGGTCGGGGTTTTGTGCAAAATTCAGTCACCTGAAGGCAGTCGTGCTCGACGTCTTCAGCGTTCTCAATTTCAGCATTTTCACTGGGAAGCAAGGTTGCTGGATTCAACGTAGTGCACCTTTTCAGCTGCACATTCGGTGAGCCCAGAATTATTGTTTCATACCTTGTGAGTCTTGCTCCAGTCATGTGTTGCGTTCGGGAGCGGGTCAAAAGTATCTCAACTGAGTGAGGGACCATGACTGTTAATGGGTGTCCCATCACTATTCCTTCACTCTGAGTGAGGCTAATACCAACTGCTGCTACGGCACGCAAACACCCTGGCAGTGCTGCTGCGACCGGATCCAAAGTAGCTGAAAAATACGCTACTGGTCTGTTTATGCCACCATGGGCTTGGGTCAAGACAGACAAAGAACATGCATCACGTTCATGACAAAACAATGTGAAAGGCTTTGTGTAATCAGGCATACCTAAAGCTGGAGCCCTGCACATGCATTCTTTCAATTCAATAAAAGCATCCATCTCATCTCCTTTCAGCTCATTTTCATCCAAGGCATCCTTCTGGGTCAGTTTCAGTAAAGGCTTTGCTAGAGTTGAGAAGTTAGGAATCCACTGGCGACAGTAGCTCACCATCCCCAAAAACTTCCTCACCTCCCTCCTCGTCTTTGGTGAACTCATTTGAAGTACACTTGTTATTCTTTCCTTCATTATTGTCCGTGACCCTTTCTCTATTTGATGACCCAAGTATTTCACTTTCTTCTGACAGAACTGCAACTTTGAAGGAGACACCTTGTGTCCATTCCTTCCCAAATGGTTCAGTAGAGCAATGGTGTCGGCTGTGCAGTCACTTTCTGTCTTAGATGCAATCAGTAAGTCATCAATGTACTGTACTAGGGTTGACTCGAATGGCAATTCTAACGCTTCCAAGTCTTTCTTTAGAATCTGATTGAAAATTGACGGTGACTCAGAAAACCCTTGAGGAATTCGACACCAACTGTAAACTCTGTCTAAGAATTTGAAACAAAAGAGAAATTGGCTGTCCTCATGAAAAGGCAGCAAAAAGAATGCCTTTGACAAGTCGATGACTGAGAACCACTCGGCATCGCAAGGGACTTGAAACATTATCACAGCTGGATTCGGTACTACAGGGCAGCATTTAATTATGATGTCATTTATCTTCCTCAAGTCCTGCACGATTCGGACCTTTCCACTCGGCTTTATTAGTCCCATGATTGGTGAATTACATGGACTGCTTAACACTTCTTTCAGTACTCCCTGTTTTACAAACTCGTCAATGAGTTGGGCGACTTTCATGAGGGTGTCTTGTGCCATGTGGTATTGTGGGGTCTGGGGAAAGGTTACATTGGGTTTTACGGTCACTTTCACTGGTTCCACTCCTTTCACCAGTCCCACCTCTTTTCCTGTCATATCCCACACTTCCTTTCCGACTGTTTCCCGTAATTCAACTGGAATATCTTCTTCACTTATCATCGGAAAAAGGTTAATCAGAGGATATTCTTCATCGACAGTTTCCATCTCATCCCCTTCTACACTGTCCTCTTCTTCCCCATCACTGCTCATCTGAATTCTAATTCCATCGTTCGAACACATAATCGAACATCCCAATTTGCACAATAGATCTCTCCCTAACAGTGCTATCGGGCTTGAGTCACATAGCACAAAATTATGTAACCCTTGATAGTTACCAATTCTGACTTGTACTGGATCTGTGATTGGGTTCGTCAGGTGCCTGTTTGCTACTCCCACTACTTGAACTGTTCTCCCTGAGAGTGGCAAATTTGGTACTTCAATGCTCCTAACAGTTGAACGTGTGGCTCCTGTGTCAACCAAGAATGAAACACGATGACCCATAACTCTTCCTTCCACATATGGACCCTTTTGATCAACTTCCAAGGATGCTGCAAGCACACAATTTCCCTCCTCATCTGAACTTTCACTCTCCCAAACATTGTTTATTCCATTCTCACTGTGTAATGGGAACTGTTGTACTGTGCCATTTGTATTCATCACCTGACCCGAGACCTGTGGAGGAACCATCACTTGCTGCTGACTCACTGGTGCCAAAGGTATTTGCATTTGCTGATTAGGTACCATGGGAAACTGCTGTTGCATTGGCTGCATTTGCGTCATCTGCATACGGGGCATCTGCATCTGCTGCGGCTGCATGGGCTGTAACCCCTGCAGCTGATTTATGGTCTGAAAATTTGGGTTTGGACCTCTCATTTTCGGTCCCCTCATTGTCTGGAATGCATTGACGTCATTGTTTTGCTGACCAACACCTGCACCTTCCTGCACCACCATCGGGCACTCGCGTTTCCAATGCCCGACGATTCCGCACACGTGACACGGCATCACCCTTTTCATTGCCTGCACACCATTCGGAATCGCAACAGTGTTCAAATCCGGACCATTACTCCCAAAGCCTCCTCTGCCTCTGCCTCTGGCCTGTGGCTGAAACACCATATTTCCCTGCGGCTGCGGCTGCGGCTGCGGCTGCGGCATCTGCTATGTGGAACCCTTGCAACCCTTGCAAACCTGTCTGAGCTGCTTTAAGTTGCATCATCATCACTTTCTCTTTCAACCTTTTCTGTTTCACTTCAATTTCGTCGCTACAGTATTTCGCATAATTCAACACCTCATCAATCGGTTTCGACCTCCAACAAATCAAATGCGTCTTTATCATCTGACTTATCTCTGGTCTCAGCCCTTCCACAAATCTAAACACAAAATGAAGCATGTCCTTCGCCTCTATAGTTTCCGTGCCACTGTAGTTCTTGAACGCCTTCAACAACCTCTCATAGTAACCATGAATCGACTCTTTAGCCTCTTGGGCAGTTCGATCAATCTTCTGCCAATCCACATTTTTCGCGGCAACCTTCGTCTTCAAATGCTCAATCACCTTATAGTACAAGCTCATTACCATAGGTGATGGTGCACCCGTATCCCTGTCTCTCTCTGGTTCACTTGTCGGCCAACCTACAGCCCTTTTGCAGTCTTCCCACAAATCTGCCGGAACCACAATCTCAAAGAGGGTGTTCAGGTCTTCCCAAAGACATTTTGCAAGCTTCACAAACCTATCAGTCTGTTGATACCATTCAATCGGTTTCTCTCTCAGTTTGGGAAAATCATCCATAAAAGACTGAATGTCGCTTCTGTGCCACGGTACATGTATTAATTTTCCCCCTGCTGTCTCCCTCATTGGTAACATAGTTATTGCATCACTACTCTGTGGTCTTTTCTCCTTGTGCTCTGGGACACTGTCTTTCTTCTTTTCCTTTTTCCTTGCCCATCTGCTCTCCCATTTGTCTAAGCACCTCCACACTTGTGCACTCTGCAGCAATTCTCTAAGGTGCATTTTCATGCCTGCTGACCTCATGTGTTCAAAGTCTGTGGTCCCGAAATCCAATCTATAGCTCCTGCTCAAATGTTTTGTCTTGTCTATCTCAACCCCGTTTTTGTCAGCTATTTCTTGCAACCTTCTATGTACCTTGTTCACTTCTCTCGTAATCCTGGGACATAGATACCTCAGCTCTTCTTCCGAGTAGGACTCTAACCTATTTAAACCCATAGTCCCTTCCACCAATTCTTCTGCTTCCATGTTCAACCTTACCCTATTCAGATAGTCTTCTCCCTTCCCACTGGCTGAGCTTTGTGTGGAATTCAGACTGTTGAACCACTGTGTTAGCTGTTGCGCATTCAACCCCATCAGTGTAGCATTCACATCGACTGCCATTGATGGTTGCGGCAACTTTTCAGTGTTCGATGATAGCGGTATCATCAGTGGGGGACTCGACCTCACCACTGTTGACTGAGCACATATGGGACTAAACTCCATCAAGGACCCAGATCCAGTTGGCTGAGCCGCTATCGGAGTTGTCTCTGGAGTGTTTTCTATGCACCTCCTTTCCGTCCCATTCTGCACCACTGATCCTTGACCGCTCATACCTGAGTTAGGATGAATGTACAAAGGTACCGGTGGACCTACAGTAATGGGTAGGGATATCGCATCTGGGTTCTGTCCATTCCCCAGGTTCTGAGGCATGTTCATTCCCACACTATGGGTCATCATTGCCGGCATGCCCGTCTGACTCCCCGTCATCTGAGCATGTGCGGTTCCCCCCTGCATCTGCTTTTGAGGCATCAAAAACTGGGTTGATTCAGCTTGTGCCAATGTTGGGTTGCGACCATTCTGTACTCCCATTACGGTTGGATCTAGAATCATTCCCGTACTGTTGTCACTGTTGTAGTACCTTGGGACCTGCGGCTGATAATTTTCTGCTGTTTTCAATATAGGTACATCTGGATATATTCTCCTAACCTGCGGTATCTGCGGGGTGAACAGTAAACTCGGGTCCTTAGATCCCGATGGCGTTTCTGAATTCGGAGTTTCATTATTCTGTACCGGTGCCGGAGGGGCAGAACTGGTACTTGGACCTTGTTCACTCTCTGCATAAGGTGGTGGACGGTCGTTCAGCATTTGCATGATGAACTCCTCATCCTCTGACTCGTCTTCTCTCCTTAACTTTTCCTCGTCCTCTCTATCTTTGGAACACCTCCTGTTTGTCTTACAGGTAGCTTTCTTGCCTGTCGCCTCTTCTTCCTTAGCAATTGCGGGAAACAATTTTATCCCCTGCAATATATCTGACCTCCACACCTTCTGTGCATTATCCCACCTAGCGTCCGCTAGTGTCTTTTCTACCTTTCTTATCCTGGCCTCGAACTTCTTTTGCTGTTGCTGTCTAGCCATTAGTTCCCAAATCGCTAGAGCCTCAAACTGTGCTGGCCTTGGAGGTACCTTCATGTCGTACATCGCGAATCTCAAATTCTCTAGGATCCTTATATTGAATGTCCCATGGATCGGGAACGCTACGCTCCCATGTCTCTCTGTCAGCTTGTGCCATTGCTTTAGCCAAAGGCACGGAGCTACCCCCCTTTCCTCCATTACAATGTAAGCTGGTGTACCTTCAGGTGGCGTCTCCTCTCCTACGCTCGCTTTAATGTAAGACTCCCCCTTCATCGCACTCTTTAATGCTTTCAAAAATTTCATTTTCTCGTCTTTTATTTCACAAAATTTGTAATCAATAAGTGACTTTAATTCCCGGAATACTCTTCGCTTGCCTTTCCCCTTCCAATCGAGCCCCACGGACTGCGTCCAATCCGTGCGCGACCCTTCTCTGCAACCAACCTATCCCAGCGCGGCTCCTAGTGACGTCACACTCACACACACTGCAGCTGACAAAGCCTCGCGGCTTGTCCTCCTTCACTCAGCTCCTCTCGTAACAACTTCTGGCATGTATTGCGAGCAACCAAATAATAATAAAACAGATCTGTCGATTTACTACAGGAAGGGTAACACAATCGCTTCAGGACCTTAGGGATTTTTCACTAGCCTCGGCAGTTATTCCATCTTTCTCGGTCCCCACTTTCGCAAGCAAATTCTGACCCGCAGATTCTGCTCTCAACTTGTCAGTGATCTATTCTAGTGCACTTAGAATTTGTCAAAGCCCGAAGTCGAAGTTTTCTTCCACTCCCTTAACACACGTACCGACTCGTTGACCACGCCCGGTCAACCTATTAAACCGACCAGACCACAACATAAAACAAGTGTCTCATACACTTTTCAACATACTCCGGAGTCTCTTGACCTCGCAGGGCCCGTCTCAACAACAACAACCACGTGGACCTTTTTCTGCACAAAGCGCCACATGCACATGAAGTTCGACGACTTCCCTACTCTCACACTCGGAGTCGCACCTCCGCTATTCTCTAAAATCCTCGCAACCTTTTCAAACAATCTGCGGCAATAAGCTGTGCAAGCGCAAAACCCTGACTTCACTCATACCGTCACTAGTACCGCCAACGCCGATTTCACACCTCCATTCTCTCCATTCGCAAGCTCCGAGATCCCGGGAAAGTCGCGGGGGACTTAGGGCATCATCATTCTCTCAATCTGTTTTACCCAAGATAAATCTAATTCAACACCATATACCTCTCGAGTGGGGTCCCAAAGGGCGAAACCGTCAATTCAACACCATATACCTCTCGAGTGGGGTCCCAAAGGGCGAAACCGTCCTCTGCTACCATCTACTGATAGAGCGTTCCGTCCTAATAAATTACCTGTATTTGGACGCTCTTGGGTCGATGAATCTTTTGACCAAGTGGGGCTCTCTTCACCCGAGATTAGTCAATTTAATCAAATCAATAATCAATAACGAACATAAGCAATGCCCTGATCAACATAACACTTCACAATTAATCCCGAAAACATTTCGGCGAACCATGACCTTCCGGCCATGAATAACCACACCAGTTTATTCAAAGTTAATGAATTTATTTCCCTATATTAACAAAGCTAGCACGATATAAATGTGTCTCAACACCAAATGATATATGTAAATGAACATTAATAGCTGTCCATAACGGCGAAAAAGATGCAATCTATGCAGCATTTGAATAACAATGCATTCGATGATAGCAACGCAAACCACTAAAACTATAATCTGTAATGGGCTAATTGCATACATTAGTCAGCATAACAAGGTCTCAAATTGCATCGTGCAACAAATGAATCCTCATCTAACCTCAAATTAGCATCTGCATGTGGGATTTCATGCATAAAACAATTTAGCAACATTGATTTGGAAAACTCCTAACTAGGGCTCTTATCAAAAATCAGCAGTTGGTTACCTAAAAGAAACACAATGCAATTGTACATTTTCCTTTCATATTTACCAAGTTCAATCAGCATTCAAGGAAGTCTTCGTCTCACAGGTACCGGTTTCGATCAGCATGGGACGGGGGCAAAGGAGGCAGGGTGGACGGGGCAATTGACTCACAGCGGCAAGATAAAAAGACAAAACTACTCCTTTATGCAAAGGGGCAAATCGAAGTTAAAGTCTCTAGGGCGAGAATTACTTAGTCTCTTTCTCTCGATTAGAGAAAGCATCAAAGTCTCATTCAAAATGGCGTCGAACATCAATTGGCATCGTAGAAGATGGCAAAATGACGAGGTCGGCAAGATGGGCCATAATGGCTGCAATGGGCAATAATGGCTGCAATGTCCTGCAAATGGCGGGTAATGGCTGGTAATGGCTGCAATGGGTAATGGCCGCGATGGGTAATGGCTGCTTTCTTCTTGTGCACCAGGTTTAAATAAACAACAGTTCAAATCCAGTAGTGTCTTCCATTGGAGGGTTCATAGGTTGGCTTCAAATTGTCCAATCCAAAACAACTATTCACAAGCTTCTACCTAGGCATACATTATCCTTGGAGTCGGGAACGTAAGTTGCAACATATTTTACCAATTAACTCACTTTCAGAGCTTCCATTGTCTGCACCTGCAGATTGACCTTGGAGCAAAGAAGAAGATGCCAGGCTGGCACGAAACCTTAAAGATAAGCATGTGAACCGATCTCACTGGAAAAGTACAGCTTCAAGCAAGAATACACGTTTTATTAGCACATTAGAAAAACACGAGCATCTAAACCGTGAGACAAGGCAACTAGGCCGAAGCCTCCACTAAAGTTATGCTAAGTTAAAACATTTCAAACAAGCAAATCATGGCACACGTTTACGGTTATGTCAGATTAGTACAATTCTAATACATCACGTTATATAAAGCACGCTTATAAATGTTGGCGAACTACTCTGAGGGCACATTTGTCCCCGTACAATCTTTATTAGTTCGGTTAAAGTCACACTTGATTATTGCAGCACTACGTTTATGCGCTAATAAATGTAAAACCTTCGTTTCTGCGTCATCAGTTGCTGTACAGAACGTGCCATCTTTGGATACCAATCTGATGACGTTCTAGATGAGGGTTCATTGCCAGACATGCCCAGTGAGATTGTGGTTGTTACGAGATGCCTCTTTTGGGCCACCCCTTTTGGATTTAGTGGCTCCAACATCTGGCACTATACAGAACACTGCCTCCTTGGGCAGAACTATGGCTGAGGCACCTGAATAAGTGTGCTCCTTGGATCTTATGCCTAATGTGCTGGTCAATTTATTGTGTGCCAAAGTGGGATCTTTCCTGGATTCAACCTCCATTGACATCAGAGATGTCCTGCAGTATCATGACTACTGTTGAATCTGACATTTTGCCATTTTTATTCAAAATTCTAAATTGTCCTTTTAGTTTGGCCAGCTTTCGACTTGGTTTGCTTGCCAACTTTGACATTTTTATCTTTTTTATGGACATTTTAGTAAGCTTTTAGCAAATAGCTTACTGTAGTTCATTTTAGGTATTGGACACTGCACTCTTCTACCAAGAATGGGGAGGGTATTATGGGTTCACCTTTTAGGGCCTAGGTTGGGTGCCCGTATTTTAATATTTAGGCATATAGCCTGTGCCTTTAAGGCATGCAAACATTTGATTCACTTTTATTAATTTTATTATATTTTATCACAGCTAGCTTTTCAGTTTGTTGCTTTTACGTTTTATCAGTTGCCATTCTTAGAAAATACATTTTGTTTGTGAACTACATTTATCTGCACTTTGTATGAATTTCATTCTGTGCTCTGCTCAAGACTTATCCACAATAGTTTACCAAGTATTGTAGCTACAAGAGTATGGAGTAACTGACACACAATCGTTTCAGGCCTGTTCTTAGAACATAACATATTTTATTATAAAAACACCACACAGGCGAAAGGAGGTCAGGGGGGACATTCCAGCCAGAGAAGCCATCTTATCCTGTGTGGAACTTCATTGCATCTTGCTGATCTTGGCCTTGTCTTCCAACCAAACATGTAGACTGCCATGCAGACCAACAGGCAAGACCCTGGCCTATTCCTCAGGTATTTCTACCTTTGAAATAGGCCAACTTCAAAGGAAAGTCTCTGTTGTTCACAAGATCCTTCCTTGCCCAGGCCAGGCCCCAGACACACACAAAGAGTGCACTGTGAGAGGGCAGGCACAGCCCATTCAAGTGTAAGTGACCACTCCTCCCTCCACTCTAGCACAGATAGCTTATCATGTTATGCGGCTACACCAGCAGCCCAACTGTCAAACTGACCCAGACAGGAAATTCACAAACAGGCAGAGTCACAGAGGGTTTAAGCAAGAAAATGCCTACTTTCTAAAAGTGGCATTTTCAAACTAACAGTCTAAAAAACAACTTTACTAAATTATGTATTTTTAAATTGTGAGTTAGGAGACCCCCAAACTCCATATTTCTATCTTCTCTCAAAGGGAATCTTACCTTTAATAATATTTAAAGGCAGCCCCAATGTTAACCTATGAGAGAGATAGTCCTTGCAACAATGAAGACTGAATTTAGCAGTATTTCACTATTAGGACATGTACCACACATCAGTACATGTCCCACCTTTAACATGCACTGCACCCTGCCCAGGGGGCTACATAGGGCCTACCTTAGGGGTGCCTTACATGTATGAAAAGGGAAGGTTTAGGCCTGGCAAGTGGGGACAAACTGCCTGGCTGCCCAAAGGACTCACCTGACTGCTTTCTGTGAAGGACTGCTGCCTTGCTGTTGCCCTGCTGCCTTGCTGCTCTCTGGCTGAGGTGAAGAACTGCTCTCCGAGGGCTTGGATAGAGCTTGCCTCCTGTTCCCTGAAGTCTCACGACCAAAAAGACTGCATCTCTTAAAAAAGGACTCCTTGTGCAGTGAAATTCGATGCACAGCCTGCATCGCTGTGAAAATTTCACCTCATGCCGAACCGCAGCCCGACTTTGCAACTAGAAGATCGATGCAGCGCCAGCGTAGCGACCGGAAATTTGACGCACGGCCCTCTGGATCGACGTATAGCCGAGCCGGAATGATGCAGCCCGACTTCCAGAGAGGAATCGACGCAGTGCCTGCTGTGCGGTAGAAAAGTTGATGCAATGGCCACCGGATTGACGCAGCTCCTGTGACTTTGTCAAGCCAGTGCAGGAAATCCACGCACCATCCCCGGGGCATCTAAAAGCCCGCACCCCATAGAGGATCCACGACGAGCGCTGGAAATTGATGCACCGCCATCTCTGCGTGGAAACCAAACGACGCATCGCCGTGGGTGGCCTGAGAAATCGACGCACACCCCTTTGTTTCCACGCTTCTTCTCCTCCGCAGCTCTTTGTGGAGATTTTTCATGCAAACCAGGTACTTGGTGCTTCAAAGGGACTTTGTTTGCTTTTAAAAGACTGAAGACACTATGGGGGTCATTACAACCCTGGCGGTCTTTGACGGCCAGGGCTGTTTTGGAGGAAGCACCGCCAACAGGGGGATTACGACCGTGGCAGAAGCGGTGCGGTCGCACCACCGGGGCCGGAGGTTTTCCACCACTTTTGTCCCGGCGGAAGTAATCCTCCAGGGCAGCGCTGCCCAGGGGATTACGAGTCCCTCTACCGCCAGCCTTTTCATGGTGGTAAGAACCGGGAGTCGCTGGGCCCCTGGGGACCCCTGCACTGCCCCTGCCACTGGCATGGGTAGTGCAGGGGCCCCCTGCCACAGCCCCATGCAGCTTTTCACTGTCTACACAGCAGACAGTAAAAAGCGCGACGGGTGCAACTGCACCCGTCACACAGCCGCAACACCGCCACCTCCATTTGGAGCTGGCTCCTGTGTTGCACCCGAGAGCCCCGCTGGGCTGGCTGGTTTCCGCCCACCCGCCAGCCCAGCGGGGATCTCATAATGGCCGCGGCGGGAGTGCGGCTGCATTGGTGGCCGCCCGGCGGTCCAACCTTGGCCCACCAAGGTTGTAATGAGGACCTTTATATCACTTTTCAGACCTTTAATTATTGCATCTTTGAGTGTTTTGACCTGCATTTATCCTGATAAATATTCTATATTTTTCTAAACACTGTGTGGTGTATTTTTGTGGTGCTATATGGTGTAATTGTATGATTTATTGCACAACTACTTTACACATTGCCTTCTAAGTTAAGCCTGACTGCTCAGTGTCAAGCTACCAGAGGGTGGGCACAGGATAATTTGGATTGTGTGTGACTTACCCTGACTAGAGTGAGGGTCCTTGCTTGGACAGGGGGTAACCTGACTGCCAACCAAAACCCCATTTCTGACAGATACCAATTGTCGTTGTGCATCTACCACTGATCACATGCACATCTGCCCACAAGTAAGCCACCCAATCTCAAACAAGGCCTATCTTGTGCGAGGTGGGAGCCTGTACTTACCCCCTTGTGACTGCTCTGCTGCCCTCAAGTGCCCATTCACTTCAGGGTAGACCACCACCAAAATGCGGGCCATTAGGAGGGTCAGGGTCCAATGGGCACCCTTCCCTCGTTGGGAGGACGTCCCCAGCTGGGCCTCCACAGTCTTCCAGGCCCAGCGTCTCAGGTCATCCCACCGCTTTCTGCATTGGGTCCTTCACCAGCTAAGGACCCCCAGGGTCTGCACCTGCTTGGCAATGGCACGTAGTAGCCCCTTCTTCTGATGGACACTGACTTGCATGGGTGACACAAACAGAAGGAAAAAGTCATGTAGAGGGGCTCAACATCAGCAGCAGTGGACTACTCAAATCATACACATCTCAAGACCACACTTACGTGTTTTTACAGCACAAGGGCGTGTACTCCATGGCCCCTGCATGCATCCACTCCCTGCGCATCGTGGAAATGCCTCACAGCCTCACACACCCCATCACACTGGACAATGGATTTGGGCTCACCTGCTCCTCTGGTGCCCCATACAGCTGTTCATACAGGGGTAGGACCCTGTCTACAAGCTTCTCCAGCTCCTCCTGGGTGAAGGCTGGGGCCCTACCTCCTACAGGACATGGCATGGTAGCTCCCAGAGCCAGTACACAGCAGCTCACGTTGTGGAGGTATTGCTTGCACAAGTGTCAGGAGTCAAGTGAGCTAGGAGGCAGAAAATGGCAGTTACGGCCATCGCGTACATGACCATCATCGCTGGCAGTGATCATCATTGGCTCCAGTTGCCCATAGGCAGCAATGTGATCCAATGAGGATTAGCACAGCGGTTGCGAACGTCTACCACTATGACGACATATGACAATGGCATTAGGTCACTTTCAGCTGTCCAGTGCACACAGGACAGACGGCTGCCATTTTAGGCACATTTGATGGTTTGTTAAGGAAAAATAAGTGTGTCATGCTAGACAAATGTACCGAATGCTGTGTAGGCTTATGTTCTGCGATCATGGCTGGGCCAAAAAATTTGATGATCATGCCACAGTGGTGTACGATGGACAGATGTCAATTCCAATGCATGTTGAGTGGCTTGGTAACTCATAGGTGATGTAACGATATTAGGCATTGGCATGTGTACATACATTGGACATGCTGGACAAATATGCAGCTTTTACATGGAACATTAGATATGTGATGTGTATGACATGCTGTTGTTCACAGCCTGTAATGGGCAGCTAGGTTGGTTTACATGGGCCCTCAACATGGCCATAATGGTACCTGGCAACTGTTGGGGCCTGTCTGCAGTGTTTGTTGTGTGCAACAAAGATCTTGTTAGCTAGCGTGTGTTGAGTGGTCATCAAGTTGTACATTCTCTCCTCTCTATCTTAGATACCTGATATTGGGAAGAATGAGACATGCACCAGTGTACCACCTCCTAGTGGACCTTTCAACCCTGGAGGAGCGACACATCATCTATCGTCTGAATCATCACACCATAATGGAACTATGTACCCAGTTGGAGCCAGATCTATTGCCTGCTATATGTAATCCCTATGCCGTCCCTCTCACAGCACAGATCCTGTCTATGCCACACTTCCTTCCCTCTGGCTCTTTCCAGATTATAGTGGGTTTGTCAGCAGGGATGTCACAGTACATGTTCAGTCTTTTGCTATAATAGATGCACTGTCTTGTTTACTGAAACACATGAACAGCTACATCATGTTCCACCAACGTGTGAATTTGCCTACTGTTGAGGCTGACTTCTATCATAGTGGATGCATCCCTCATGTGATAGAGGCCATAGATCACCCATATTGCTTTGGTCCCTTCCAGAGCCAATGAACAAGTCTATAGGAACAGGGAAAGCTACTAGTCCATCAATGTACAGGTGGTGTGTCTCGCGGATAAGTACATCTCCCAAGTGACGGCCAGAATCTGTGCATGACTCCTTCACTCTGAGGAATAACAATGTCCCACACATGATGGCACAGCTACAGAGAGTGAGAGCTTGGCTCATTGGTATGTTTACAATAGGATGTGTGTCACTGTAATGTCAACTGTCTTCCCATTCAGCCCTGTGCCTCTACCGGTATTGTGACAGGTCCTACCTTTGTGCACATAGGTGACTCTGGCTATCCTAATCTTCCCTGGCTGCTGGCACCAGTTAGGCACCCTACCATGGATGGGGAAAACCATTTCAATGAGGCCCAATGCACAATGAGGTGTGTTATAGAACATTTGGGCTCCTGAAGGCCAAATTCAGGTGCCTCCACGTCTCTGGAGGTGTCCTCCTCTACCCTCCCCAAAAGGTATGACAGATCAAGTTGCCTGCTGCATGCTATACAATCAGGCCCTGATGCGTCAGATTCCATTACTGGCTTATGAAGAGGAGGCAGCTGGACCAGTGGCTGATGATAAGGACATGGAAACTGATGAGGAGGCTGATGAGGAAGGTGCAGCTGAATGTAGGACTGAGCTGATCAGTCATTACTTCCAGTAACATACAGGTATGTTGTGTGTATTGCCACATGTTTTATTTCCAAATTGCCTTATGATAGTGCTCCTCATGGTCAGGTGCATCATTGGAGATGTTCAGTGTACCTATCCCTTGGTGTGACTTGTGGTGGGATACGGATAGCCTATCGAAAGCTGTGTTACTGATGTCATCTCACGAACATGTGTAGTGAATGCAGATTGGTAGGTTCACATTTCCTATGTACAGGCATGTGGCGTGCCATTTGTCCTGCAATCTCCTGTGCAGATGTTTTCTGAACTAAAGATTGTGTATTGTGTCTCACTCCCTATCAGAACAGTTGGCTGTGGCATTCTTGGACATTGTCCTTTCCTAATAGTAGTAAGTGTAGTTATTTACCCATTTCAGCTGTGAGCTACTGTGTAATAGTCATGTGATTCCTAATCTTAGGGGTGTGACATTGTCTTCTGTTGTCCCCTGTATTGTTGCCAATCCACACTGTGCACAACAACAATGTACTACATATGTGCTGTAGCTCCCACAATGCTGACTATCCTAATGTGAGTCCTTGTCTTGGT